>NC_041382.1:127074866-127123912 GCF_002162155.2 Triticum dicoccoides
GGCCGGGCGGGGGCGGATCTGGGCCCGCGCGGGCCTGCCTCGGGCCCCGCGGGCCGGCGCGGTGGGGAGAAGAGAGAGGCTGGGATGAGGTGGCGGCGGCCGATTGGGCCGGAGCGGTGGTGCGGCTGATGTGGCGGACCCTGATTCGTCGGGGTGACGTGGCGGCGGCGGTGGACACGTCCAGCGGCGGGATGGACACGTCCGGTGGCGCGAGGAGGAAGATGGCTAGGGTTCATCCGGCAATTTCGGGAGGGGAGCACATATTTATAGGTAGAGGGGGCTAGGAGAGTCCAAATGAGGTGCGATTTTTGGCCACGCGATCGTGATCGAATGCTCTAGGACATGGAGCAGAGTTTGGTGGGTTTCGAGCCAAATTGGAGGGGTGTTGGGCTGCAACACACACGAGGCCTTTTTGGTCCCTCGGCTAACCGTTGGGTACCAAATGAAGTCCAAATGGTACGAAACTTGACAGGCGGTCTACCGGTAGTAAACCAAGGCCGCTTGGCAAGTCTCGGTCCAATCCAGAAATGTTTAATCCCCACGCACGAAAGAAAGCTAGAAATGACCACCGGAGGAGAACGAAGCGCCGGAATGCAAAACGGACAACGGGGAAAACGCTCGAATGCATGAGACGAACACGTATGCAAATGCAATGCACATGATGACATGATATGAGATGCATGACAAAGACAACAACACACGGAGACAAAGACCCAAACCCGAGGAAAAGAATATAACTTAACGCCGGAAACGGAAAGAGTTGGAGTACAAATTGGGAAAGTTACATCCGGGGTGTTACAGTGAGTCTGCATGCTCTCGAACATCAATGAGGTAATAAGACCCGTTGTTTAAATTTTTACTGACCACAAAGGGTCCTTCCCAAGGTGGGGATAACTTGTGTGCATCTGAAAGATCTTGGATGAGCCGGAGCACCAAGTCGCCTTCCTGAAAAGTCCTGGTCTTAACCCGGCGGCTGTGATAACGATGCAGGTCCTATTGATAGATTGCTGATCGTGCTGCTGCTAAGTCTCTTTCTTCATCCAACAAGTCAAGCGCATCCTGTCTGGCTTTTTCATTGTTAGCTTCAACATAAGCTGCCACACGAGGCGAGTCATGACGGATGTCACTGGGCAATACCGCTTCTTCCCCATAAACCATGAAGAAGGGTGCGTAACCCGTAGACCTGTTGGGTGTAGTATTGATGCTCCATAACACTGAAGGCAACTCCTCTACCCAACAACCCGGCGTTCGCTGTAAAGGAACCATAAGCCGGGGTTTTAGCCCTTTCAGAATTTCCTGATTGGCTCTCTCAGCTTGACCATTGGATTGAGGATGAGCTACAGAAGAAACATCAAGCCGGATGTGCTCTCGCTGACAAAACTCTTCCATAGCCCCTTGGGATAGATTGGTTCCATTGTTCGTGATAATACTGTGTGGAAAACCGAAACGGAAGATTATTTTCTTCATGAACTGAACCGCCGTGGTTGCATCACACTTACTCATAGGCTCTGCCTCAACCCATTTAATGAACTTATCAACAGCCACCAGGAGATGTGTCTTCTTGTCATTAGACCTTTTGAAAGGTCCCACCATGTCAAGCCCCCAGACTGCAAACGGCCAAGTGATTGGAATCATCCGGAGCTCTTGAGCCGGCACATGCGCCCGTCGTGCGAATTTCTGACATCCGTCACATCTACTAACTAGATCCTCTGCATCAGCGTGAGCCGTCAGCCAGTAAAAACCATGACGAAATGCCTTGGCCACCATAGATTTTGACCCGGCGTGATGACCACAATCACCTTCATGGATCTCACGAAGGATTTCTTGACCTTCTTCAGGGGAAACACGCCGTTGAAACGCTCCAGAAACACTGCGATGAAATAACTCTCCATCTAAAATCATCATGGACTTAGACCGCCGGGTTATCTGTCGAGCCAAGGTCTCATCCGCTGGCAATTCTCCCGGGTCATGTAAGCCAAGAACGGCACCGTCCAATCTGGGATGACATGAAGAGCCACCACCAACTGCACCTCCGGGTCAGGAACAGCTAAATCTTCTTCTGTGGGCAATTTGACAAAGGGGTTATGCAAAACATCTAAAAAGGTGTTGGGTGGTACCGGCTTACGTTGAGACCCCAGCCAGCTCAAAGCATCAGCTGCTTCTTTCTTTCGACGGTCAATGTGTTCCACCTGATAGCCTTTAAAATATCCTGCAACAGCATGGACCTCTCGGCGATAAGCCGCCATGAGAGCGTCTTTGGAATCCCACTTGCCAGACACCTGTTGAACCACTAGATCCGAATCACCAAGACATCTGACCTGGCTCAAGCTCATCTCCTTTGCCACTCAAAGACCATGGAGCAATGCTTCATACTCTACTACGTTGTTAGTGCACGGAAACATCAATCGTAACACATAACAAAATTTATCACCTCATGGGGAAGTTAATACAACTCCAGCCCCCGAGCCCTCCAATTGCCTGGACCCATCAAAATGAATAGTCCAATATGTGATGTCCGGCTTTTCTTCTGGCATCTGCATCTCTGTCCAGTCATTGATGTAGTCAACCAGGGCTTGAGACTTAATTGCAGTGCGTGGAACATACTTCAGCCCATGAGACCCAAGCTCAATTGCCCACTTGGCAACTCACCCTGTAGCTTCTCTATTTTGAATAATGTCTCCCAAAGGAGCAGATCTAACCATAGTGATTGGATGTCCCTGAAAGTAATGCTTAAGCTTCCGGCTTGCCATGAACACACCATAAACAAGCTTCTGCCAATGTGGATATCGTTGCTTAGACTCAATTAGCACTTCACTGACATAATAAACCGGCCGTTGAACCGGATGCACTTTGCCAACCTCCGTGCGCTCTACCACCATAGCCACGCTAACAGCCCGTGAGTTGGCAGCTACAAATAACAATAGCGGCTCTTTCTCAATTGGAGCAGCTAGGACCGGCGGCTCAGCTAGTTGTGCCTTCAGATCTTTAAAAGCGGTGTTCGCGGCATCACTCCAAACAAACACATCTTTTTTCTTCATCAAATGATACAGAGGCATAGCCTTTTCCCCTAACCGGCTTATGAACTGGCTCAAAGCAGCCACACGACCCACCAGTCATTGAACATCATTGACGCATGTTGGTTTGGCCAGGGATGTAATTGCTTTGATCTTCTCCGGGTTAGCTTCAATGCCTCGGTTAGACACCAGAAAACTCAAAAGCTTGCCGGCTGGCACTCCAAAAACACATTTGGTCGGGTTAAGCATCATCTTGTACACCCGAAGATTATCAAAAGTCTCTTTCAAGTCTGTGACCAAGGTTTCCTCTTCCCTGGATTTCACTACTATATCATCCACATAGGCATGAACATTGCGCCCAATTTGATCATGAAGACAATTCTGCACACACTGTTGGTAAGTCGCCTGAGCACTCTTGAGCCCAAAAGGCATAGACACATAGCAGACATCCCCAAAAGGTGTTATGAACGTTGTTTTCTCTTGATCCTTGACTGCCATCGTAATCTGATGATACCCGGAGTAAGCATCTAAAAAACTCAACCGTGCACAACCCACCGTAGCATCAATAATCTGATCAATACGGGGAAGAGCAAAAGGATCAGTCGGACAGGCCTTGTTTAAATGTGTGTAATCCACACACATATGCCAGGTGCCATTCTTTTAGCACGAGCACCGGGTTAGCTAACCATTCTGGGTGAAAGACCTCCACAATGAACCCGGCCGCCAAGAGCCGGGCCACCTCTTCTCCAATGGCCTTACGCCTTTCTTCATTGAACCGCCGAAGAAACTGTCTGACAGGCTTGAACTTTGGATCGATATTAAGAGTGTGCTCAGCGAGTTGCCTCGGGACACCCGGCATGTCTGAAGGTTTCAATGCAAAGATGTCTCGGTTCTCACGGATGAACTCGATGAGCGCGCTTTCCTATTTCGAATCCAAGTTTACGCTGATGATGAACTGTTTGGATGAGTCGCCAGGCACAAAGTCAACCATCTTAGTGTCATCGGCTGACTTGAACTTCAACTCCGGCTCATGCTCTGTGGTTGGTTTCTTTAATGACGTCATGTCCGCCGGGTCAAGATGATCCTTATAGAATTTCAACTCCTTTGTCGCACAAATGGATTTAGCATAGGCAGCATCCCCCTCTTCACATTCCAATGCGATCTTCCGGCTCCCATGGATTGTAATGGTGCCCTTGTGACCCGGCATCTTGAGCTGTAAATACATGTAACACGGCCGAGCCATGAACTTGGCATAAGTCGGTCGCCCAAACAGAGCATGATATGGGCTTTTGATCTTAACCATTTCAAAGGTTAATTTTTCTGCCCTGGAGTCATACTCATCCCCAAAGGCTACCTCCAGCTCGATCTTACCAACGGGGTATGCCGACTTACCGGGTACTACACCATGACAAACAGTGTTGGATTGTTTAAGATTTTTATCCGTCAATCCCATCCGGCGGAACGTCTCATAGTAAAGGATGTTGATGTTGCTGCCTCCATCCATGAGTACCTTAGTAAACTTGTACCCACCAACCTGAGGTGCCACTACCAATGCCAAGTGACTCGGATTATCAACCCGGGGCGGGTGATCCTCTCTGCTCCACACAATAGGCTGCTCCGAACAACGTAGATAACGTGGGATTGCCGGTTCAACGGCATTGACGGCCCTCTTATGGAGTTTCTGGTCTCTCTTACATAAACTGGTAGTAAAGACATGATATTGTCCGCTACTCAACTGCTTCGGGTTGCTCTGATAGACGGATTGTTGTTGCTATTGATTCCCTTGGTTGTGTTGCTGATTATATCCCCCCTGATGACCAGGATGACCATGAAAACCTCCTCCGTTTGAACCGGCGTCTGGGCCCTGAAAGCCGCCTGAGCCGCCACCCGGACCATGACCCCCATCAAACGCGTTTGAATTTTTAAATGCCTTCATGATCGTACAATCCTTCCACAAGTGGGTAGCTGGCTTCTCCCTGGTGTCGTGTCTAGGACAAGGTTCATTCAACAGCTGCTCAAGGGTGGGACCTGACCAGCCCGATCGAGGGGGCTGTCTGCCCTTGCGCCGTTGATTACTGCCATGTGCATTAGTATTAGCAAAAAACTCGTCAGCCTTACGCTTATTACCTCCTTGATTTGCCGGGTTATGCTGGTGACCCTTGCCATTGCCGTTATTCTTTCCCTTTGTTTCTTTTTCCTCTTCAGACGCCGGGTCTTTGGTGGTATCAGAATCATCATACTTGAAAAGAGCCGCCATCAACGTTCCCATGTCATTACAGTCTAGTTTAAGCCGCCCCAACTTCTGCTTCAGGGGCTCAAAACGGCAAATCTTCTCCAACATCAAAACTGTTGAACCGGCGTCCATTTTATCAGACGAATGTATTATTTCCTTGACCCAGCGCACCCAATGAGTCATAGATTCTCCATCCTCTTGCTTGCAATTGGTCAGGTCCATAATTGACATTGGCTACTTACACATGTCTTTAAAGTTCTGGATGAACCGTGACTTTAACTCTGCCCATGAGCCGATGGAATTGGGTGGCAATCCTTTCAGCCAGGTCCGAGCCGTTCCATCCAACATCATGGTAAAGTACTTGGCATTGCAGCATCACTAACCTCGAACAGCTCCATAGCCATCTCATAACTCTCAATCCAAGCCCCTGGCTGTAAGTCACCCGTGTAGTTTGGTACCTTACGAGGCCCCTTGAAATCCTTGGGCAACCATTCATTGCGTATGGCTGGGACCAGGCAAGGTACGCCTCCGATTCTCGTAACTACACCTGCCTCCACCAAAGTCACTGAGTAAGCCGGAAAAGTCTTGTGAGCCACATGCTCTGCTACTATCTGAGCCGCCCGTTCCGCCTCTTGACGAATTCTCTCCTGATCCGCCAAGTTGAGGGCTCCAGCCCGCACCGGCTCATGCCTATATGGCCGGTTGTGGCATTGAGCGTTACTTGGCATCTCTGCAGATTCCATGTGCCTACTGTAACTTGGGCTCCGGCTTGGGCGAGGAGTTGAATGAATCATGTCTCGACTGTAGGACTATGCATCTTGCTGGGCCAAAGCTGTCTGAAGCAGTTCTCTTACCCTCCGGGTTTCAATTGCTGCTCGCGAGTCACCTTCCATCGGGAGAGCTGCCAAACGAGCTGATGCCGCAATGAGGTTCTCCATGGGGTTGGAGAAGTGACCCGGGGGTGTTGATATATAACGGGGAGGAGCTGTATTCATGCGCGGCGGCTCCATGGTGCGTGGCTGAACTGGTGCTCCGAGCGTCCCGACCCGGTTTACCTCTGGCGGGTTGCTCCCTCCAGCTCCAGGTATATGGAACAGATTCCTTGGATCCAGTGTTAGAGGCAGACGCGACTGAGTTTTCTAATGCCTCCTCCTCATGACTTCATTTGACGCATTAAGATCCACGGAGAGCCGAAAGGTTTTTGCTTGAAGCTGCTGAGCACGAGCATCCAAGGTTGCTCGTTCTGCTGCCATCCGGGTTTCCTCCGCAGCCAAATTTTCCTTAGCTTGCACCATCTCCTCCCGCACGCGTGCCACTTCCGCGTCATGCTGGGCTTTATCCGCCGGCTCTACCGCAGCGGTTAACAAAGTCGTCAGTTTATCCATGAGGTCCATGAGAACCTGAGCCGGGGGGCGCGCGGGGTCTCCTGACTCGGCAGCTGCCGACCCGATGGCGGCTGCTGTTGCTGTGGTGGAGTTCTGCCCGGGCTGCGTCCCTGCCATGAAGACTCCGGCCCAATTTGGCGGCTCAAGGGGGTCCGGAATACTGCTGCCATCGGAACAGCCCCCGAGCATGATGTCTTGCAGTTGGTACAATGAGTCCGTCTCACCCGTTGAAGATGCAGTATCAGAGCAGATGGCCGTCTCTCCGCCTTCCATCGATCCTTCGGAGTTTTAACCGCCATGGACGCAGCCTATGAAGGCATGCTTCATGACAGATTGAACACGGGCGGACCCGACACGCTGAGCCGTTTCAATGAGGTCGGTGTGGACATCCGGCTCAAGGCCTGACTCACCGATCCAGCCGATGAAGACGTGGATTATGCCGAAGGGGACCCGGTACCCGTACTCGATTGAGCCGGCCTCGGGGCCCCAGCCTTCGTCATCGATGTAGATCTTGCCGCGACGACTCTTGGTCATCCGGCCCATAGCGTATCCCTTGAGCCCTTCGAAGTTGCCCTTCAAGAACTCAAATCCACCATGCGCTGGCCCCGCGGTGGACGCCAACTGTCGTGGAATTTTCACGGTAGATGTCCTAGAGCAAGGACTTAGTCGTAGGGCCATCGCACTAGGAAGCTTAAAGGGGTTAATCAGGATAAAGGACATGAGAGAGTTTTATACTAGTTCGGCCCCTTACGATGAAGGTAAAAGCCTACGTCTAGTTGGGTTTGGTATTGTTGGGGTTTCGATCACCAAGAGGCTTAACTCGCCGGCTTGGTTATCGACTTGTTGTTTCTTACCCTAAACCGCCACCGGGTCGTCCCCTTATATACACGGGTTGACACCAGGTGGCCTACAGAGTCCCGGCCGGCTCATAATCGTGTCCGGCTCGGTGACTTTCTTTATATGTCTTTTTGTACAAGTATTTCCTCACATGTGGCGTTTTACAATATCAGGCTTTAAGCCGGCCCCTGACCTTTGGGCCTTCTATAAGACTTAATAAACTGCAAACTTGGATGTTTACTGAACTTCTTGCGTAACACGCCATTGAAGCTGACCTAGCCCCTCCTGGGCGGGTCTCAGCTGATAGTAATATCCCCAACAATATTTCTCTAAGTAATTCTCTTCATTTTGGCATGAATGTTCAGATCCATAAGATTCAAGACAGAAGTTTAATATTGACATAAAAATAATAATACTTCAAGCATACTAACTAAGCAATCATGTCTTCTCAAAATAACATGGACAAAGAAAGTTCATCCCTACAAAATCATATAGTTTGGTCATGCTCCATTTTCCTCACACAAGAATGCTCTCATCATGCACAACCCCGATGACAAGCCAAGCAATTGTTTCATACTTTAGTAATCTCAAACTTTTTTTCAACTTTCACGCAATACATGAGCGTGAGCCATGGATATAGCACTATGGGTGGAATAGAATATAATGAGGGGGTTATGTGGAGAAGACAAAAAGGAGAAAGTCTCACATCAACGCGGCTAATCAATGGGCTAGGGAGATGCCCATCAATTGATGTCAATGCAAGGAGTAGGGATTGCCATGCAATGGATGCACTAGAGCTATAAATGTATGAAAGCTCAACAAAAGAAACTAAGTGGGTGTGCATCCAACTTGCTTGCTCACGAATACCTAGGGCATTTGAGGAAGCCCATTGTTGGAATATACAAGCCAAGTTCTATAATGAAAAATTCCCACTAGTATATGAAAGTGACAAAACAAGAGACTCTCTATCATAAAGATTATGGTGCTACTTTGAAGCACAAGTGTGGGAAAAAAGACAGTAGCATTGTCCCTTTTATTTTATTTTTTATTTTTTTATTTGGCCTTTTTTTATGGCCTTTCCTTTTTTGTCCTTTCTCTTTTTTTGGGGGACAATGCTCTATTAAGGATGATCATCACACTTCTATTTATTTACAACTCAAAGATTACAACTCGATACTGGAACAAAGTATGACTCTATATGAATGCCTCCGCCGGTGTACCGGGATATGCAATGAACCAAGAGTGACATGTATGAAAGGATTATGAATGGTGGATTTGCCACAAATACTATGTCAACTACATGATCATGCAAAGCAATATGACAATGATGGATGTGTCATGATAAATGGAATGGTGGAAAGTTGCATGGCAATATATCTCGGAATGGCTATGGGAATGCCATAATAGGTAGGTATGGTGGCTGTTTTGAGGAAGATATAAGGAGGTTTATGTGTGAAAGAGCGTATCATATCACGGGGTTTGGATGCACCGGCGAAATTTGCACCAACTCTCAATGTGAGAAAGGGCAATGCACGGTACTGAAGATGGTAGCAATGATGGAAGGGTAAGAGTGCGTATAATCCATGGACTCAACATTAGTCAAAAAGAACTCACATAATTATTGCAAAACTCAACAAGTCGTCAAAAACCAAGCATTACGAGCATGCTCCTAGGGGGTATATTGGTGGGAAAAGACCATCGCTCGTCCCCGACCGCCACTCATAAGGAAGACAATCAAATAACACCTCATGTTTCAAATTTGTTACACAACGTTTACCATACGTGCATGCTATGGGACTTGCAAGCTTCAACACAAGTATTCCTCAAATTCACAACTATCCAACTAGCACAACTTTGATATCAGTATCTCCATATCTCAAAACAATCATCAAGTATCAAACTTCTCTTAGTATTCAATGCACTTATATGAAAGTTTTTATTATATCCCTCTTGGATGCCCATCATATTAGGACTAATTTCATAACCAAAGCAAATTACCATGCTTTTCTAAAGACTCTCAAAATAATATAAGTGAAGCATGAGAGTTCATCTATTTCTACAAAATAAAACCACCACCGTGCTCTAAAAATATATAAGTGAAGCACTAGAGCAAATGACAAACTACTCCGAAAGATATAAGTGAAGATCAATGAGTAGTCAAATAATTATGCAACTATGTGAAGACTCTCTGTCGGTGTCAAAACCGGCGGATCTCGGGTAGGGGGTCCCGAACTGTGCGTCTAGGCCGAATGGTAACAGGAGGCAAGGGACATGAAGTTTTACCCAGGTTTGGGCCCTCTCGATGGAGGTAAAACCCTACGTCCTGCTTGATTAATATTGATGATATGGGTAGTACAAGAGTAGATCTACCACGAGATCAGAGAGGCTAAACCCTAGAAGCTAGCCTATGGTATGATTGTTGATGTGTATGTTGTCCTACGGACTAAAACCCTCCGGTTTATATAGACACCGGATAGGGTTAGGGTTACATAGAGTCGGTTACAATGGTAGGAGATCTGAATATCCGTATCACCAAGCTTGCCTTCCACGCCAAGGAAAGTCCCTTCCGGACACGGGACGAAGTCTTCAATCTTGTATCTTCATAGTCCAAGAGTACGACTGAAGGTATAGTTCGGCTATCCCAACACCCCCTAATCCAGGACTCCCTCAGTAGCCCCTGAACCAGGCTTCAATGACGACGAGTCCGGCGCGCAGATTGTCTTCGGCATGCAAGGCGGGTTCCTCCTCCAAGTACTTCATAGAATATTTTGAAAACAAAGATAGTGTCCGGCTCTGCAAAATAAGTTTCCACATATTGCCATAGAGAGAATAATATTTACACAAATCTAATCTGCTGACGTACTCCGTAGTGTGACATCACACCATGGCCAAGCTTTTATTCGAACCGTTTTACTATCCCATCTTAGCGCGTTATGCGAGGCGGTTTCCTTGGCACGTCTTGTTAAAGCAGAGATTGTGTCCCCTTATTCCGGGATTCTCATCAATACGGGCGTGGGTAACCCAACCGTGCCATTGATTACGGCACTTGGGAGATAAGCGAGTTTTACCAGGCTGGTGGGGACATGTAGTTGCGTCCACCCATATAAGGGGATAAAGATCCACCTTTTCACCTACGCCTTCTTCCTCCTTCGCCTATCCATTCTTGCGCACTCAAGCTCCAGTGCCCAAGTCCGCACTACCACCTCAACCTTCTCCAGTCATGTCCGGAGCGGGAGGCAAGTGGATGGTCTCCTCCGTCACGGAGGGACACATCAAAAAGCTGAGGAAGGCCGGATATCTGGCTAGCGACATCGCGCACCGGCTTCCCGAAAAGGGGCAGCTCATCCCCACCCCTAGGCCCCATGAGAGGGTGGTATTCCTCCCCCATTTCCTCCACGGACTGGGTTTCCCTCTGCATCCATTTGTCCGGGGGCTCATGTTCTACTATGGCCTGGATTTCCACGATCTGGCCCTGAATTTTGTCCCCAACATCTCGGCGTTTATCGTCGTGTGCGAGGCTTTCCTCCGCATTCGCCCCCATTTTGGCCTATGGCTCAAGACCTTCAATGTCAAGGGGAAGGTGGTGCGCGGCAACCAGGCGGAGTGCGTAGGCGCCCTGGTGGGAAAAATGGCCAACGTCCTATGGCTCGAGGGCTCCTTTGTGGAGACCCTGAAGGGGTGGCAATCGGGGTGGTTTTATATCACCGAGCCGCGCGACCCTAAGTGGGTCACAGCCCCCGAGTTCCGGTCCGGACGCCCGACGTGGCTCATGTCCTGGAAAGATACGGGCCTGTCGTGGGGCAACCCAAAGGAGGTGACCGAACTGCAAACATGCATCCAATCCCTGTTGAACAAGCAGCTCAGGCTTGTCAACGTAGTCCAGGTTATGCTCATCCGCCTGAGCCTCCCGTGTCAACAACGGGCCTTCATTCTATGGGAGTTCAATTCGGCACAGCACCAAACTCTGAACAGGCTCTTCGACATGACGTACGAAGATGCCTGGAAGGTGCTTTTCAAAGGCGCCGAGGCTCCCTCATCCGCTACTAAGGATCGCGGATTCAGCATGCAGCTTCATGCTAGCGCGGTAAGTTTTTTGTACCTTTTACAGGGCACTAGTTTTTCATAGTTTAACTCTGTGTGGGATCTAAACTCCCTTACCTCTGACAGGATTGGCAGGCGAAGTCCGGACGGATCGACTGTCCGGCGCCTTTGCCCGAAGGCCCAACGGACGCTCAATTGGCGAAGCTGCTGGCTCCGGCACCCTATGTGGTGCGGGAGAAGAAGGCCGCAAAAAAGGCCGCGGGGACTCGAAAGAGTGTCCGGCGCCTGGATGTGTCGGATTCACCATCCGACGAATCCAAGACGCACTCCTCCCAAGAAGACGAGGAGGAGGAAGAAGAGACCCCCCCCCTCTAGCGGGGGAAGGGAAGAAAAGGAAGGCCGCCCCAACTGGGGAGGCCGAAGGGTCCAAGAAGGGGAAAACCCTTTCTCCGGATTACTCCACCGACGCCGACGGCGGCGGAGAGAAGTGGGCGCCAAGGGCCAAGCCCCTGGGAAAACCGTAAGTATCCGGATACCAAAGTAATTCATAGTATTCATTTATTGCACAGCTTTCCCTTATGTCGAATGTGTTTATGCAGCCCACCCAAAGACCGGCTCGAGGCGTCGTCGAGCGGCTCACTAGACTCGTCGGACGTGAACTCACTTCCGACGGCTTCCTCCCGCCGCCCTACGGACGACACCGAAGTGTTGTCCCAATAGGTTCCAATCCGGGAGGAGGTGGTCCTGGAGGCGCCGCAAGGCAACCTCCCGGACTCCAGGAGTAAGGGGGATGAAACCCCCCAGGGCTCCAAGTCCGGCCCTAGGCCGGACACTTCTCCGGAACCTTCAACGGTTCCAGAGTCCGGCGGGGGACCTCCTTCCAAGAGGAGCAAGCCCGCCGTGCCGGTGACCTCCGTCCAACCGAAGGTGCCGGACAATATGTTGGAGGCGCTCCAAGGCGCCTCCATCGACGAGGAGCACCGTGCTATTATGAGTGCGGTGGTCCAGAAGGTTCAGTCCACAAAAAACGGACTAACTGAAGCTTGTACTAGCCTTTTGACAGGCTTCGAGGTAAGTAAAGAAAGTGTAAATAATAGTACCGCATAGACAGTAGCCCCTGATGCTCTGTTTGGCGTTCGGGAAGAAAAGCCGAATAGAGGATCAAATAGAATTCGCAAGAGTCTAACAAAAATGAGTCAATATGCATGTGCAGGCTACCCTGCTGGCGTCTGCCGCACTGACTGCGGAAATGGACACGCTAAAGCTGGACGTCAAAAGGTCCGAGCAAGAGCTCGAGCGTGCCAAGAAGCAGCTCAAGGACAATGAAGGTAAGAAATACCTTGTTAAAAAATATATATATAAAAGGTGCAATTGCAATAAATGACAGGATTAACATGGCTATTGTAGGGGCCACATCTAAGGTGGCGACCCTTAAGCAAGCGCTGGACGAGGTCGAGAAGAATTCGGCCTCGGAGCGCACCGAGCGGGAGAAGTATGAGGCCGAGGTTGGCAAGGTGCGGCAAGAGCTCCAGGCTCTCATGGAAAAACATGAGAGTTTGAAGCGTGACTAGAAGACGCAAGCGTCTGAGCTTGAGGTGGCTATTGAAAATGCCAAATCTACCAAGACCGAAGCCCAGAAGACCCTCCAGGAGTTGGATGAGGTGAAGAAGATTGCGGTGGGTAAGGCATTCTTTACGCAAAGCAAACACATAAACGTGAGTTACCTGTTACTTACCCGAATCCAGAGCTCTCCAGGAGCGTTGGCAGATCTTCCCCGGAGTGTATCCGATGCCGCCGCATTCTATCGAGCCGAGGAAGGCAGCCGACAGAGAAGGTGTTCTGGTCTCAGTATGCTGAGGCCAGACACTCCGTGCCCCTGAGCGACTAGTTGAAGCAACTGGTCGAGCTCCACAAGGCGGCCGAACGGGCCATGAAGGGCCTCATAGTTCGGCTGTGGCGTGGAGGGCTCTGCCTGGGAGCTATTTCGGGCTGGTGCGGCGGCTGGTGGAGGCCTGTCCGAGGCTTGAAGACATCAAGCGCTCTGTCTGCATTGAAGGTGCCCGTAGGGCCCTTGCCCGTGCTAAGGTGCACTGGGGCAAGCTGGATGCGGAGAAGCTTGTGAAGGACGGGCCACCGTCGGGGAAAGAGCATCGCAAGCCCGAGAATTATTATAAGGATGTTCTGAAGGGTGCCCGCTTTGTGGAGGATGAATGTACCAAGGATGTATTTTTTGAGTAAAACCCGCTCGTGTTATCCTGTGCGCTGAAAACTTGTTCATATGCGCTAAGCAATGCTGCTTGAATTTAAAATATTACCTTCTGTGCGGCTGTTTATCAATACTGAGAGATGGCGAGTCGTCGGCTTCTGCCCCCTTGCCGCTAGTGCTGGGGTGTTCGGGGATAAACATGGGCGCTCTTTTTCCCATATTTGGGTCCTTCGAGGGAGGCGCTCAGCCCAAAGAACGAGGCAAATCGGACTATAATGCGTGAACACTCTCACTTAGCCATAGAATTCTATAATTTTAAATTTCGGCGAAGCCCCTAGTATTCAGAAGACCGAGTTCGGGGCGTTATTCACGCCTTGGCCGGACAGAGCCGGCTCCTCGCCCTAAGCGACATAAGTCTTTAGGGACTCATAAAACCTCTCGAACAGCGACCAGCTCTCGCTTCATCATGACAGTCGGTTTTAGCTTTCTCCACTGAGGTGCTCGACCCAGCTCAACCGGGGCACAATCGCAGTGGTTCTCCTAGTGCTACCTTAGCCGATATAGCGGAACCTAAGGCACCAAAACATAGGAGCCGGGCAAACCCAACTATTGACCCAAGACATGATTCGAAGCCGATGCATATAGTGCTATAAGTTCGGGGTGCCGCACTTGTGAAAGTGTTTGGACTTCTCACACCATATTGAGGGATGCTAAAATCCCCTGGCGTATTTTGGCCGTACCAAGTTGTACGGGTGCAACATGTTGTTAAGGAACATTTATTTATAAAAAGATAATGCAAAAAAATAGACAAAAGCTATGCATTGTTTATTAAAAATAGCTGCGATCAAAGCAGAACGATACAAGTAATGCGATAAATGAAAAGTTGGACTATTTAACATGTCTGCTCCAGGGGCAAGCTGCGGAATAGTATGCGAAACAGGTATACTGCTCGTGATAGAGACCACCTGGGATTTCCGTAATGCGGCATGGCTTGTCTGCTTCCCTGGTTCTTGCATCATTTGTGCGGCAATTGAACTGCCGAACAGGCCTTCCGAAGAGTAAAGTCCTGGAAGTAAGAGAAAAGTAAAAAATCGGCAGACCCTGGTGCGGTTTAAGCCGTGTTTTGGGCGTGCCGTGACGGTGCCCCTCCCCCTATGCCCATGGTATTTCCAGAGCATAGTTATGGACGCGAAGTACTGGCGTCGCCTTTTTGTGAGGGTTGGGGTTGGGGCCGCATTGCTACGCCTGCTCGGAACGTGCCAGGCGGTCTTGTTGTAGGTTACTCCAGGCGCGCTTGACGGTGTCCGGACGTTTAATGGCCGGACTGGAGAACTGCCTGGAGAGGCTGCTTTGTACTTCCGCTGCAAGGGCCACCATCTGATCCTCCATTCGGAGGGAGCGTTCGGTGTTTCCATTGACCGAATTACTCCACGAGGGCCTGGCATCTTGAGCTTAAGGTATGCATAGTGCGGTACCGCATTGAATTTGGCAAATGTGGTTCGTCCGAGCAGTGCATGATAACCACTGTGGGATGGGACTATGTCGAAGATCAATTCCTCGCTTCGGAAATTATCCGGGGATCCGAAGACCACTTGAAGTGTGACTGAGCCTGTACAGTTGGCCTCTACACCTGGTATTACGCCTTTAAAGGTCGTTTTGGTGGGCTTAATCCTCGAGGGATTGATGCCCATTTTTCGCACTATATCCTGGTAAAGCAGGTTCAGGCTGCTGCCGCCGTCCATGAGGAATCTAGTGAGATGAAATCTGTCAATAATTGGGTCTAGAACCAATGCGGCAAATCCGCCATGACGGATGCTAGTGGGATGGTCTCTTCGATCAAAGATGATCGGGCAGGAGGACCATGGGTTGAACTATGGGGCGACTGGCTCTACCGCGTATACGTCCCTTAACGCGCGCTTCCACTCCCTTTTGAGGATGTGGGTGGCGTATATCATGTTCACCGTCCGCACTTGTGGGGGGAAACCCTTCTGTCCATTGTTGTTCGGCGGCCGGGGCTCCTCGTCGTCATCGCTATGCAGCCCCTTGTCTTCATTGTCGGCGCTTAGCTTGCCTGCCTGCTTGAACACCCAACAATCCCTATTGGTGTGATTGGCCGGCTTTTCGGGGGTGCCATGTATTTGGCACAAGCGGTCGATTATTCGGTCCAAGCTGGACGGGCCCCTAGGATTCTTTTTGAATGGCTTCTTCCGCTGACCAGATTTAGAGCCAATGAATCTGGCATTAACTGTCGTTCCTCAACATTGTCACCGTTAATGCGGCGCTTCTGCTTGTTGCGACGCGACCTACCACTAATGTCCCTGGTGTCCGAACTACCAGGGTTCTTGGTCATATTGTTGCTACGAGCGAGCCAGCTGTCTTCTCCCGTGCAAAAGCGGGTCATGAGTGTCATGAGTGCTGCCATAGATTTCGGCTTTTCCTGTCCGAGGTGCCGGGCCACCCACTCGTCATGGATATTGTGCTTGAAGGCTGCTAGGGCCTCAGCGTCCGGACAGTCGTCTATTTGATTTCTCTTTGTTAGGAACCGTGTCCAGAATTTTCTGGCCGATTCCTCTGGCTGCTAGATTACGTGACTTAGGTCATCGGCGTCTGGGGGTCGCACATAAGTGCCCTGGAAATTGTCGAGGAATGCAGCTTCCAGGTCCTCCCAACAACTGATTGATCCTGTTGGCAAGCTGTTGAGCCAATGCCGAGATGGTCCTTTAAGCTTGAGTGGGAGGTATTTGATGGCGTGAAAATCGTCGCTGTGGGCCATGTGGATATGAAGGAGATAATCGTCGATCCATACCGCAGGGTCTATTGTGCCATCATATGATTCAATGTTTACGGGTTTGAAACCCTCGGGGATTTGATGATCCATCATTTCGTCTGTAAAGCATAGTGGGTGTGCGGCGCCTCTGTACTGGGCGATATCATGACGTAGCTCCAATGAGCTTTGTCTACTGTGTTTGGCCCTGCCGAATTTGTGGCCGGCGTGACGGTTACCGTCTCGAGCCATGGGGTGCCCACGCGATCCGTAGATCGATCGTGTTTGCCCTGCCTTGTCCTCCAACATGTCTCGTGAGTCCGGCGCATATTCCCTTGCCTTTGTACGGGGTGCGGCTTGAGTGGAGGGCCGGGAGGCCTCTCTGTCGTGGCCACGAGGTGGCCGTTCGGCCGCATCAAGTGCTTCCTCCTCTAATTGGGGTAGCAACTTGCGCTTTGGGTAACTCTTGGAGGGGCGTTCGAGTTTATGCTCTTCGGCCGCAAGGACTTCAGTCCATCTGTCAACCAGCAAATCTTGATCAGCTCTGAGCTATTGCTGTTTTTTCTTGAGGCTTCTTGCCGTGGCCATAAGCCTACGTTGGAAACGCTTTTGCTCAACGGGATCCTCTGGCACGACGAATTCGTCGTCGTCGAGGCTTGCCTCGTCTTCGGAGGGAGGCATATAATTATCGTCCTCAACCTCTCTGTTTGCCGCTCTCTCATGAGGGCTGGTTTCTCCATCCTCCTGTGCTAAACCTTGCTGGAGGGGGTTTTCTTCGGCATTCTCCGGAGTATTATTATCTCCCATGCTGGAATCACCGTTTTTGTGTTGGCGGGATTTTGAGCGGCGCCGCTGACGCCGGTGCTGGGGCTGTTTCTTGGAGGGGTCATCCTTCGCTGTTCCATCGCCCTCTCCCTCTTTTGGGGTGTCCACCATGTATATGTCATATGACGAGGTGGCTTTCCAGGGCCTAGTAGGCGCTGGTTCTTCATCATCTCCTTCATCGGCGTCCATACCGTCGATGTCTTCGGAGTCGAAGTTGAGCATGTCGGTTAAGTCGTCGATAGTGGCTACAAAGTGGGTGGTGGGTGGGTTTTGAATTTCTTCATCGTCCGTACCCCAACCTTGCTGACCGTAGTCCGGCCAGGGCTCTCCTAATAAAGAGAGAGACTTCAGTGATTTCAGGATATCGCCGAAAGGCGAGTGCTGAAAGTTGTCTGCGGCAGCGAACTCCATGATCGGCGCCCAATCGGATTCGACTGGCAGGGGCGCGGAGGGTTCAGAGTCCGGAGAGGAGTCCGGCTCCTTGGAGTCACGAGCCTCGTAGAGTACGGGGCTGGTGTTCAGCTCAATCGCCGTTTGGATCGCAGCCCCCGAGGTGGCGTCCAACCGCCCATCCTCGATCGGCGCAGTTGACTCCGAACTAAGGGTCGGAGTCGGTGCGGGTGTGGCCTCCAGGGCACCGTTCGGCGGCAGAGTTAGATCATGCTCGTCATGATAGTGCGGCGCGCTTGGCAGTGGTTCGAATCCATCGAAGATCAAGTCCCCGCGGATGTCAGCCGTGTAGTTTAAACTTCCGAATCTGACCTGACGGCCAGGGGCGTAGCTTTCGATCTGCTCTAGATGGCCAAGTGAATTGGCCCGCAGTGCGAAGCCGCCTAAGACGAAGATCTGTCCGGGGAGGAAGGTCTCACCCTGGACTGCATCACAATTGATGATCGTAGGAGCCATCGGGCCTGACGGCGATGGCACAAAGGAACTCTCAATGAAAGCACCAATGTCGGTGTCAAAACCGGCGGATCTCAGGTAGGGGGTCCCGAACTGTGCGTCTAGGCCGAATGGTAACAGGAGGCAAGGGACACGAAGTTTTACCCAGGTTCGGGCCCTCTCGATGGAGGTAAAACCCTACGTCCTGCTTGACTAATATTGATGATATGGGTAGTACAAGAGTAGATCTACCACGAGATCAGAGAGGCTAAACCCTAGAAGTTAGCCTATGGTATGATTGTTGATGTGTATGTTGTCCTACGGACTAAAACCCTCCGGTTTATATAGACACCGGATAGGGTTAGGGTTACATAGAGTCGGTTACAATGGTAGTAGATCTGAATATCCGTATCGCCAAGCTTGCCTTCCACGCCAAGGAAAATCCCTTCCGGACACGGGACGAAGTCTTCAATCTTGTATCTTCATAGTCCAAGAGTCCGGCTGAAGGTATAGTTCGGCTATCCGAACACCCCCTAATCCAGGACTCCCTCACTCTCTAACATTTAATAATTTCAGATCTTGGTATTTTATTCAAACAGCAAGCAAAACAAAAGAAAATAAAATGACGCTCCAAGCAAAACACATATCATGTGGCGAATAAAAATATATCTCCAAGTAAAGTTACCGATGAATGAAGACGAAAGAGGGGATGCCTTCCGGGGCATCCCCAAGCTTAGGCTTTTGGTTGTCCTTGAATATTACCTTGGGGTGCCTTGGGCATCCCCAAGCTTAGGCTCTTGCCACTCCTTATTCCATAGTCCATTGAATCTTTACCCAAAACTTGAAAACTTCACAACACAAAACTTAACAGAAAACTCGTATGCTCCGTTAGTATAAGAAAATAACTCACCACTTAGGTACTATTGTGAACTCATTATAAATTCGTATTGGTGTAATATATACTTTATTCCAACTTATCTATGGTTCATACCCTCCGATAATACTCATAGATTCATCAAAAAAGCAAACAACACATCGAAAACAGAATCTGTAAAAAACAGAACAGTCTGTAGTAATCTGTATCAAACATATACTTATGGAACTCATAAAATTCTCAAATAAATTGGTGGACCTGAGTAATTTGTCTATTAATCATCTGCAAAAAGAATTAACTAAATAGCACTCTCCAATAAAAAAATGGCAGCAATTCTCTTGAGCGCTAAAGTTTCTGTTTTTTGTAGCATGATCGCAAAGACTTTCCCCAAGTCTTCCCAAAGGTTCTACTTGGCACAAACACTAATTAAAAGCATAAAACGGTACATCTCCATCGTATCTACTTTTCCAAACACTTTTTCCTTTGTTTTGGACTCTAACTTGCATGATTTGAATGGAACTAACCCGGACTGATGTTGTTTTCGGCAGAATTACTATGGTGTTATTTATGTGCAGAAACAAAAGTTCTCAAAATGACCTGAAACTCTACGGAACAACTATTCGGAAATAATAAAAAATCCTTGCAAAAGATGAAGGCCAGGGGGCCCACCACCTATCCACGAGGGTGGGGGGCGCGCCCCCTACCTCGTGGGACCCCTGGCGGTCCTCCGACCTCAACTCCAACTCTATATATTTGGTTTTGGGGAGAAAAAAATTAGACAGAAGAATTCATCGCGTTTTATGATATGGAGCCTCCGCCAAGCCCTAAAACCTCTCGGGAGGGCTGATTTGGAGTCCGTTCGGGGCTCCCGAGAGGGGAATATGTCACCATCGTCATCATCAACCATCCTCCATCACCAATTTCATGATGCTCACCGCCGTGCGTGAGTAATTCCATCATAGGCTTGCTGGACGGTGATGGGTTGGATGAGATCTATCATGTAATCGAGTTAGTTTTGTTAGGGTTTAATCCCTAGTATCCACTGTGTTCTGCGATTGATGTTGCTATGACTTTGCTATGCTTAATGCTTGTCACTAGGGCCCGAGTGCCATGATTTCAGATCTGAACCTATTATGTTTTCATCAATATATGAGAGTTCTTGATCCTATCTTGCAAGTCTATAGTCACCTATTATGTGTTATGATCCGTTGAGCCTGAAGTGACAACAATCGGGATACTTACCGGTGAAGACCGTAGTTTGAGGAGATCATGTATTCACTATGTGTTAATGCTTTGGTCCGGTACTCCATTAAAAGGAGGCCTTAATATCCCTTAGTTTCCGCTAGGACCCTGCTGCCACGGGAGGGTAGGACAAAAGATGTCATGCAAGTTCTTTTCCGTAAGCACATATGACTATATTCGGAATACATGCCTACATTACATTGATGAACTGGAGCTAGTTATGTGTCACCCTAGGTTAGGATTGTTACATGATGAACCGCATCCGGCATAATTCTCCGTCACCAATCCATTGCCTACGAGCTTTCCATATATTGTTCTTCGCTTATTTACTTTTCCGTTGCTATTTCTATCATCACTACAAAATACCAAAAACATTACTTTTGCTACCGTTACCTTTTGCTACCATTACCACTACAATCATATTACTTTGCTACTAAATACTTTGTTGCAGATACTAAGTTTCCAGGTGTGATTGAATTGACAACTCAGCTGCTAATACTTGAGAATATTATTTGGCTCCCCTTGTGTCGAATCAATAAATTTGGGTTGAATACTCTACCCTCGAAAACTGTTCCGATCCCCTATACTTGTGGGTTATCAAGACTATTTTCTGGCGCCGTTGCCGGGGAGCATAGCTCTATTCTTTGAGTCACTTGGGATTTATATCTACTTATCATTATGAAGAACTTGAAAGATCCAAGGACCAAGATTTATCCCTCGACTACGAGGGGAGGTAAGGAACTACCATCTAGCTCTGCACTTGATTCACCTTCTGTTTTGAGTAAGCTTGCGACACCTAAACTTGCTTCTGCTATTCGTTCTGATATGTTGCATGTTATTGATGATGCCACTTCTGCTATACATGATACTTATGATGAAACTACTTCTATGCTTGATACTACTGTGCCACTTGGTGACTTTCTTGATGAACAACCTGCTAGGGCTAGAGAGAATGAAAATATTGAATCTGATAATATTGATGAAAGTGATGATGAAGACTCACCTGTTATTCCTGAGGGTTATGTTTTTGATAAAGAAGCTTCTTTTAGCTATCTTAGCTTGAAAAGATACATACGAGCTCAAGAGGTTATTAGCTAAATGGAAGCAGCAATCTCTTAATGCTAGAATGAAACCTGACCCTGCTTTTGCTACTTCGCCTATCTTTGTTACTGATAAGGATTATGAATTCTTTGTTGATCCTGAAATAATTACTTTGTTTGAATCTGATCCTTTTCATGGCTATGAATCTAAAACTGTTGTGGCACATCTTACTAAATTAAATGATATAGCCACCCTGTTCACTACTGATGAGAGAACTCGTTACTTTTATATCCTTAAAATATTTCTGTTCTCATTAAAGGGTGATGCTAAGATATGGTTTGATTCTCTTGATCCTGGTTGTGTGCGTAGTCCCCAGGATATGATTTATTACTTCTCTGCTAAATATTTCCCTGCTCATAAGAAACAAGCTGCTTTAAGGGATATATATAATTTTGTGCAAATTGAAGAGGAGATTCTCCCACAAGCTTGTGGGAGGCTTCTCAAGTTACTTAATTCTTTGCCTGATCATCCTCTTAAGAAAAATGAAATACTTGATATCTTTTATAATGGAGTAACCGATGCCTCCAGAGATTACCTGGATAGTTGTGTTGGTTCTGTTTTCAGGGAAAGAATACCAGATGAAGCTGAAATTCTATTGAATAATATGTTGACAAATGAAAATAATTGGACACTTCCTGAGCCAGCTCTGGAGCCAATTCTTGAGCCTATTCCTAAACCAACTCCGAAGAAGAGGGGTATTTTATTTCTCAGTCCTGAAGATATGCAAGAGGCAAAGAAATCTATGAAAGAAAAAGGTAATAAAGCTGAAGATGTTAAGAATTTACCTCCTATTGAAGAAATACACGGTCTTAATTTACTGCCTGTTGAAGAAACATATGATCTTAATCCATTACCTATTGAACAAAACACATGATCTTGATAACCCGACACAGGTAGTAAAGGTAAATTCTCTCTATAGATATGATAAAGCTGAAATCCCATTTACTAAGTTTGCTAGCCCATGCTTAGATGAGTTTGATAAATTTATGGTTAAGCAAGAAGACTTTAATGCTTATTTTGGTAGACAATTGAAATACAATTCAAATATGCTTGAACACTTGGGTGATTATATGGCTAATGTCAAAGGTGAACTTAAACTTATTAGTAAACATGCTTCTATGGTTACCACTCAAGTACAACAAGTACTTAAAGCTCAAAATGATTTGCTCAATGAATTGAATAGTAAGAATAATGATAATGTTGTTAGAGTTATGAGTAGAGGTGGTAGAATGACTCAGGAACCTCTATATCCTGAAGGCCATCCTAAGAGAATTGAGCAAGATTCTCAGAGAAATAATATAGATGCACCTAGTCCTTCTAAAAGGAAGAAAAAGAAAAATGATAGGACTTTGCATGCTTCTAGTGAACCTGTTATTGAAACACCTGAGAATCCAAATGATATTTCTGTCTCTGATGCTGAAACACAATCTGGTAATGAACCTGAAACTAGTGATAATGTTAATGATAATGTTCATGATGATGCTCAACCTAGTAATGATAATGATATAGAAATTGAACCTGCTGTTGATCTTGATAACCCACAATCAAAGAATCAATGTTATGATAAAAAATACTTTGTTGCTAGGAAACACGGTAAAGAAAGAGAACCATGGGTTCATAAACCCGTGCCTTTCCTCCCAAACCATCCAAGAAAAAGGATGATGAGGATTTTGAGCGCTTTGCTGAAATGATTAGACCTATGTTTTTGCGTATGCGATTAACTGATATGCTTAAAATGAATCCTTATGCTAAATATATGAAAGAAATTGTTACTAATAAAAGAAAGATACCAGAAGCTGAAATTTCCACCATGCTTGCTAATTATACTTTTAAGGGTGGAATACCTAAGAAACTAGGAGATCCAGGAGTACCCACTATACCATGCTCCATTGAAAGAAACTATGTTAAACCTGCTTTATGTGATCTTGGAGCCGGTGTTAGTGTTATGCCTCTCTCTTTATATCGTAGACTTGATTTGAATAAGTAGACACCTACTGAAATATCTTTGCAAATGGCTGATAAATCAACTGCTATACCTGTCGGTATTTGTGAGGATGTGCCTGTTGTAGTTGCAAACGTTACTATTTTAACGAACTTCGTTATTCTTGATATTCCCGAAGACGATAGTATGTCTATTATTCTTGGAAGACCTTTTTTGAACACTGCAGGGGCTGTTATTGATTGCACTAAAGGCAATGTCACTTTTCATGTTAATGGTCATGAGCATACGGTACACTTTCCGAGGAAACAACCTCAAGTTCATAGTATCAACTCTATTGGAAAAATCCCATCGATTATATTTATTGGTTTTAAATTTCCTCTTCCTACTGTCAAGAAGAAATATGATATTCTTATTATTGGGGATGTGCATATCCCCGTTGAGGTAACATAGTGTTATTCGAAACTTCTCCGGTTCCATGTTATTCAGAATGAGTTCGTTAACAAGACTTGATCAACCTTGTTAGTGGATTCCTTTTGATGAGCATGAGATGGATGAAACTAGAAGGCACAACCTTCTGTACCCCACTTTTACTTTCTGTTATTTATATTAAATAAAATAAAAATAGTATTTTTCTGTCTGTTATCTGATTATCCATGCAATATAAAAATACCCCGAACATAAAAGTTCTCCAAATGCCTTGAAATTTAGATATGATTTTTCTGAAGTATTTGAGAATATTTGGCACTGAGAACACAGCAGGGGGGTCATCCACCTGGCCATGAGGGTGGAGGGTGCGCCCTACCCCCCTGGGCGCGCCCCCCTGCCTCGTGGGCCCATGGTGGCCCTCCTCCACTTATCCTTTCACCCACACACTCCTTCTTACTCCCCCAAACACGAATATCCAGCTCAAACCTGAGTCCAAGCTCATTTTGCTGCCATTTTCAACCTCCTTGCTCAAAGCACCTCTCACAAAACTGTGTGGGGAGATTGTTCCTTGGTATGGGACTCCTCCATTGGTCCAATTAGTTCTTGTTCTAGTGCTTTATTCATTGCAAATTTTTGCTGCTTAGGTGACCCTGTTCTTGACCTTGCATGTCAAATTTATATGGTCAAAAGTAGTTTTGATGCATGATATAGGCCCTAGGCACTTGTAGGAGTAGTTGCTATCAATATTATTGAGTTTGGTTTACTTTTATTTTGAAGTTACTGAAAATTTCAGAATTTTTCAGAAAATAATGAAGAGACTTTTGAGGGGCTCATCGAGCCGAAGCTCGAAGGAAAAGGCACAGAAGCCCAAGTATAATCTGCCTCGCACCGCGGAGGTTCGGTCATGTGAATGGCCTTCCGATGATTTCTTGAGAGCAGTCGGGATTTATGAAGATTTTTATGAATTGGCTGGGAATGCAGGCCACACCGCTTTCCTCCACGACCACCGCGATCAGTATCTCTTACTCATAAATATCTTTGTGCAAAACTTTCATTTCCTTTCTAGGAGCTCACCACCTACGGTGGAGTTTTATTTAAATGATGAGCATAAGGAGATGTCACTTTATGATTTTTTTGTCAGGTTTGTTTGGTCCCTTTCGAGGGCACGACAGAGGAACCACATCGCAACGATGTGGATGGGTTTATTGATACCATCACTGGAGGGGAAACAAGGAAGGTTTCCAATGCACAAATGACTAGCATACATTTTCCTGTTTTATGCTATTTTGCAATATTTGCTAGTCGTTGCTTAATTGGTCGCAGAAACTATGGAAACCTTAGTGTTCCTGATATTATTATTTCGCTCCACGGTTTATTCAGTCATAACTCTGTTAGTATGGGCGGCATTATTGCTAAACGGTTAAGTCTGAACCGTACAAAGGGCCCCATCTTTGGAGGCATTGATGTTTCGCGCCTAGCTGCACATCTTAACATACCTATTAGGCATTATGAGAAGGAAGAAAAAGTGCTGCCTCGTGTTTATTTAGATTATAAGAGTATGGTGGCACATGATTTTATTGTTAAGAATAGGGAAGGAGAGCTTAAATACAAATTGTTCTTTGATAAACATCATCCTGAGACTATTACCCTGCCTGCTCCTTCCTTGTTTGATTTATCTGCAGGCCAGTACCTTGTTCCGTTAGAGTCTATTCATGCCTATCGGAACCCAACAACAGCCACAGAGCCAGAGCCGGAACCACAAGTTGATCCTCCACGACAGTCTAATTACCAGTGGGATCTGGAGATGATTGCCAACCAGTGGCAATCGGAGTCTTCTTCTTCAAAGTACGACCCCAACTATTATTATGGATATCCGCCAGGCCAACCATGGCCATAGACCAACTTAGGCCAAAAGCTAAGCTTGGGGGAGTACGTATTTCTAACCGACATTATATTTATGTTCACACACTCATTGCTAGATGTTGGTGCTCATACCTTTTCATTGTATCATCCATGCTAGTTTATTTCCCTTTTTATGCTTTCTTCTTGTGTGTTTGATAAACCTTAAGAAAAACCAAAAAAATTAGTTGTAGCTTTTAATTAGTTTACTTTCCATGCTTGTAGTAGTAATTAAAAAGAAAACCCAAAAAGATTTCTTGTTCTTCTTTTACTTGTTGGGAGCTTTCCCGTGTAAATAGTTTTATTTCTTTTGTTTTTGGGGTCGATAGGAGAAGACCATAATTAAATTGTTGAAGTGGCTCTGATATACATTATTGTTGATCTGACAAAAGAGCCCATATTGCCTTGTCTTCTCCTGTTTATTGAATGCTTGTAGATTCCAGCTTAGTCCAATGCACGACCACTATTATTATTATCCACATCGTTCGGTTGTGCAAGTGAAAGGCAATAATGATGATTATATGATGAACTTATTGAGATGAGAAAAGCTGGTATGAACTCGACCTCTCTTATTTTTGTAAATATGATTAGTTTATCGTTCCTGATTCAGCTTATTGTGAATAAACATGTTTGCAATGACAACTAGAGATCATAGTTTCTTGTGACATGCTTGATTAGCTAGGAGCTTATAATGGTTTACCTTGTCTGCCAACATGCTATTAAAATGGTTGTGATGTGGTATGATAGGTTGGTATCCTCCTCTGAATGATTTAAGTGACTTGACTTGGCGCATGTTCACACATGTAGTTGAAACAAAATCAACATAGCCTTCACGATATTTATGTTCATGGTGAATTATATCCTACTCATGCTTGCATTCGGTGTTGATTAATTTTAATGCATGTTCATGACTGTTGTCGCTCTCTAGTTGGTCGCTTCCCAGTCTTTTGCTAGCCTTCACCTGTACTAAGCAGGAATACTGCTTGTGCATCCAACATCATAAACCCCAAAGTTATTCCATATGAGTCCACCATACCTACCTATATACGGTATCTACCTGCCGTTCCAAGTAAATTTGTATGTGCCAAACTCTAAACCTTCAAATAAATATCCTGTTTTGTATGCTTGAATAGCTCATGTATCAACTAGGTTTGTCCGTATCTTCCATGTTAGGCGGGTTATTCTCAAGAGGAGTGGACTCCGCTCCTCACTCACGAGAAAATGGTTGGTCACCTGGAAACCCAGTCCCATGCTTTATGCAAATCAAATCAAAATAATTGCAAACAAAACTCTCCCTAGGACTCTTGTTAGTTGGAGGCACTCGTTGTTTCGAGCAAGCCATGGATTGATGTTTGTTGGTGGAAGGGGAGTATAAACTTTACCATTCTATTTGGGAACCGCCTATAATGTGTGTAGCATGAAAGATATCGCCATATCTTGGTTGTTATGTTGACAATGAAAGTATACTGCTCAAAATATTATTCACCTCTATTTCAAAACCGAGCTTTGGCACCTCTACAAATCCCTGCTTCCCTCTGCGAAGGGCCTATCTATTTACTTTCATGCTGAGTCATCATCTTCTTATTAAAAAGCACCAGTTGGAGAGCACTGCTGTCATTTGCATTCATTACTGTTAGTTTACATTGAGTATGACTTCGCTGGATCTATTTTACCATGAATTACAATGTCTAGTCAGTCCTTTATCTTTAAAGGTGCTCTGCATTTATGTTTTGCGGTCTCAGAAAGGGCTAGTGGGATACCATCTTGTTATATCATATTATGATTGTTTTGAGAAAGTGTTGTCATCCGGGATTTATTATTATTGCTCGCTAGTTGATTATGCCATTGATATGAGTAAACATTAGACCTAAGCGTTATTGTGAATGTGGTTAGTCATAATATTTGCTGAAAACTTGAATGCTGGCTTTACATATTTACAACAATAAGAGCAAACAGAGTTTGTAAAAGTTTTTCTTTATCACTTTCAGTTTATCAACTAATTTGCTTGAGGACAAGCAAAGGTTTAAGCTTGGGGGAGTTGATACGTCTCCGTCGTATCTACTTTTACTAACACTTTTGCCCTTGTTTTGGACTCTAACTTGCGTGATTTGAATGGAACTAACCCGGACTGACGTTGTTTTCAGCAGAATTACTATGGTGTTATTTATGTGCAGAAACAAAAGTTCTCGAAATGACCTGAAACTCCACGGGACAACTTTTCGGAAATAATAAAAAATCCTTGCAAAAGATGAAGGCCAGGGGGCCCACCACCTGTCCACGAGGGTTGGGGCGCGCATACCCCCCTAGGGGTGCCCGACCCCCTACCTCGTGGGCCCCCTGGAGCTCCTCCGACCTCAACTCCAACTCTATATATTTGGTTTCAGGGAGAAAAAAATCAAAGAGAAGAATTCATCACATTTTACGATACGGAGCCGCCGCCAAGCCCTAAAACCTCTCGGGAGGGCTGATTTGGAGTCCGTTCGGGGCTCCAGAGAGGGGAATCCGTCCCCATCGTCATCATCAACCATCCTCCATCAACAATTTCATGATGCTCACTGACGTGCGTGAGTAATTCCATCGTAGGCTTGCTGCACAGTGATGGGTTGGATGAGATCTATCATGTAATCGAGTTAGTTTTATTAGGGTTTGATCCCTAGTATCCACTATGTTCTGCGATTGATGTTCCTATGACTTTGCTATGCTTAGTGCTTGTCACTAGTGCCCGAGTGCCATGATTTCAGATCTGAACCTATTATGTTTTCATCAATATATGAGAGTTCTTGATCCTATCTTGCAAGTC
Source organism: Triticum dicoccoides (assembly GCF_002162155.2). NCBI lineage: Eukaryota > Viridiplantae > Streptophyta > Magnoliopsida > Poales > Poaceae > Triticum > Triticum dicoccoides. The sequence goes on from NC_041382.1 coordinate 127,103,338, forward strand.
TATAGTCACCTATTATGTGTTATGATCCGTTAACCCCGAAGTGACAATAATCGGGATACTTACCGATGATGACCGTAGTTTGAGGAGTTCATGTATTCACTAAGTGTTAATTCTTTGGTCCGGTACTCTATTAAAAGGAGGCCTTAATATCCCTTAGTTTCCGCTAGGACCCCGCTACCACGGGAGGGTAGGACAAAAGATATCATGCAAGTTCTTTTCCATAAGCACGTATGACTATATTCGGAATACATGCCTACATTACATTGATGAACTGGAGCTAGTTCTGTGTCACCCTAGGTTATGATTGTTACATGATGAAACGCATCCGGCATAATTATCCATCACCGATCCATTGCCTATGAGCTTTGCATATATTTTTCTTTGCTTATTTACTTTTCCGTTGCTATTGCTATCATCACTACAAAATACCAAAAACATTACTTTTGCTACCGTTACCACTACTATCATATTACTTTGCTACTAAATACTTTGCTGCAGATACTTAGTTTCCAGGTGTGGTTGAATTGACAACTCAGCTGCTAATACTTGAGAATATTCTTTGGCTCCCCTTGTGTCGAATCAATAAATTTGGGTTGAATACTCTACCCTCGAAAACTGTTGCGATCCCCTATACTTGTGGGTTATGAAAAACCACATCTAAACAGAGGCTAGATGAATTATTTATTACTAAACAGGAGCAAAAAGCAAGGAACAAAAATAAAGTTGGGTTGCCTCCCAACAAGCGCTATGGTTTAACGCCCCTAGCTAGGCATGATGATTTCAATGATGCTCACATAAAAGATAAAAATTGAAACATAAAGAGAGCATCAGGAAGAATATGAATAGCACATTTAAGTCTAACCCACTTCCTATGCATAGGGATTTTGTGAGCAAACAACTTATGAGAACAAGAATCAACTTGCATAGGAAGGTAAAACAAGCATAACTTCAAAATTTTAAGCTCATAGAGAGGGAACTTGATATTATTGAAATTCCTACAAGAATATGTTCCTCCCTCATAATAATTTTCAGTAGCATCATGAATAAATTCAACAATATAACTAGAACCTAAAGCATTCTTTTCATGATCTACAAGCATATAAAATTTACTACTCTCCACATATGCAAAATTCTTTTCATTCGGAATAGTGGGAGTATCATAAGAGACTTGAATACTATAAATTGTTTCCACATTAAAAGAGTATTGTTCAGAAAAATGGTAATCATAATCATGACAAGTTTTATAAATATAATCATCACTACTTTTTATAGCATAAGTATCATCACAATAATTATCATCAGTAGCAACTTTGTTCTCATCATAATCGTTTGAAACCTCTTCCAAGATAGTGGAATCATTACTAAATAAAGTCATGACCTCTCCAAATCCACTTTCATAATTATCACAATAATATTCAACATCATCCAAAATAGTGGGATCATTACTTCCTAAAGTTGACACTCTTCCAAACCCACTTTCATCAATATAATCATCATAAGTAGGAGGCATGATATCATCATAATAAATTTGCATATCAAAACTTGGGAGACTACAAATATCATCTTCATTAAACATAGCTTCCCCAAGCTTGGGACAAACATTAATTGCAGCAAATATATTCTCAAAAACATCATCTTCATCAAACATAGCATCCCCAAGCTTGGGCCTTTTCATATCAGAAGCATAATCACTCTCATCATTAATAGTATGGATAGCACCAATAGTTAGCAATTATCATATTCTTCCAAGAAAGTGCCAAAAAGATTTTCAAGATCATAAGAAGTATCATTATCTTCCACAATTATATTTTCATGAGGCACATCAGCAATAGGAGCAGCATTACTTGCGAGAGATATATTTTTACCTCTCTTCCTTTTTCTTTTCTTCTTCTTCACCACATCATGTGTGGGTTCAATCCTCCTTTTGGGGCTCCTTATTAATGAGATTGGTTGAATAGAAGGCTCCTCCTCATTACCTGATTCATCATAAGAAATAATAGGAGGATATTTGGAAGTCTCTTCCCTTTCATTAGTATTATCTTCATCTTCTATTTGTTTTGTTTTCTTTATGTAATTGGCAATATAAGGATTTTTAATACAATTCACCGCACAATACATATAAATTTCCTCTAGATCAAAGTCAAGAAGTTTACCACGGGAAAATACTGGAAGATAGTTAATTATACGTTTCATTTCTTCGTAACCAATAAGCAAACTAAGTTCATTATGATGTGCAAGAGAAATAAAGTCATCACAATTTTTGGAAACGATTAGATCATGAAACAATTTGCATCGGATGGTTAAATGACCATGTTCATTGCAAAGCTCACAAGTATGGCCAAGAAAATTTTAATTTTCAGCACAAACATCTAGCCTTTCTTGCAACAATTTATTTTCTAAGTACTTATGCCTCTTGCAAAATCTATCTTCCCTAATTGGTGTGTACTTGCAAACCCAATGCACTCCACAAAAATTGACATGTTTATAGGAGACATTTTCATCATAACTAGTGCAATCATCATTAGTACTATGGATATTCAAGGAGTTCATACTAACAACATTGCAATCATGCTCATCATTCAAAGATTTAGTGCCAAACATTTTAATGCATTCTTCTTCTAACACTTTGGCACAATTTTCCTTTCCATCATACTCACGAAAGATATTAAAAAGATGAAGCGTATGAGGCAAACTCAATTCCATATTTTTTGTAGTTTTCTATTATAAACTAAACTTGTGCTAAAACAAGAAACAAGAAGATTCGATTGCAAGATCTAAAGATATACCTTCAAGCACTCACCTCCCTGGCAACAGCACGAGAAAAGAGCTTGATGTCTACTACACAACCTTCTTCTTGTAGACGTTGTTGGGCCTCCAAGTGCAGAGGTTTGTAGGGCAGTAGAAAATTTCCCTCAAGTGGATGACCTAAGGTTTATCAATCCGTAGGAGGGGTAGGATGAAGATGGTCTCTCTCAAGCAACCCTGCAACCAAATAACAAAGAGTCTCTTGTGTCCCCAACACACCCAATACAATGGTAAATTGTATAGGTGCACTAGTTCGGCGAAGAGATGGTGATACAAGTGGTATATGGATGGTAGATAAAGGTTTTTGTAATCTGAAAATATAAAAATAGCAAGGTAACTAATGATAAAAGTGAGCACAAACGGTATTGCAATGCTAGGAAACAACGCCTAGCTAGGGTTCATACTTTCACTAGTGCAAGTTCTCTCAACAATAATAACATAATTGGATCACATAACTAGCCCTCAACATGCAACAAAGAGTCACTCCAAAGTCACTAATAGCGGAGAACAAACGAAGAGATTATGGTAGGGTACGAAACCACCTCAAAGTTATTCTTTCCAATCAATGTGTTGGGCTATTCCTATAAGTGTCACAAACAGCCCTAGAGTTCGTACTAGAATAACACCTTAAGACACAAATCAACCAAAACCCTAATGTCACCTAGATACTCCAATGTCACCTCAAGTATCCGTGGGTATGATTATACGATATGCATCACACAAACTCAGATTCATCTATTCAACCAACACATAGAACCTCAAAGTGTGCCCCAAAGTTTCTACCAGAGAGTCAAGACGAAACTGTGTGTCAACCCCTATGCATAGGTTCATGGGCGGAACCCACAAGTTGATCACCAAAACATACATCAAGTGAATCAATAGAATAACCCATTGTCACCACGGATATCCCACGCAAGACATACATCAAGTGTTCTCAAATCCTTAAAGACTCAATCCGATAAGATAACTTCAAAGAGAAAACTCAATCCATTACAAGAGAGTAGAGGGGGAGAAACATCATAAGATCCAACTATAATAGCAAAGCTCGCGATACATCAAGATCGTACCCTCAAGAACACGAGAGAGAGAGAGAGAGAGATCAAACACATAGCTACTGGTACATACCCTCAGCCCTGAGGGTGGACTACTCCCTCCTCGTCATGGAGAGCGCTGGGATGATGAAGATGGCCACCGGAGAGGGATTCCCCCCCTCCGGCAGGGTGCCGGAATGGGTCTAGATTGCTTTTCGGTGGTTACGGAGGCTTCTGGCGGTGGAACTCCCGATCTATTGTGCTCCTCGAAGTTTTTAGGGTATATGGGTATATATGGGAGGAAGAAGTACGTTGGTGGAACTCCGGGCTGTCCACGAGGCAGGGGGGCGCGCCCAGGGGGTGGGCGCGCCCCCACCCACGTGGGCAGCCCGGGACTCTCGTGGTCCAACTCTGATACTCCGTGGGCTTCTTCTGGTCCAAAAATAAGTTCTGTGAAGTTTCAGGTCAATTGGACTCCGTTTGATTTTCCTTTTCTGCGATACTCTAAAACAAGGAAAAAACAAAAACTGGCACTGGGCTCTGGGTTAATAGGTTAGTCCCAAAAATAATATAAAAGTGCATAATAAAGCCCATAAACATCCAAAACAGATAATATAATAGCATGGAACAATCAAAAATTATAGATACGTTGGAGACGTATCAAACTACAACAGGCACATCCTCACAAATACCGACAGGTATAGCAGTTGATTTATCATCCATTTGCAAAGATATTTCAGTAGGTGTCAACTTATTCAAATCAAGTCTACGATATAAAGAGAGAGGCATAACACTAACACCGGTCCAAGATCACATAACGCAGTTTTAACATAGTTTGTTTTAATGGAGCATGGTATAGTGGGTACTCCTGGATCTCCAAGTTTCTTTGGTATTCCACCCTTAAAAGTATAATTAGCAAGCATGGTGGAAATTTCAGCTTCCGGTATCTTTCTTTTATTAGTGACAATTTCTTTCATGTACTTAGCATAAGGATTCATTTTAAGCATATCAGTTAATCGCATACGCAAAAAGATAGGTCTAATCATTTTAGCAAAGCGCTCAAAATCCTCATCATCCTTTTTCTTTGAAGGTTTGGGAGGAAAAGGCATGGGTTTCTGAACCCAAGGCTCTCTTTCCTTTCTGTGTTTCCTAGCAACAAAGTCTTCCTTATCATAATGTTGATTCTTTGATTGTGGGTTATCAAGATCAACAGCAGGTTCAATTTCTATATCATTATCATTACTAGGTTGAGCATCATCATGAACATTATCATTAATATTATCACTAGTTTCAGGTTCATTACCAGATTGTGTTTCAGCATCAGAAATATAAATATCATTTGGATTCTCAGGTGTTTCAGCAATAGGTTCACTAGAAGCATGCAAAGTCCTATCATTTTTCTTTTTCTTCCTTTTAGAAGGACTGGGTGCAGCTATATTATTTCTCTAAGAATCTTTCTCAATTCTCTTAGGGTGGCCTTCAGGATACAAAGGTTCCTGATTCATTCTACTAGTTCTAGTAGCAACTCTAACAGCATAATCATTATTCTTACTATTCAATTCACTGAGCAAATCATTTTGAGACTTAAGTTCTTATTCTACTTGAGTGGTAACCATAGAAGCATGTTTACTAATATGTTTAAGTTCACCTTTGACATTAGCCATATAATCACCCAAGTGTTCAAGCATATTTAAATTGTATTTCAATTGTCTACCAAAATAAGCATTAAAATCTTCTTGCTTCACCATAAAATTATCAAACTCATCTAAGCATTGGCTAGCAAACTTAGTAAGAGGGATTTCAGCTTTATCATATCTATAGAGAGAATTTACCTTTACTACCTGTGTCGGGTTATCAAGACCATGTATTTCTTCATAGGTAATGGATTAAGATCATATGTTTCTTCAACAGGCGTTAAATTAAGACCGTGTATTTCTTCAATAGGAGGTAAATTCTTAACATCTTCAGCTTTAATACCTTTTTCTTTCATAGGTTTCTTTGCCTCTTGCATATCTTCAGGACTGAGAGATAGAACACCTCTTTTCTTTGGAGTTGGTTTAGGAATAGGATCAGGAGCTGGCTCAGGAAGTTTCCAATTATTTTCATTTGTCAACATATTATTCAATAGAATTTCAGCTTCATCCGGTGTTCTTTCCCTGAAAACATAACCAGCACAACTATCCAGGTAATCTTTGGAAGCATCGGTTAATCCATTATAAAAGATATCAAGTATTTCATTTTTCTTAAGAGGATGATCAGGCAAAGCATTAAGTAATTGGAGAAGACTCCCCCAAGCTTGTGGGAGACTCTCGTCTTCAATTTGCACAAAATTATATATATATCCCTCAAAGCAGCTTGTTTCTTATGAGCAGGGAAATATTTAGTAGCAAAGTAATAGATCATATCCTGGGGACTACGCACACAACCAGGATCCAGAGAATTAAACCATATCTTAGCATCACCCTTTAATGAGAATGGAAATATTTTAAGGATATAAAGGTAGCGAGATTTCTCATCATTAGTGAACAGGGTGGCTATATCATTTAATTTAGTAAGATGTGACACAATAGTTTTAGATTCATAGCCATGAAAAGGATCAGATTCAACCAAAGTAATTATATCAGGATCAACAGGGAATTCATAACCCTTATCAGTAACACAGATAGGTGAAGTAGCAAAAGCAGGGTCAAGTTTCATTATAGCATTAAGAGATTGCTGCTTCCATTTAGCTAATAACCTCTTGAGCTCATATCTATCTTTGCAAGCTAAAATAGCTATAGCAGCTTGTTTTTTTCAAAACATAACCCTCAGGAACAACACGCGATTCATATTTATTAGGGGGGAGTCTTCATCATCACTTTCGTCAATATTATCAGTTTCAATAATTTCACTCTCTCTAACCCTAGCAAGTTGTTCATCAAGAAATTCACCAAGTGGCACAGTGATACGTCTCCAACTATCTATAATTTTTGATTGCTCCATGCTATATAATCTACTGTTTTGGACTATATTGGGCTTTATTTTCCACTTTTATAATTTTTGGGACTAACCTATTAACCGGAGGCCCAGCCCAGAATTGATGTTTTTTTGCCTATTTCAGTGTTTCGAAGAAAAGGAATATCAAACGGAATAAAACCTTCGGGAACGTGATTTTCTCACCGAACGTGATCCAGGAGACTTGGACCCTGCTCCAAGGAACAAAAGAGGCGGTCACGAGGGTGGGGGCGCCCCCCCCTAGGGCACGCCCCCTGCCTTGTGGACCCCTCGGTGCTCCTCCGGCGTACTCCTTCCTCCTATATATACACATGTACCCCCAAACGATCAGAACAGGAGCCAAAAACCTAATTCCACCGCCGCAACTTTCTGTATCCACGAGATCCCATCTTGGGGCCTATTCCGGAGCTCCGTCGGAAGAGGGCCGTCATCACAGCGGGCTTCTACATCATCCTAGCCCCTACGATGAAGTGTGAGTAGTTTACCTCAGACCTTCGGGTCCATAGTTAGTAGCTAGATGGCTTCTTCTCTCTCTTTGAATCTCAATACAAAGTTCTCCCCCTCTCTTGTGGAGATCTGTTCGATGTAATCTTCTTTTTGCGATCTGTTTGTTGAGACCGATGAATTGTGGGTTTATGATCAAGTCTATCTATGAATAATATTTGAATCTTCTCTGAATTCTTTTATGTATGATTGGTTATCTTTGCAAGTCTCTTCGAATTATCCGTTTGGTTTGGCCAACTAGATTGGTAGTTCTTGCCATGGGAGAAGTGCTTAGCTTTGGGTTCGATCTTGCGGTGTCCTTACCAAGTGAAAGAAGGGGCAGCAAGGCACGTATTGTATCGTTGCCATCGAGGATAACAAGATGGGGTTTATTTCATATTGCATGAATTTATCTCTCTACATCATGTCATCTTGCTTAAGGCGTTACTTTGCTTTTAACTCAATACTCTAGATGCATGCTGGATAGCGGTCGATGAGTGGAGTAATAGTAGTAGATGCAGAATTGTTTCGGTCTACTTGTCACAGACGTGATTCCTATATACATGATCATGCCTAGATATTCTCATAACTATGCTCAATTCTGTCAATTGCTCAATAGTAATTTGTTCACCCACCGTAGAATACTTATGCTCCTGAGAGAAGCCACTAGTGAAACCTATGGCCCCCGAGTCTATTCTCATCATCTCAATCTCCATCACTTTAATCTTGCTTTGCTTTTTACTTTGCTTTTACTTTTTACTTTGCATCTTTATACCAAAAGTACCAAAAATATTATATCTATCAGATCTCACTCTCGTAAGTGACCTGAAGGGATTGGCAACCCCTAATCGCGTTGGTTGTGAGTAGCTATCGCTTTGTGCAGGTACCATGGACTTGAGCGTGGCCTCCTACTGGATTGATACCTTGGTTCTCAAAAACTGAGGGAAATACTTACGCTACTCTGCTGCATCATCCCTTCCTCTTTGGGGAAAACCAACGCAAGCGCAAGACGTAGAAAGAAGGATTTCTAGCGTCATTGCCGGGGAGTCTATGCAAAAAGTCAACATACCAAGTACCCATCACAAGCCCTATCTCTCGCATTACATTATTTGCCATTTGCCTATCGTTCTCCTCCCCCCCCCACTTCACCCTTGCCGTTTTATTCGCCCTCTCTCTCTCTCTCTCTATCCTCCCTCTCTATTTGCCTCTTTTTGCCCGCTTGCTTTTTGTTTGCTCGTGTGTTAGATTGCTTGTTTGTCGCGATGGCTCAAGATACTACCAAATTGTGTGACTTCACCAATACTAATAATAATGATTTCCTTAGCACTCCAATTGATCCTCTTACCGATGTTGAACCTTGTGAAATTAATACTGCTTTGTTGAATCTTGTTATGAAAGATCAATTCGCCGGCCTTCCTAGTGAAGATGCCACTACTCATCTGAATAGCTTCGTTGATTTATGTGATATGAAAAAGAAAAAAGATGTCAATAATGATGTCGTTAAATTGAAGCTATTTCCTTTTTCGCTTAGAGATCATGCTAAAGCTTGGTTTTTGTCTTTGCCTAAAAATAGTATTGATTCGTGGAACAAGTGCAAAGATGCTTTTATCTCTAAGTATTTTCCTCCTGCTAAGATCATCTCTCTTAGAAACGATATTATGAACTTTAAACAACTTGATCATTAACATGTTGCACAAGCTTGGGAGAGAATGAAATTAATGATACGTAATTTCCCTACTCATGGTTTGAATTTGTGGATGATCATACAAAATTTTTATGCCGGATTAAATTTTGCTTCTAGAAATCTTTTAGATTCGGCCGCTGGAGGCACTTTTATGGAAATCACTTTAGGAGATGCTACTAAACTCTTAGATAATATTATGGTTAATTATTCTCAATGGCATACTAAAAGATCTTCTAATAAAAAAGTGCATGCGATAGAAGAAATCAATGTGTTGAGTGGAAAGATGAATGAACTTATGAAATTATTTGCTACTAAGAGTGTTTCTTCTGATCCTAATGATATGACTTTGTCTACTTTGATTGAGAATAACAATGAATCTATGGATGTGAATTTTGTTGGTAGGAATAATTTTGGTAACAACGCGTATAGAGGGAATTTTAATCCTAGGCCATATCCTAGTAATCCTTCTAATAATTATGGGAATTCCTACAACAACTCTTATGGAAATTATAATAAGATGCCCTCTGAATTTGAGAGTAGTGTTAAAGAGTTTATGAATTCACAAAAGAATTTTAATGCTTTGCTTGAAGAGAAATTGCTTAAAGTTGATGAATTGGCTAGAAACATTGATAGAATTTCTCTTGAGGTTGATTCTTTAAAGCTTAGATCTATTCCTCCTAAGCATGATATCAATGAGTCTCTCAAAGCCATGAGAATTTTCATTGATGAGTGCAAGGAAAGAACCGCTAGGATGTGTGCTTCCAAAGATGCCTTTATTAAAGCGTGTTCCTCCAATTCCTATGAAAATCAAGATGAAGATCTATAAGTTATTGATGTGTCCCCTATTAAATATTTGTTTTTCAATATGAATCTTGATGAAACTGAATATGATCTTCCTTTACCTAGAAGGCGTTCTAAAAATTTGGAGGATTTAGATCTTAATGATGAAATTGACGAAAGTGGGATTGAAAGAAAAAAAAATCTAGATGTTGCTAAACCCACTATATTGTATTTCAAGGAATTTAATTATTAAAGTTTCTCTTTAATTGATTGTATTTCCTTGTTGCAATCCGTGCTAAATTCTCCACATGCTTATAGTCAAAATAAAGCCTTCACCGAACATATTGTTGATGCCTTGATGCAATCTTATGAAGAAAAACTTGAGTTGAAAGTTTATATCCCTAGAAAACTCTATGATGAGTGGGAACCAACTATTAAAATTAAAATTAAAGATCATGAGTTTTATGCTTTGTGTGATTTGGGTGCTAGTGTCTCTACTATTCCCAAGACTTTGTGTGATTTGCTAGATTTCCGTAATTTTGATGATTGCTCTCTAAACTTGCATCTTGCGGATTCCACTATTAAGAAACATATGGGAAGGATTAATGATGTTCTTATTGTTGCAAATAGGAATTATGTGCTCGTAGATTTCATTGTTCCTGATATAGATTGCAATCCTTCTTGCCCTATTATTCTTGGTAGACCTTTCCTTAGAACGGTTGGTGCGATTGATATGAAGGAAGGGAATATTAGATTTAAATTTCCATTAAAAAGGGCATGGAACACTTTCCTAGAAATAAAATAAAATTACCATATGAAACTATCATGAGAGCCACTTATGGATTGCCTACCAAAGATGGCAATACCTAGATCTATCCTCGCTTTTATGCCTAGCTAGGGGCGTTAAACGATAGCGCTTGTTGGGAGGCAACCCAATTTTATTTTTATTCCTTGATTTTTGCTCCTGATTAGTAATAAATAAATTATTTATACTCTGTTTTGATTGTGTTTTTTGTGTTTAATTAGTGTTTGTGCCAAGTAGAACCGTTGGGAAGACTTGGGGAAAGTCTTGTTGAACTTGCTGTAAAAAACAGAAACTTTAGCGCTCACGAGAACTGCTGTCATTTTTATTTGGAGAGTGATATTTAGTTAATTCTTTTTCAGATGATTAATATATAAATTACTCACGTCCAGAAATTTATTTTAGAATTTTTGGGGTTCCAGATCTTGCGCTAGCTACAGATTACTACAGACTGTTCTGTTTTTGACAGATTCTGTTTTTCGTGTGTTGTTTGCTTATTTTGATGAATCTATGGCTAGTAAAATAGTTTATAATCCATAGAGAAGTTGGAATACAGTAGGTTTAACACCAATATAAATAAATAATTATTTCATTACAGTACCTTGAAGTGGTCTTTTGTTTTCTTTCGCTAACGGAGCTCACGAGTTTTCTATTTTGAGTTTTGTGTTGTGAAGTTTTCATGTTTTGGGTGAATTATTTTGATGGATCATGGAACAAGGAGTGGCAAGAGCCTAAGCTTGGGGATGCCCATGGAACCCCCAAGATAATCCAAGGACACAAAGAAGTCAAAGCTTGTGGATGCCCCGGAAGGCATCCCCTCTTTCGTCCACTTCCATCGGTAATTTACTTGGAGCTATATTTTTATTCACCAACATGATATGTGTTTTGCTTGGAGCGTCTTGTATTATTTGTGTCTTTGTGTCTTAGTATGCCACAATCATCATTGCTGTACACACCTTTTGAGAGAGCCATACATGAATTAAAATTTGATAGAATACTCTATGTGCTTCACTTATATATTTTGAGCTAAGTAATTTTGCTCTATGTGCTTCACTTATATCTTTTGAGCGTTATAATTTTGCTCTATGTGCTTCACTTAGATCTTTTAGAGCATGGTGGTGGATTTGTTTTAAAGAAACTATTGATCTCTCATGCTTCACTTAAATTATTTTGAGAGTCTTAATAGCATGGTAATTTGCTTAATAATAATATGCTTGGTATTCAAGATTTGTGAAACTTTCTTTTGAGTGTGTTGAATACTAAGAAAAGATTGAAACATGATAATTGTTTTGAGATATGGAGGTGATAATATTAAAGTCATGCTAGTTGAGTAGTTGTGAATTTAAAGAATACTTGTGTTAAAGTTTGTGATTCCCGTAGCATGCACGTATGGTGAACCGTTATGTGATGAAGTCGGAGCATGATTTATTTATTGATTGTCTTCCTTATGAGTGGCGGTCGGGGACGAGCGATGGTCTTTTCCTACCAATCTATCCCCCTAGGAGCATGCGCGTAATACTTTGCTTTGATAACTTCTATATTTTTGCAATAAGTATATGAGTTCTTTATGACTAATGTTGAGTCCATGGATTATACACACTCTCACCCTTCCACCTTTGCTAGCCTCTCTAATACCGCGCACTTTTCGCCGGTATCATACACCTACCATATACCTTCCTCAAAACAGCCACCATACCTACCTATTATGGCATTTCCATAGCCATTCCGAGATATATTGCCATGCAACTTTCCACCGTTCCGTTTATCATGACACACTCCATCATTGTCATATTGCATATCCCGGTACACCACCGGAGGCATTCATATAGAGTCATATTTTGTTCTAAGTATGGAGTTGTAAGAAAAATAAAAGTGTGATGATCATCATTATTAGAGCATTGTCCCAGTGAGGAAAGAATGATGGAGACTATGATTCCCCCATAAGTCGGGATGAGACTCCGGACGAAAAAAAGAGGCCAAAGAAGCCCAAATAAAAAGAGGCCATAAAAAAGAGAGAAAAGGCCCAAACAAAAAATATATAAATAAAAAAATGAGAGAAAAAGAGAGAAGGGACAATGTTACTATTCTTTTTACCACACTTGTGCTTCAAAGTAGCACCATGATCTTCATAGTAGAGAGTCTCTCATGTTATCACTTTCATATACTAGTGGGAATTTTTCATTATAGAACTTGGCTTGTATATTCCAATGATGGGCTTCCTCAAATTGCCCTAGGTCTTCATGAGCAAGCAAGTTGGATGCACACCCACTTAGTTTCTTTGTGAGCTTTCATATACTTATAGCTCTAGTGCATCTGTTGCATGGCAATCCCTACTCACTCACATTGATATCTATTGATGGGCATCTCCATAGTCCGTTGATACGCCTAGTTGATGTGAGACTATCTTCTCCTTTTTGCCTTCTCCACAACCACCATTCTATTCCACCTATAGTGATATATCCATGGCTCACGCTCATGTATTACGTGAAGATTGAAAAAGTTAGAGTATGAAACAATTGCTTGGCTTGTCATCGGGGTTGTGCATGATTTAAATATTTTGTGTGGTGAAGATAGAGCATAGCCAGACTATATGATTTTGTAGGGATAACTTTCTTTGGCCATGTTATTTTGAGAAGACATAATTGCTTTATTAGTATGCTTGAAGTATTATTATTTTTTATGTCAATATAAACTTTTGTCTTGAATCTTTCTAATCTGAATATTCATACCACACTTAAGAAGATTTGCAATGAAATTATGCCAAGTAGCACTCCGCATCAAAAAATCTCTTTTATCATTTACCTACTCGCGGACGAGCAGGAATTAAGCTTGGGGATGCCTGATACGTCTCCAACGTATCTATAATTTTTGATTGCTCCATGCTATATTATCTACTGTTTTGGACTATATTGGGCTTTATTTTCCACTTTTATATTATTTTTGAGACTAACCTATTAACCGGAGGCCTAGCCCAGAATTGTTGTTTTTTGCCTATTTCAGTGTTTCAAAGAAACGGAATATCAAACGGAGTCCAAACGGAATAAAACCTTCGGGAACGTGATTTTCTCACCGAACGTGATCCAGGAGACTTGGACCCTGCTCCAAGGAACAAAAGAGGCGGTCACGAGGGTGGAGGCGCCCCCCCCTAGGGCACGCCCCCCTGCCTCATGGGCCCCTCGGTGCTCCTCTGGCGTACTCCTTCCTCCTATATATACGCATACCCCCAAACGATCAGAACAGGAGCCAAAAACCTAATTCCACCACTACAACTTTCTGTATCCACGAGATCCCATCTTGGGGCCTGTTCCGGAGCTCCGCCGGAAGAGGGCCGTCATCACGGAGGGCTTCTACATCATCCTAGCCCCTCCGATGAAGTGTGAGTAGTTTACCTCAGACCTTCGGGTCCATAGTTAGTAGCTAGATGGCTTCTTCTCTCTCTTTGAATCTCAATACAAAGTTCTCCCCCTCTCTTGTGGAGATCTATTCGATGTAATCTTCTTTTTGCGGTGTGTTTGTTGAGACGGATGAATTGTGGGTTTATGATCAAGTCTATCTATGAATAATATTTGAATCTTCTCTGAATTCTTTTATGTATGATTGGTTATCTTTGCAAGTCTCTTCGAATTATCCGTTTGGTTTGGCCAACTAGATTGGTAGTTCTTGCCATGGGAGAAGTGCTTAGCTTTGGGTTCGATCTTGCGGTGTCCTTACCCAGTGACAGAAGGGGAAGCAAGGCACGTATTGTACCGTTGCCATCGAGGATAACAAGATGGGGTTTATTTCATATTGCATGAATTTATCTCTCTACATCATGTCATCTTGCTTAAGGCATTACTCTGTTTTTAAATCAATACTCTAGATGCATGCTGGATAGCGGTCGATGAGTGGAGTAATAGTAGTAGATGCAGAATTGTTTCGGTCTACTTGTCACGGACGTGATGCCTATATACATGATCATGCCTAGATATTCTCATAACTATGCTCAATTCTGTCAATTGCTCAATAGTAATTTGTTCACCCACCGTAGAATACTTATGCTCTTGAGAGAAGCCACTAGTAAAACCTATGGCCCCCGGGTCTATTCTCATCATATCAATCTCCATCACTTTAATCTTGCTTTGCTTTTTACTTTGCTTTTACTTTTTACTTTGCGTCTTTATACCAAAAATACCAAAAATATTATATCTATCATATCTCACTCTCGTAAGTGACCGTGAAGGGATTGACAACCCCTAATCGTGTTGGTTGCGAGTAGCTATCGCTTTGTGTAGGTACGAGGGACTTGATCATGGCCTCCTACTGGATTGATACCTTGGTTCTCAAAAACTGAGGGAAATACTTACGCTACTCTGCTGCATCATCCCTTCCTCTTCGGGGAAAACCAACACAAGCTCAAGACGTAGCACACAGTAGTATCAAGCATAGAAGTAGTTTCATCATAAGTATCATGCATAGCAGAAGTGGCATCATCAATAACATGCGACATATCAGAATGAATAGCAGAAGCAGGTTTAGGTGCCACAAGCTTACTCAAAACAGAAGGTGAATCAAGTGCAGAGCTAGATGGAAGTTCCTTACCTCCCCTCGTAGTTGAGGGATAAATCTTGGTTCTTGGATCTCTCAAGTTCTTCATAATGATAAGCAGATATAAATCCCAAGTGACTCAAAGAATAGAGCTATGCTCCCCGGCAACGGCGCCAGAAAATAGTCTTGGTAACCCACAAGTATAGGGGGTCGCAATAGTTTTCGAGGGTAGAGTATTCAACCCAAATTTATTGATTTGACACAAGGGGAGCTAAAGAATATTCTCAAGTATTAGCAGCTGAGTTTTCAATTCAACCACACCTGGAAACTTAATATCTGCAGCAAAGTGTTTAGTAGCAAAGTAATATGATAGTAGTGGTAACGGTAGCAAAAGGTAATGATAGCAAAAGTAATGTTTTTGGTATTTTGTAGTGATTGTAACAATAGCAGCGGAAAAGTAAATAAGAGGAGAACAATATATGGGAAGCTCGTAGGCAATGGATTGGTGATAGAGAATTATGCGGGTTGCGGTTCATCATGTAATAGTCATAACATAGGGTGACACGGAACTAGCTCCAATTCATCAATGTAACGTAGGCATTTATTCCGAATATAGTCATACGTGCTTATGGAAAAGAACTTGCATGACATCTTTTGTCCTACCCTCCCGTGGCAGCGGGGTACTAATGGAAACTAAGGGATATTAAGGCCTCCTTTTAATAGAGTACCGGACCAAAGCATTAACACATAGTGAATACATGAACTCCTCAAACTACGGTCATCACCGGGAGTGGTCCTGATTATTGTCACTTCGGGGTTGCCGGATCATAACACATAGTAGGTGACTATAGACTTGCAACATAGGATCAAGAACTCTCATATATTGATGAAAACATAATAGGTTCAGATCTGAAATCATGGCACTCGGGCCCTATTTACCAGCATTAAGCATAGCAAAGTCATAGCAACAACAATCTCAGAACATAGTGGATACTAGGGATCAAACCCTAACAAAACTAACTCGATTACATGATAAATCTCATCCAACCCATCACCGTCCAGCAAGCCTATGATGGAATTACTCACGCACGGCGGTGAGCATCATGAAATTGGTGATGGAGGATGGTAAATGATGACGACGGCGACGGATTCCCCTCTCCAGAGCCCCGAACAGACTCCACATCAGCCCTACTGAGAGGTTTTAGGGCTTGGCGGCGGCTCCGTATCGTAAAACATGATGAATCCTTCTCCTTTATTTTTTTTCTCCCCGAAAGCAAATATATAGAGTTGGAGTTGAGGTCGGAGGAGCTCCAGGGGGCCCACGAGGTAGGGGCGCGCCCAGGGGGGCAGGCGCGCCCCCACCCTCGTGGATAGGGTGTGGGCCCCCTGGTCTTGATCTTTTGCCATGATTTTTTATTATTTCCAAAAAGACGTTCCGTGAAGTTTCAGGTCATTCCGAGAACTTTTGTTTGCACATAAATAACACCATGGCAATTCTGCTGAAAACAACGTCAGTCCGGGTTAGTTCCATTCAAATCATGCAAGTTAGAGTCCAAAACAAGGGCAAAAGTGTTTGGAAAATAAGATACGACGGAGACGTATCAGGGCACCACACACGGTTGGAAACAATCAACTTGTGTGTCTATGGGCTGCCCCTGACCACGTATATAAAGGATGGAGGCAGGAGGAGGCCGGCCCTCATAGGGTGTGCCCAAAGTGTGGAGTCCTACTAGGACTCCCTAGTCCTAGTAGGATTCCACCTCGCACATGGAATAGGAAAAAAGGGAAGGGAGAAGGAGAAGGAAGGAAGGGGGTGCCCCCTTTCCCTAGTCCAATTTTGACCAGTCCATGGGGAAGGGGCGTGCCCACCCTTGAGGCCTTTCTCTCCATTCCCGTATGGCCCATTAAGGCCCAATACGAATTCTCGTAACTCTCTAGTACTCCGAAAAATACCCAAATCATTCAGAACCTTTACGATGTCCAAATATAGCCTTCCCATATATCGATCTTTACGTCTGGACCATTTCGAGACTCCTCATCATGTCTCCGATCTCATCCGGGACTCCAAACAAACTTCGTTCATCAAAACACATAAACTCATATTACCGATCATCACTGAACGTTAAGCGTGCGGACCCTATGGGTTTGAGAACTATGTAGACATGACCGAGACTCATCTCCGGTCAATAATCAATAGCGGAACCTGGATGCTCATATTGGCTCCTACATATTCTACGAAGATCTTTATCGGTCAAACCGCATAACAACATGTGTTGTTCCCTTTGTCATCGGTATGTTACTTGCCCGAGATTCGATCGTCCGTATCTCAATACCTAGTTCAATCTCATTACCGGCAAGTCTCTTTACTCATTCTATAATGCAACATCCCGTAACTAACTCATTAGTCACATTGCTTGCAAGGCTTATAGTGATGTGCATTACCGAGAGGGCCTAGAGATACCTCTCCGATACATGGAGTGACAAATCCTAATCTCGATCTATGCCAACTCAAAAACACCATCGGAGACACCTGTAGAGCATCTTTATAGTCACCCAGTTATGTTGTGACGTTTGATAGCACACTAAGTGTTCCCCCGGTATTCGGGAGTTGCATAATCTTATAGTCATAGGAACATGTATAAGTTATGAAGAAAGCAATTGCCACAAACTAAACTCATCGTGCTAAGCTAACAGATGGGTCAAGTCAATCACCGTTAATCAAATGACAACTCTTTGTCCATGGCTAGGAAACTTAACCATCTTTGATTAATGAGCTAGTCAAGTAGAGGCATACTAGTGACACTCTGTTTGTCTATGTATTCACACATGTACTAAGTTTCGGGTTAATACAATTCTAGCATGAATAATAAACTTTTATCATGATATAAGGAAATATAAATAACAACTTTATTATTGCCTCTAGGGAATATTTCCTTGAGTCTCCCCCTTGCACTAGAGTCAATAATCTAGTTCACATTGTCATGTGATTTCACACCAATAGTTCACATCTTCATGTGACTAATACCCAAAGGGTTCACTAGAGTCAATAATCTAGTTCACATCTCTATGTGATTAATACCCGAAGAGTGATCATGTTTTGCTTTTGAGAGAAGTTTAGTCTATGGGTCTGCAACATTCAGATCCACATGTATTGTTCACATCTTCATGTGACTAATACCCAAAGGGTTTACTAGAGTCACTAATCTAGTTCACATCTCTATGTTATTAATACCCAAAGAGTGATCATGTTTTTCTTGTGGGAGAGGTTTAGTCTACAGGTCTGCAACATTCAAATCCGTATGTATTTCACAAATTTCTATGTCTACAATACTCTGCACGGAGCTACTCTAGCTAATTGCTCCCACTTTCAATATGTATCCAGATCGAGACTTAGAGTCATCTATATCAATGTAAAAAGCTTGCATCGACGTAACTCTTTATGATGAACTCCTTTATCACCTCCATGATCGAGAATTATTTCCTTAGTCCTCTAAGGATAATTTTGACCGTTGTCCAGTGATCTACTCCTAGATCACTATTGCATTCCCTTACCAGAATCATGCTAAGGTATACAATAGGACTGGTATACAGCATAGCATGCTTTATAGAACCTATGACTGAGGCATAGGGAATGACTTCTCATTCTCTTTCTATTTTCTGACGTGGCCGGGTTTTGAGTCTTTACTCAACTTCACACCAACACAAACAAGAACTCCTTCTTTGACTGTTCCATTTTGAATTATTTCAAAATCTTGTCAAGGTATGTACTCATTGAAAAATCTTATCAAGCGTCTTGATCTATCTCTATAGATCTTGATGCTCAATGTGTAAGCAGCTTCACCGAAGTCTTCCTTTGAAAAAATTCTTATTCAAGTATCCTTTTATGCTATCCAGAAATTTAGTATCATTTCCGATCAACAATATGTCATCCACATATAATATCAGAAATGCTATAGAGCTCCCACTCAATTTTCTTGTAAATAGATGCTTCTCCAGAAGTCTATATAAAACTATATGCTTTGATCAACTCATCAAAGCATATATTCCAACTCTGAGATGCTTGCACCAGTCCATAGATGGATCGCTGGAGCTTGCACACTTTGTTAGCACCTTTAGGATTGACAAAACTTTCTTGTTGTATCATATACAACTCTTCTTTAAGAAATCCATTAAGGAATGCAGTTTTGACATCCATTTGCCAGATTCCATAAAATATGGCAATTGCTAACATGATTCGGAAAGACTTAAGCATCGCTACGAGTGAGAAAATCTCATCGTAGTCAACACCTTGTACTTGTCGAAAAACCTTTTTGCGACAATTTGAGCTTTGTAGATAGTAACACTACTATCAGCGTCTGTGTTCCTCTTGCAGATACGTTTATTCTCAATGGCTCGCCGATCATTGGGAAAGTCAATCAAAGTCCATACTTTGTTCTTTATACATGGATCCCATCTCAGATTTCATGGCCTTAAGCCATTTCGTGGAATCTGGGCTTATCATCGCTTCCACGTAGTTCATAGGTTCATCATGGTCTAGTAACATGACTTCCATAAAGGATTACCGTACCACTCTGGTGCGACCCATACTCTGGTTGTCCTATGAGGTTCGGTAGTAACTTGATCTGAAGTTTCATGATCATCATCATTAGCTTCCTCACTAATTGGCGTAGAAATCACTAGAACTGATGTATGTGATGAACTACTTTCCAATTCGGGAGAAGTTACAATTACCTCATCATGTTCTACATTTCTCCCATTCACTTCTTTCGAGAGAAACTTCTTATCTAGAAAGGATCCACTCTTAGCAACAAATATCTTGCCTTCGGATCTGGGATAGAAGGTGTACCCAATAGTTTCCTTTGGGTATCCTATGAAGACGCATTTCTCCAATTTGGGTTCGAGCTTATCAGGTTGAAACTTTTTCACATAAGCATCATAGCCCCAAACTTTAAGAAATGACAGCTTAGGTTTCTTGCTAAACCACAATTCATGTGGTGACGTCTCAACGGATTTAGATGGTGCCCTATTTAACATGAATGTAGTTATCTCTCACTACTGGAATCAGCTACTTTGCCATCTTCCAGCTCTTTGCCGTCAGCTAGCAGACGGCAAAGAAGCTCTTTGCCATCAGCTACCAAAAAGCAGAAAGGCAAAGAACTGCTTGATGGCAAAGACCTAATTTGCCATCAGCCAGTTCTTTGTCGTCGGCTAGCAAACGGCAAAGATTCTTTGCCGTCGGCTAGCGGACGGCAAAGAGGGAGGGGCCCCACTGACGAGCTGCTAAAAAAAACTAACGGCCCCCCTCTTTGCCATCCGCTAGCGGATGGCAAAGAGCAAAAAGGCGGACGGCAAAGAGGGAGGGCCCCACTAACGTTAACGGCCGCCCCATCCCGCCCCTCTCTCTCTCTTTCTCTCCCCAGTTACTCGTCGCCGCCCCGTCGCCCGACCACCCCGCCGCTGCCCCAGCGCCCG
>NC_041382.1:127124849-127129595 GCF_002162155.2 Triticum dicoccoides
CCCGAAACAGCACCCCGACCCCGACACGGCACCCCGACACCGACAGGATACCCCGACCCCCGACACCTCCCGAAAAGGTGTTCTTTAGCCTTCCAGAGGCCGACGGAGTCATATATTTGTGAATTATTAGTTAGGTCATATATTTTTCGATTTTGTTATGAAAAACATCATAGATAATTGTGTTGATCGTGTAGTTTTAAATGTGCAGTTGTTTCATCGCTGCGAGGTTTGGTGTTCGACGACCTCGCCGTGCGTTTGACCAGCTCTGCCCCTTCGTTCATGGGTGAGCACAAATGACAAGTCCTCCTCCCCCATTAATTATTTGATCTATTCCGATGAAACTTGATAGCTAGCTATATATGTGTCTTCAATCATCAGTATGCGTAACCAATATGTGTCTCCCGTTCGAAAGCGTCATAGTTATAAATATGCATGCATTTGCATATTTATAACCTTGATTCTTTTGAATTGTCCAATGCTATCCATGGACAACCCGAGTATGAGCTTCTCGCAAAGCAAGGAGGCGGCTATCCCGGTTTCATCTCTTGGTTCAAATAAACGGTAATTTCTATTAGACAATTTCATTTCATTCGCTAATTTGTGCATAATGCAACAATCCTTTCATATTAAACTTGTGGGCTAATTCAGAGTCTATGGACGCCGAATTGAGACAAGTCGCTAATGGTTTTGACTATAAGGTCCGTTCATTTGACAAGTACGACCTCAACGGGTATCGCTTTCGTACCTATGGCAAAGAGCTATCTATGGCCAACCGAAAGTCTACAAATTGTTGTGTATCTGCTATCGGCGAAGGAGGTACCGAGTATTATGGGAGAGTTGAAGCAATTTATGAACTTCTGTTCTATGGTGAAAACCCACCGAATGTCGTAGTCTTCAAATGTTATTGGTTTCAGCCGAAGGAGACTAGAAGGACTCATGAACATATAGAGCTAGTTGAAATCAACCAAAGCACCCATTTAGATGTTCCTGATGCCTATATTATGTCTCAACAGGCGACCCAAGTATTCTATCTACCGTGGGCCTCCCAAACTAATCCAAATCTGAAAGGTTGGGATGTCGTTTATGAAGTGCCGCCACATGCTAGACTTTCTCCCCCAAAGGAAGAGGATTATGAACCTCACATTAACCCAGACACATATGAAGGAGAATTCTTCCAAGAGACACGTCTTTCCAAAAAGCATTTCAAGAACTGCTATACTTCACCCCAAAACATTGAAGTAGACAGCGATAATGAATCCGACATCACCCCAGAGGAGGAACAAGAAGAGCCAGAACAAGAAGAGGTTACTGCTGCGGATGACCTGTCAATGCTTGACCGAATATGTCAAGGTGGCCTTGCACATGTTGATGCCAATGAACCCTATGAGCCCATCATTGATTATAGTGATGATGATGATTATGCATTTATTGATGATACTGATCGAGATTATTAGTAGTGTCAGGTATTCAATTTTTTTATGTTGTACTTGATGATGATACACTTAAGTGATATACATATTATTATTCATGTCGGTACCTTTTTTATGTTGTACTAATTTCGTTTATTCTTTGTCATGGCAGGTGTTGAAAGATGGTGGGCGCTGGTCGGGAGCGCGCCGAGGCCCCTTCTTTGTCGGCGCGTGGTGCGAGGTCTTCCATTCCACACGCACCTCTACGCCGAGCGTTGCTGGACAGTATGGCGACACCGCCGGGCCCTTCTTCGTCGACCGTGGTGCCCAGCAGGGGAGGAGGTAAGAAGAAGAGAGGAGGTGGAGCACGTGGTCGCGGGAGAGGAGGTAGGGTGACTCTTACGGCGCCTTCCTCGCCGCCGCCCCCAGCTGTTTCACCCGAGCACGTGACTGTTAGGGTGGACTCGTCTGAGGAGGAGGCTGCATGGACTCCGGTCCACGAGCCTTTGGTCCACGGGTCTTCGGCCCACGAGCCTCGGGTCGACGGGCCTTCGACCCACGAGACTTGGGCCCACGATAGCCCGGAGGAGCACACGTCTGGATGGGGTACCTGGTCGGGTTAGCCTGAGGAGCCGAGTGGCCACGCTGATGATGGCGGGGAGCCGAGTGGCCATGCTGATGATGGCATGGAGCCGACTGATGAGGAGGGGGAGGAGGGGGGCAACGTCTACCAGCGTGGTGCTACACGGCTCCCGTCCATGCCGGCGACCCGCGAGCAGAGGTGGTTGATTTTCCCTGATGGGGAGAGGTAAGTGCATTTAATCTTTTTGTACCTTCTGCATTCACGTTTCTTCAAATAACTGATGTGTTGGCCTTGTCATGCTGCAGGGGTTGGGACCACCATGAAAGTGTCCGCCAGCCCAACTCCGTCCTTGGAGTTCTGATTCGGCAAAACTTCCCGGGGTTTGTCACGTTGCCTGGTGAGGGTCGGCTTCTAGAGGTTGGATTGACTTGGGAGCACTCCTTGGCTGCCTCGGCCCCGCCGGGTGAGATTATCGACGGTGTCTTGTGCAAGACAAGGGCAGACGTCGTGATCAGAAAGTTCTGGGTAATTGCTCCTTTACACAATTAAAAATCTTCAACTAGCTAGTTATTAATTGTACTAATCAATATTGTCTCATTTGATTGCAGACATTCTACAGGTGTGAGGAGGGATACGAGGAGGAGGCGGATCATGTTATCCACAAGGAGTGCAAGCGCCTACTTCAGAACTTACGGCATGAGGTTTGGGTGCAGGCTGTTCGAGACTACTACGCCGGGCGTGGTATCAAGAAGTCCAAGCAGGAGTGCCGCGATAAGTTCTTGAGTAAGGAGAAGTACATGAAGGTAATTCTTAAGGCCTTGTACTTACTTCCTTCATTTAGTAATTCATAGCCGTAGCGCTCAAGTTTCTATTTGCTAACTTAGGCCCCTCCGAGATGGTGTGCAGATCGGATGGATTGTTGGGAGGTGTTGGTCAATGTGTGGTGCTCAAAAGAATGGCTGGCCACCCACAAAGAGGCCAAGGACAAACGTGCCCAAATGGAAGGTGTGCCACACCACCAAGGCAGCTCCAACTTATTTCAGTACGGGCGGAACTGGGTATGTGGTTTGCTTCATGATTCATGCAATTCATTCATCATGCTAGCTTTAGCCCTTTAATTACTAATTTACTTTGTTTCTCTCTTTCAGGCATGCTACAATAAGGCAGATAAGGTGCCAGAGGTGTACGACCTGTATGCCATGGCCCACACTGGCCCTTACAATAAAGTCAAGGCATTCTCTGCGTTTGACCTCGATGATCCAAAGAACTTCACCAACATCTCCGCCCACGACAAGCTCGCGCAATATAGAGATCAGGGGAAGGCGAGGAAAGGGGAGGACTTTAACCCGAGCCAGGGTCCCATTGATACAGAGCTACTGATGATATCTGGTGGCAGGAGGTCCCATGGCTCCATAGCCATGGGAGATGGACTTATCCGTTGTCCTAGCACTCTCACGGAGATCAAGGCGCGCCAGTCGAGCTCCGCTCCTGAGATAAGGCCTCGTGAATGGCCAGTCCAACTCGCCTTCAAGGTTAGTTATACGTACTCAGCTATCTTTCTCCATTACATCGTGTGCGCTTCCATCAATGATTACAAATGGTCATGTGAGTGGTGTTGCAGGCTGCTATACAGAGTGAGAGAGATAGAACGGAGAAACTTCTAGCGGAGGCGGCGGAGAGGCGGCGGGAGTTGGAGGAGAGGACGACAAAGATGTTGGAGGAGGAGAGGGCACGGAATGACATGCAGGCAAGGGCCATGTACGAGCTCCTTGTGGTAAGTTTCTTCTGCAGATTACTTGCTAGTCTTAACATTTGAGTCTGATCATTACTAACTAGTATGACTCTGTTGTGAAAACCAAATGTGCAGTCTGTGTGCGAGAAGTCCGGTCAGATCGCTCCGCCGATGCCAGTGATTGCTCCTGGGAGCACGTTGAGTTTAATTTGAATGGACATTACTTGCTAGTCTTAACATTTGAGTGTCATAATGCTAACGAGACATTGGAAATGATCTTTGGTGCAGCTTAACTCCAGAAACGCATCGCACGATCCTTCTCCAGCTACCGGCGCGAGCCAGCCCGCTCCTTCTCCGGCTACCGGCGCGAGCCAGCCCGCTCCTACACCTCCGTGATCACGGTAAGTTTCTCTAGT
Source organism: Triticum dicoccoides (assembly GCF_002162155.2). NCBI lineage: Eukaryota > Viridiplantae > Streptophyta > Magnoliopsida > Poales > Poaceae > Triticum > Triticum dicoccoides. The sequence goes on from NC_041382.1 coordinate 127,128,990, forward strand.
GTTTTGCTTAACAAATTCATAAAGACCTAGACTTAGCTTTATTTCCTCCAATATGCTTACCATAATGACCTAGAGTTAGCTTCTTTTCCTCCAAAATGACTTAATAAGCTTACTGACCTCATAAACCATCCATTCTACCTAAGTTAGCTCTAAAATGACTCATTTTACCTTAGTTAGCTTACAAGTGATCCAATTTATCCAAGTTAGCTCTAAAATGACCCATTTTACGTAGATTAGCTCCTAAATGATCCATTTTACCTACGTTAGCTTTAAAATGACCCATTTCACCTAGGTTAGCTCCAAAATGACCCATTTCACCCAGGTTAGCTCCAAAATGACCCATTTCACCTAAGTTAGCTCAAAAATGATCCATTTTACCTTAGTTAGCTCAAAAACATGGCATTTCACCTTAGTTAGCTCATAAAAGACCCATTTCAACTAAGTTAGCTCCAAAATGATCAATTTCACCTAGGTTAGCTCATAAACGACCCATTTCACCTAGGTTACCTCATAAATGACCCATTTGACCTAGGTTAGCTCATAAATGACCCATTTCACCTAGGTTAGCTCATAAACAACCTATTTCACCTAGGTTAGCTCATAAAC
>NC_041382.1:127129773-127184113 GCF_002162155.2 Triticum dicoccoides
GACTCATTTCACCTAACTTAGCTCATAAACGACCCATTTCACCTAGGTTTGCTCATAAACGACTCATTTCACCTAGGTTTGCTCATAAACGACCCATTTCACCTAGGTTTGCTCATAAACGACCCATTTCACCTAACTTAGCTCCAAAATGATCCATTTCACCTAGGATAGCTCATAAACTACCCATTTCACCTAGGTTAGCTCATAAACGATACATTTCACCTAAGTTAGCTAATATATGGCATATACTTCTTCTTCTAGTCTTCTTCTTCTATTCTTTTTCTTCTAGTCTAATTCTTCTTCTAGTCTTCTTTTTCTAACTTTCTTATTTGTCATTTTGCAGGTTTCATTCACTTCATGGAAGCCAGCTTCCTATGATGGATTGCTTGCTTTTTCCTGTTTTTTCGTTTGATGCACTTCTTGTATTCTGCTCGCTTGCTATGATGAAACTTTGCATATTGTAATATGTATGGATCGATGGAACTATGTGCAACCTACTATGTATGTATGGATGGATATATATGTGCTGGATACTTATTATGTTGGATATATATGTGCTGGATATTTATGTGATGGATATATATGTGCTGTGAAATATTTGTTGTGATAATTGTTGGATATAAGAAAAACAGAACAAAAAAGAGGCAGTGCAGGCTCTTTGCCGTCCGCGGCAGACGGAAAAGACCCCTTTGCCGTTGGTGGCAGACGACAAAGGGGGCACGTGGCGCCCACCTGTGCTTCCTGGGGATGGACCATTTGGCTAATTTGCCTACCGTGGCAGACGGCAAAGCCAAGCTGATGGCAAAGACTTTCCCTTTGCCGTCCACCGGGCGGACGGCAAAAAAGAGCGGGCGCTGACGTATAGCTGACGTTGTCTGGTGGACGGCAAAGAGGCGCTCAAATTTGCCGTCCGCTAGCGGACGGCAAAGGCTGCTGTTAGCCGCCTAACGGAGTGACGCTGGCGGACGTGCAACATTTTGCCGTCCCCCTCTTTGCCGTCAGCCGCTGTAGGCAAAGGGTTCTTTGCCGTCCGTCATAAAAAGCCGACGGCAAAGGACCTGTTTGCCGACCCTATCTTTGCCGTCACTGTTTGCCGTCCGCCGCGGACGGCAAAGTGCTTTGCCATCAGCCGTCCCTGCCTTTGTCGTCCGCCATGGCAGACGGCAAAGTACTGGATTCCTGTAGTGTCTAATGCATAACCCCAAAATGATAGTGATAAATCGATAAGAGACATCATAGATCGCACCATATTTAACAAAGTACGGTTATGACGTTCTGACATACCATTACGTTGTGGTGTTCCAGGTGGCGCGAGTTGCGAAACTATTCCGCATTGTTTCAAATGAAGACTAAACTCATAACTCAAATATTCACCTCCACGATCAGATCATAGAAACTTAAGTTTCTTGTTACGATGATTTTCCACTTAACTCTGAAATTCTTTGAACTTTTCAAATGTTTCAGACTTATGTTTCATTAAGTAGATATAGCCATATCTGCTCAAATCATCTATGAAGGTCAGAAAATAACGATATCTGCCGCGAGCCTCAACACTCATCGGATTGCATACATCAGTATGTATTATTTCCAATAAGTTAGTTTCTTGCTCCATTGTTTCGGAGAATGGAGTTTTAGTCATCTTGCCCATGAGGCATGGTTCGCAAGCATCAAATGATTCATAATCAAGTGATTCCAAAAGCCCATCAGCATGGAGTTTCATCATGCGCTTTACACCAATATGACCTAAACGGCAGTGCCACATATAAGTTGCACTATCATTATTAACTTTGCATCTTTTGGCTTCAATATTATGAATATATGTATCACTACGATCGAGATTCAATAAACCATTCACCTTGGGTGTATGACCTCAGAAGGTTTTATTCATGTAAACAGAATAACAATTATTCTTTGACTTAAATGAATAACCGTATTGCAAACATGATCCAATCATATTATGCTCAACACAAACACCAAATAACATTTATTTTAGGTTCAACACTAATCCTAAAGGTAAAGGGAGTGTGCGATGGTGATCTTATCAACCTTAGAATCACTTCCAACTCACATCATCACCTCTCCCTTAACTAGTCTTTGTTTATTTTGCAACTCCCATTTCGAGATACTACTCTTAGCAATTGAACCGGTATCAAATACTGAGGGGTTGCTATAAACACTAGTAAAGTACACATCAATAACATGTATATCAAATATAATTTTGTTCACTTTGACATCCTTCTTATCTGCCAAGTATCTAGGGTAGTTCCACTTCCAGTGACCATTTCCTTTGCAGTAGAAGTACTTAGTTCTAGGCTTGGGTCCAGCTTTGGGCTTCTTCATGGGAGTGGCAACTTGCTTGCCATTCTTCTTGAAGTTCCCTTTCTTTTCCTTGCCCTTTTACTTGAAACTAGTGGTTTTGTCAACCATCAACATTTGATGCTTTTCTTGATTTCTACCTTCGTCGATTTCAGCATTGTGACGCCCTCAATTCAATCGTACACTAATCATACACGCAAAGGTGTATGATCAAGATCAAGGACTCACGGGAAGATATCACAACACAACTCTAGACACAATTTAAAATGATACAAGCTTTATATTACAAGCCAGGGGCCTCGAGGGCTTGAATACATAAGCTTGAATACACAAGAGTCAGCGGAAGCAACAATATCTGAGTACAGACATAAGTTAAACAAGTTTGCTTTAAGAAGGCTAGCACAAAATCAACAACGATCGAAAAGGCAAGGCCTCCTGCCTGGGAGCCTCCTAACTACTCCAAGTCGTCAGCGGCCATCACGTAGTAGTAGTAGGCACCCTCGGGGTAGCAGTAGTCATCAGTGGTGTCGTCTGGCTCCTGGGATCCGTCATCTGGTCGCAACAATCGGGCATGGGGGGAAAGAGATAGCAAAGCAGCCGTGAGTACTCATCCAAAGTACTCACAAGACTTACATCAGATCTAAACTAAGTATGCATCTGTATCAAAGGAAATGGGTTGTATCTGTGGACTAAACTGCAGAATGCCAGAAAGAAGGAGAAATCCTAGTCTATCGAAGACTAGCATCTTCAAGCATCTTGCAGCATATAGAATAGTACTGATCAACACAATGTAAAGTAGTAGTAGTGTTATCAACCTCGGCCAGAGATCCCTTCTCGACTCCCTGTGAGAAAGCAATCCTAGAGCCATACTATCCATTTCTCATCACCATCCATTTCTCATCACAATCCATTCATTTCTCATCACAAGTATCCAGTTCCAGTTGTATCGATCGGGATACAACTCCAAGTGTCCGTTACCATAGGACAGGCTATCGATAGATGTTTTCTTCCCTACAGGGGTGCACCAACTTACCCACCACACTCGATTAACTCCGGCCGGACACACTTTCCTGGGTCATGCCCGGCCACGGCCAAACAATACGCCGCAACCTGACCTAGGCTTAATAGAGAGGTCAACATGCCGGACTAAACCTATGCCCCCAGGGGTCATGGGCCATCTCCCCGGGAACTCCTGCACGTTGCGTACGCGGCCGGTGAGCAGACGTAGCTACCTCCTTCAACAAGGCAGGAGCTTATGTAGTCCAACCCAGCGTGCGCCGCTCAGTCGCTGACGTCTATTAAGCTTCGGCTGATGTATACAACGCAGAACGCCCATACTATGCCCACGTGATGGTTAGTGCTATCAGGCTAGAGGCCCCTCGGATCAAATATCCAAACCATAGTGGATTAGGAGCACGCGGTAACGAGCAGAGACTCACGATCGATGTGACCCCGTCGCCCCATCTCGAGTACTTGCGGCAAGGGCTAAGAATGCCCAGCCACGCCTCGTAAGTATCTCGCGGGCACCTTCCAGGTCAACCCGACTCCACATCACTCGCTATTAGGCTTGCGCGGGTACCCCTCAGGGCCGACCCATCTTTAGTAACATGGTTCAGTGTAAAGCCATAGTAACCATAGTTACTGTGTGTCTAACACCAAGGGGAAAACCCGAGGAATCACCCCCAGTGAATTCCGCTCGATGTTATCATCAAGGTGAACGTAAGAGGATTCACCCTCGAGGTTCACACTTGAGGGGTTGCACGACAGAGCGGTAACGGAAGTGGTTAAGGAGGAAATCACCCTTGATGACCTTGACCGTATAGCTACACTACAGAGATCTCATCAGGAGTGATGTAAGAGGTTTCACCATTGGCACTCGATGGTAACTCTGCAGAGTCGTACAACTAGGGGGTGATGTGCGGTGTCGGGGCCTGGACGTCGATCACGTTGATTGAGTCATCGAACATAAAGCGAGGCAACTGGGACAAGGTGGGGTCACTGATGAATCTCTAACCAACCTATACTAAGCAGTTTAGGATAAGCAGGTAAGGTATAAAAGCAGGTAACAACAATAGGCTATGCATCTGAGTAGGATCATCCAGAAAGCAGTAGCAGTTATAATGCAAGCATGAGAGGGAAAGAAATAGGCGATATCGGAATGCTCAAGGGGGGTTTGCTTGCCTGGTTGCTCTGGCAAGGAGGGGTCGTCGTCGACATAGTCGATCACAGGGGCACCATCGGTCTCGGGGTCTATCAGAGATAAGAGGGGGAAGAAACAGTAAATACAAAGCAAACAATGCATCACAAGGCATAACATGACGATAGGCAGAGCTAGGGTTGCCCTAACGCAGTACTACACGTTGCAGACGGAGGGGGTAAACATCCGAGGATGAATCCCCGGCGTTAGACGAATTCCGGACAGATGAAAGAGAGGGGACGGTTCCATGTTCAGCATGTTAGGGGCATGTGACAGGTGAATGGACCACGCATTCGGATTCGTGGGATTTTTCTGAGCAACTTTCATATAGAAAACATTTTCTTCCGAGTTACGGTTTAATTTCTATGAATTTCTAAAGATTTTCTTATTTTCTGGATTTATTTTATTTACAGAAAATGATATATGACGTCAGCATGATGTCACAGTGACATCAGCAGGTCAACAGACGGCTGACCAGGTCAAACCTGACATGTGGGTCCAGTGGGACCCACATGTCAGCCTCTGTTATTTTAACAGTGGATTAAAACTAATCTAGCAGAGATAATTAGAGGTGTGGGCCCCAGTGTCAGTGTCTGATTAGAGTTTAACTAATTAGATTTTAATTTGAAACGTGATTAATTAGCCTAACTACTAGGGGACTCACACGTCAACGAGAGGGATGAACAGTGCCCCGTGTTGACTTTGGTCAACACGGTCAAAAGGGCGCAGGGGCCCACTCGTCAGCGACCGTGGGTGGGTCCCACGCGGCGCCAGCTCAGCGGAGCCGGCGACTCACCGGTGGCGATGCCAGAACGCGGCGGAGGCCTCGGGAGGTGGTCGGATTTCGACTACAGACGGCCGTTTCGAGCGCGGCCGGGCCCGTTCGAACGAGCAGACGACGACGAGTCGAACTGTGGTGGTGGGAGGGTCGGACTCGACCGGAATCATCGCCGACGTCGAGCAAGGGTGGCGCCGGAGTTCGGGCGAGTGTGGCGTTGGTGTTTCCGAGCACCGCAAGCCTCGGCAACTAGCGCGTTCGACTTCTACGGCTATGGCGAGCACGACCGCGAGTGCAGGTGAGCTCGGTAACGACCATAGCATTGGCAGTGACAACGTCGGCGGAGCTCTGTTCGGCCAAGCGCGGCGCGGCGGCTATGGGCAACGCGAGGCATCATAGAGAGAGAGAGAGAGAGAGAGAGAGAGAGAGAGGCGAGGGCGAGGCTCACCGAGCGGTTACGTAGAACCCTTGACGGTTTAGTAGCAGCAGAGCGGCTCGAATTCGTCGGCGGGCACCGGAGTCAGAGAAGAAATGGGCGGCGGCGTCCGGCAGCGACAGAGCCTCCCAGCACCAGCTGAGGCCACCGATCGATGAATAAGGCGAGGGCGGAGCTCTACGACATGATGGCTCGACTCGGAGGCGTCGGGGACCGCGAGGACGACGGCGCGCGGCGGCACATGCATTCGGGCGGTGGCTCTGAGAAGGAGGAGAGGCAACGGAGCGAGCGGGGAGAGGGGATAGGGACTGGCGCGAGTGGGGGCGGCAGGGCAAGTGGGAGGGGAGAGGGGAGCCCGAGGCATTGGGGCCTTATCCTCTCCCGGCGAGGCCGGCGAGGTGGTCGGGTGGCGCCGAGGTGCCCGGTCGAAGGAACAGGAGGGAGGCGTGCTTCGGGGAGCTGGGCCGGCCAGGCTGGGCCTGTCTCTGTGGCCTTAGGCCCAGGGGCAGGGGGTTTCCTTTTTCCCTTTTTTTAAACAGCTTTTCTTTTTCTTGTTAGCCAATAAAAAGTGAGCAAAAATTATGCCATTGGCTAAAATAATTTCAAAGAAGTATATTGCACTGCCACAAAAATATTGTGAGACTTTAGAAAAAGATTGCCAATTTTATAAATTAAAAAGGCATTTAATTTATTGCTTAGGTCACCATTTTAAGTAGCTTAGGCCACTTAAACCTTTTGCAAAATGTTGGTTCACCACCAATATTAGTTGTGGATTATTTGGCACATGATGAACATTGTTTTCATGTGAGAGCATTTTGAATTTCACATAGAATTTGAATTTGAATTCAACTGGAATTTGAAAGAACATGAGACAATAATGATCAGGCACATGTTTAGCAAAAAGATTAACTTAACCCCAGGGGTTACTGTAGCAACATTACACCGGGGTGTTCCAAGCATCACGAAGAGCTCGTGCATCGTTTTCGTCATCCCTTGCATATTATAGTTCATCACTAAGTTCTAGTGACTTGGTGATAGTGACTAGAGAACTTTATCAATTACTATGTTATCTGGAAGATTAACTCCCACTTGATACAAGCAATTGTAGTACCCAGACAATCTGAGCAGATACTCAATGGTTGAGCTATTCTCCTCCATCTTGTAGGCAACGTACTGTCAGAGGTCTCATACCTCTCAACACGGGCATGAGTATGAAATACCAATTTCAACTCTTAGAACATCTTATATGTTTCGTGGCATTCAAAACGTTTTTGAAGTCCCGGTTCTAAGACGTAAAGCATGGTGCACTAAACTATTAAGTAGTCATCATACCGAGCTTTGTCAAACGTTCATAACATGTGCATCTTCTCCTGCAATAGGTCTGTCACCTAGCGGTGCATCAAGGACATAATTCTTCTGTGCAGCAATGAGGATAATCTTCAGATCACGGACCAAGTCCGCATCATTGCTACTATCATCTTTCAACTTCTTTTTCTCTAGGAACATATCAAAGTTAAACGGGAAGCTACATCACAAGCTATTATCTACAACATAGATATGCAATTACAATCAGGACTAAGTTCATGATAAATTAAAGTTCAGTTAATCATATTACTTAAGAACTCCCACTTAGATAGACATCCCTCTAATCATCTAAGTGATCAGATGATCCATATCAACTAAACCATGTCCGATCATCACGTGAGATGGAGTAGTTTTCAATGGTGAACATCTCTATGTTGATCATATCTTCTATATGATTCACGCTCGACCATTTGGTCTCCAGTGCTCCGAGGCCATATCTGCATATGCTAGGCTCGTCAAGTTTAACCCGAGTATTCTGCGTGTGCAAAACTGGCTTGTACCCGTTGTATGTGAACGTAGAGCTTATCACACCCGATCATCATGTGGTGTCTCGGCATGACGAACTGTCACAACGGTGCATACTCAGGGAGAACACGTATACCTTGAAATTTTAGTAAGGGGTCATCTTTTAATGCTACCGTCGTACTAAGCAAAATAAGATGCATAAATGATAAACATCACAGGCAATCAAAATATGTGAAATGATATGGCCATCATCATCTTGTGCCTTTGATCTCCATCTCAAAAGTACCATCATGATGTCCATCGTTACCAGCATGACACCATGATCTCCATCATCTTGATTTTTATCAACATGTCGTCACATGGTCGTCTCGCCAACTATTTCTTTTGCAACTATTGCTATCGCATAGCGATAAAGTAAAGCAATTATATGGCGCTTGCATCTTATGCAATAAAGAGACAACCATAAGGCTTCTGCCAGTTGCCGATAACTTTAAAAAAACATGATCATCTCATACAACAATTTATATCTCATCACGTCTTGACCATATTACATCACAACATGCCCTGCAAAAACAAGTTAAACATCCTCTACTTTGTTGTTGCAAGTTTTACGTGGCTGCTACGGGCTGAGCAAGAACCGCTCTTACCTACGCATCAAAAACCACAACGCATTATAGTGATTGTTTTTTGATCTTCAGAAAGAACCATGTTCATTGAATCCGATTCAACTAAAGTTGGAGAAACTGACACCCACCAGCCACCTGTGTGCGAAGCACGTCGGTAGAATCAGTCTCGCGTAAGCGTACGCGTAATGTCGGTCTGGGCCGCTTCATCCAACAATACCGTCGAATCGAGAATCAACAAGTGACGGCAAGCAATATGTATATACCCACGCCCACAACTCCTTTGTATTCTACTCGTGCACATAACATCTATGCATAAACCTGGCTCGGATGCCACTGTTGGGGGACGCAGTAATTTCAAAAAAATTCCTACGCACAGCAAGATCATGGTGATGCATAGCAACGACAGGGAAAGAGTGTTGTCCATGTACCCTCGTAGACTGTAAGCGGAAGCGTTGTGACAACGCGGTGATGTAGTCATACGTCTTCACGATCGACCGATCCTAGTACCGAAAGTACGGCACCCCCGTGATCTGCACACGTTCAGCTCGGTGATGTCCCATGAACTCACAATCTAGCAGAGTGTCGAGGGAGAGCTTCGTCAGCATGACGACATGATGACGGTGATGATGATGCTACCAGAACAGGGCTTCGCCTAAGCACCGCTACGATATGATCGAGGTGGATTATGGTGGAGGGGGGCACCACACACGGCTGGAAACAACCAACTTGTGTGTTTATGGGGTGCCCCCTGGCCACGTATATAAAGGATGGAGGGAGGAGTAGGTCGGCCCTCATAGGGCGCGCCAAAAGTGTGGAGTCCTACTAGGACTTCCTAGTCCTGGTAGGATTCCACCTCCCACATGGAATAGGGAAAAAGGGAAGGGAGAATGAGAAGGAAGGAAGGGGGCGCCCCCTTTCCCTAGTCCAATTCAGACCAGTTCGTGGGGAAGGGGTGCGGCCACCCTTGAGGCCTTTCTCTCCTTTCCCGTATGGCCCATTAAGGCCCAATACGAATTCCCATAACTCTCCGGTACTCCGAAAAATACTCGAATCACTCAGAACCTTTCCAATGTCCGAATATAGCCTTCCAATATATAGATCTTAACGTCTTGACCATTTCGAGACTCCTCGTTATGTACCCGATCTCATCCGGGACTCTGAACAAACTTCGGTCATCAAAACACATAAACTCATAATACAGATCATCATCGAACGTTAAGCGTGCGGACCCTATGGGTTCGAGAACTATGTAGACATGACCGAGACTCATCTCCGGTCAATAACCAATAGCGGAACCTGGATACTCATATTGGCTCCTACATATTCTACGAAGATCTTTATCGGTCAAACCGCATAACAACATACGTTGTTCCCTTTGTCATCGGAATGTTACTTGCCCGAGATTCGATCGTCCATATCTCAATACCTAGTTCAATCTCGTTACCGGCAAGTCTCTTTACTCGTTCCGTAATGCAACATCCCGTAACTAACTCATTAGTCACATTGCTTGCAAGGCTTATAGTGATGTGCATTACCGAGAGGGCCTAGAGATACCTATCCGATACACGGAGTGACAAATCCTAATCTCGATCTATGCCAACTCAACAAACACCATCGGAGACACCTGTAGAGCATCTTTATAGTCACCCAGTTACGTTGTGACATTTGATAGCACACTAAGTGTTCCTCCGGTATTTGGGAGTTGCATAATCTCATAGTCATAGGAACATGTATAAGTTATGAAGAAAGTAATAGCCACAAACTAAACGATCATCATGCTAAGCTAACGGATGGGTCAAGTCAATCACATCATTCTCTAATGATGTGATCCCGTTAATCAAATGACAACTCTTTGTCCATGGCTAGGAAACTTAACCATCTTTGATTAACGAGCTAGTCAAGTAGAGGCATACTAGTGACACTCAGTTTGTCTATGTATTCACACATGTACTAAGTTTCTGGTTAACAAAATTCTAGCATGAATAATAAACTTTTATCAGGATATAAGGAAATATAAATAACAACTTTATTATTGCCTCTAGGGCATATTTCCTTGAGTCTCCCCCTTGCACTAGAGTCAATAATCTAGTTCACATTGTCATGTAATTTCACACCAATAGTTCACATCTTCATGTGACTAATACCCGAAGGGTTCACTAGAGTCAATAATCTAGTTCACATCTCTATGTGATTAATACCCAAAGAGTGATCATGTTTTGTTTTTGAGAGAAGTTTAGTCTACAGGTCTGCAACATTCAGATCCGTATGTATTGTTCACATCTTCATGTGACTAATACCCAAAGGGTTTACTAGAGTCAATAATATAGTTCACATCTCTATGTTATTAATACCCAAAGAGTGAGCATGTTTTGCTTGTGGGAGAAGTTTAGTCTACAGGTCTGCAACATTCAGATCTGTATGTATTTCGCAAATTTCTATGTCTACAATACTCTACACGGAGCTACTCTAGCTAATTGCTCCCACTTTCAATATGTATCCAGATCGATACTTAGAGTCATCTATATCGATGTAAAAAGCTTGCATCGACGTAACTCTTTATGACTAACTCCTTTATCATCTCCATAACCGAGAATTATTTCCTTAGTCCTCTAAGGATAATTTTGACCGTTGTCCAGTGATCTACTCCTATATCACTATTGCATTCCCTTACCAGAATCATGCTAAGGTATACAATAGGACTGGTACACAGCATAGCATGCTTTATAGAACCTATGACTGAGGCATAGGGAATGACTTCTCATTCTCTTTCTATTTTCTGATGTGGCCGGGTTTTGAGTCTTTACTCAACTTCACACCAACACAAACAAGAACTCCTTCTTTGACAGTTCCATTTTGAACTATTTCAAAATCTTGTCAAGGTATGTACTCATTGAAAAATCTTATCAAGCGTCTTGATCTATCTCTATAGATCTTGATGCTCAATGTGTAAGCAGCTTCACCGAAGTCTTTCTTTGAAAAAATTCTTATTCAAGTATCCTTTTATGCTATCCAGAAATTTAGTATCATTTCTGATCAACAATATGTCATCCACATATAATATCAAAAATGCTATAGAGCTCCCACTCACTTTTCTTGTAAATAGATGCTTCTCCAAAAGTCTGTATAAAACTATATGCTTTGATCAACTCATCAAAGTGTATATTCCAACTATGAGATGCTTGCACCAGTCCATAGATGGATCGTTGGAGCTTGCACACTTTGTTAGCACCTTTAGGATTGACAAAACTTTCTCGTTGTATCATATACAACTCTTCTTTAAGAAATCCATTAAGGAATGCAGTTTTGACATCCATTTGCCAGATTTCATAAAATGTGGCAATTGCTAACATGATTCAGAAAGACTTAAGCATCGCTATGAGTGAGAAAATCTCATCGTAGTCAACACCTTGTACTTGTCGAAAAACCTTTTTACAACAATTTGAGCTTTGTAGATAGTAACACTACTATCAGTGTCTGTGTTCCTCTTGAAGATACGTTTATTCTCAATGGCTCGCCGATCATTGGGAAAGTCAATCAAAGTCCATACTTTGTTCTTTATACATGGATCCCATCTCAGATTTAATGGCCTTAAGCCATTTCGTGGAATCTGGGCTCATCATCGCTTCCTCATAGTTCGTAGGTTCATCATGGTCTAGTAACATGACTTCCAGAAAGGATTACCGTACCACTCTGGTGCGGCCCATACTCTGGTTGTCCTATGAGGTTCGGTAGTAACTTGATCTGAAGTTTCATGATCATCATCATTAGCTTCCTCAGTAATTGGCGTAGAAATCACTAAAATTGATTTATGTGATGAACTACTTTCCAATTCGGGAGAAGGTACAATTACCTCATCAAGTTCTACATTTCTCCCATTCACTTCTTTCGAGAGAAACTTCTTCTCTAGAAAGGATCCACTCTTAGCAACAAATATCTTGCCTTTGGATCTGGGATAGAAGGTGTACCCAATAGTTTCCTTTGGGTATCCTATGAAGACGCATTTCTCTGATTTGGGTTCGAGCTTATCAGGTTGACACTTTTTCACATAAGCATCATAGCCCCAAACTTTAAGAAACGACAGCTTAGGTTCGACCCCTTTATGATAAGAGCTGTTGCACTGGCCAAACCGTTCAAGGACTTGGTTCTTTGGGGTTGGGGGAATGTTGGTCCCTGAAACAGGGAAGTGCGTTTGGACGAACCAGCAACTGGAAATACCTGTCATGAAGCTTCAGGAGTATATCGCCGTAGCGCAGAAAGGGACATTCATTCCCGACTAAGAGAACGACGAGCTCACACAGGCCCTCAGGAATCCTGAGCACCCTGGATGGACACGAGGCACACCAAGTGATGTCTACTACACACCTTCTTCTTGTAGACGTTGTTGGGCCTCCAACTGCAGAGGTTTGTAGGACAGTAGCAAATTTCCCTCAAGTGGATGACCTAAGGTTTATCAATCCGTAGGAGGCGTAGGATGAAGATAGTCCCTCTCAAGCAACCCTGCAACCAAATAACAGAGAGTCTCTTGTGTCCCCAACACACCCAATACAATAGTAAATCGTATAGGTGCACTAGTTTGGCGAAGAGATGGTGATACAAGTGCAATATGGATAGTAGATAATGGTTTTTGTAATCTGAAAATATAAAAACAGAAAGGTAACTAATGATAAAAGTGAGCACAAACGGTATTGCAATGTGTTGAAACAAGGCCTAGGGTTCATACTTTCACTAGTGCAAGTTCTCTCAACAATAATAACATAATTGGATCATATAACTATCCCTCAATATGCAACAAAGAGTCACTCCAAAGTCACTAATAGCAGAGAACAAACGAAGAGATTATGGTAGGGTACGAAACCACCTCAAAGTTATCCTTTCTAATCGATCTATTCAAGAGTTCGTAGTAAAATAACATGAAGCTATTCTTTTCGTTCAATCTATCATAGAGTTCGTACTAGAATAACACCGTAAGACACAAATCAACCAAAACCCTAATGTCACCTAGATACTCCAATGTCACCTCAAGTATCTGTGGGTATGATTGTACGATATGCATCACACAATCTCAGATTCATCTATTCAAACGAACACAAAGAACTTCAAAGAGTGCCCCAAAGTTCCTACCGAAGAGTCAAGACGAAAACGTGTGCCAACCCCTATGCATAGGTTCATGGGCGGAACCCGCAAGTTGATCACCAAAACATACATCAAGTGGATCAATATAATACCCCATTGTCACCACGGGTATCCCACGCAAGACATACATCAAGTGTTCTCAAATCCTTAAAGACTCAATCTGATAAGATAACTTCAAAGGGAAAACTCAATCCATTACAAGAGAGTAGAGGGGGAGAACATCATAAGATCCAACTATAACAGCAAAGCTCACGATACATCAAGATCGTACCACCTCAAGAACACGAGAGAGAGAGAGAGAGATCAAACACATAGCTACTGGTACATACCCTCAGCCCCGAGGGAGAACTACTCCCTCCTTGTCATGGAGAGCGCCGGGATGATGAAGATGGCCACCGGTGAGGGGTTCCCCCCTCCGGCAGGGTGCCAGAATGGGTCTAGATTGGTTTTCGGTGGCTACAGAGGCTTCTGGCGGCGGAACTCCTGATCTATTGTGCTCCCCGATGGTTTTAGGGTATATGGGTATATATAGGAGGAAGAAATACGTCAGGGGAGCCACGAGGGTGGAGGGCGCGCCCAGGGGGCGGGCGCCCCCCCTGCCTCGTGCCTTCCTTGTTGCTTCCCTTACGTACACCCCAAGTCTTCCGGATTGCTTCCGTTCCAAAAATAAGTTCCGTGAAGTTTCATGTCAATTGGACTCCGTTTGATTTTCCTTTTCCGCGATACTCTAAAACATGGGAAAAAACAGAAAATGGCAGTGGGCTCTGGGTTAATAGGTTAGTCCCAAAAATAATATAGAAGTGTATAATAAAGCCCATAAACATCCAAAACAGATAATATAATAGCATGGAACAATCAAAAATTATAGATACGTTGGAGACGTATCAGCATCCCCAAGCTTAATTCCTGCTCGTCCTCGAGTAGGTAAATGATAAAAACAGAATTTCTGATGTGGAATGCTACCTAACATATTTATCCATGTAATTCTATTTATCGTGGCAAGAATATTCAGATCCATAAGATTCAAGACAAAAGTTTAATATTGACATAAAAATAATAATACTTCAAGCATACTAACAAAGTAATCATGTCTTCTCAAAATAACATGGCCAAAGAAAGTTATCCCTATAAAATCATATAGTCTGGCTATGCTCCATCTTCACCACACAAAGTATTTAAGTCATGCACAACCCCGATGACAAGCCAAGCAATTGTTTCATACTTTTGGTGTTCTCAAACTTTTTCAATCTTCACGCAATACATGAGCGTGAGCCATGGACATAGCACTATAGGTGGAATGGAATGGTGGTTATGGAGAAGACAAAAAGGAGAAGATAGTCTCACATCAACTAGGCGTATCAACGAGCTATGGAGATGCCCATCAATAGATATCAATGTGAGTGAGTAGGGATTGCCATGCAACGGATGCACTAGAGCTATAAGTATATGAAAGCTCAACAAAAGAAACTAGTGGGTGTGCATCCAACTTGCTTGCTCACGAAGACCTAGGGCATTTTGAGGAAGCCCATCATTGGAATATAGAAGCCAAGTTCTATAATGAAAGATTCCCACTAGTATATGAAAGTGACAATATAGAAGGCTCTCTATCAAGAAGATCATGGTGCTACTTTGAAGCACAAGTGTGGTAAAGGATAGTAGCATTGCCCCTTCTCTCTTTTTCTCTCATTTTTTATTTTGGCCTTTTCCCTTTTTTATGTCCTCTTTCTTTTTAGTCCGAAGTCTCATCCCGACTTGTGGGGGAATCATAGTCTCCATCATCCTTTCCTCACTGGGACAATGCTCTAATAATGATGATCATCACACTTTTATTTACTTACAACTCATGAATTACAACTCGATTCTTAGAACAAAATATGACTCTATATGAATGCCTCCGGCGGTGTACCGGGATGTGCAATGACTCATGAGTGACATGTATGAAAGAATTATGAATGGTGGCTTTGCCACAAATACAATGTCAACTACATGATCATGCAAAGCAATATGACAATGATGGAGCGTGTCATAATAAAAGGAACGGTGGAAAGTTGCATGGCAATATATCTCGGAATGGCTATGGGAATGCCATAATAGGTAGGTATGGTGGCTATTTTGAGGAAGGTATATGGTGGGTGTATGATACCGGCGAAAAGTGCACGGTATTAGAGAGGCTAGCAATGGTGGAAGGGTGAGAGTGTGTATAATCCATGGACTCAACATTAGTCATAAAGAACTCACATACTTATTGCAAAAATCTATTAGTTATTGAAACTAAGTACTACGCGCATGCTCCTAGGGGGATAGATTGGTAGGAAAAGACCATCGCTCGTCCCCGACCGCCACTCATAAGGAATGCAATCAATAAATAAATCATGCTCTGACTTCATCACATAACGGTTCACCATACGTGCATGCTAGGGGAATCACAAACTTCAACACAAGTATCTCTCAAATTCACAACTACTCAACTAGCATGACTCTAATATCACCATCTTCATATCTCAAAACAATTATCAAGTATCAAACTTCTCATAGTATTCAATGCACTTTATATGGAAGTTTTTATTATATCCCTCTTGGATGCCCATCATATTAGGACTAAATTCGTAACCAAAGCAAACTACCATGCCGTTTAGGACTCTCAAAATAATATAACTGACGCATGAGATTTCATCTATTTCTATAAAATAAAACCACCACCGTGCTCTAAAAAGATATAAGTGAAGCACTAGAACAAATGACAAGCTACTCCAAAAGATATAAGTGAAGATCAATGAGTAGTCAAATAATTATGCAACTATGTGAAGACTCTATAACATTTAATAATTTAAGATATTGGTATTTTATTCAAACAGCAAGCAAAACAAAATAAAATAAAATGACGCTCCAAGCAAAACACATATCATGTGGTGAATAAAAATATAGCTCCAAGTAAAGTTACCGATGAACGAAGACGAAAGAGGGGATGCCTACCGGGGCATCCCCAAGATTATGCTTGTGGTTGTCCTTGAATATTACCTTGGGGTGCCTTGGGCATCCCCAATCATAGGCTCTTGCCACTCCTTATTCCATAGTCCATCGAATCTTCACCCAAAACTTGAAAACTTCACAACACAAAACTTAACAGAAAACTCGTAAGCTCCGTTAGCGAAAGAAAACAAAACACCACTTCAAGTTACTGTAATTAACTCATTCTTTATTTATATTGGTGTTAAACCTACTGTATTCCAACTTCTCTATGGTTTATAAACTCTTTTACTAGCGATAGATTCATCAAAATAAGTAACAACACATGGAAAACAGAATTTGTCAAAAACAGAACAGTCTGTAGTAATCTGTAACTAACACAAACTTCTAGAACCCCAAAAATTCTAAAATAAATTTCTGGACGTTAGTAATTTATCTATTAATCATCTTCAAAAATAATTAACTAAATATCACTCTCCAATAAAAAATGGAAGCAATTCTCGTGAGCGCTAAAGTTTCTGTTTTTACAGCATGATCGCAAAGACTTTCCCCAAGTCTTCCCAAAGGTTCTACTTGGCACAAACACTAATTAAAAGCATAAAACCACATATAAACAGAGGCTAGATGAATTATTTATTACTAAACAGGAACAAAAAGCAAGGAATACAAATAAAGTTGGGTTGCCTCCCAACAAGCGCTATCGTTTAACGCCCCTAGCTAGGCATGATGATTTCAACGATGCTCACATAAAAGATAAGAATTGTAACATAAAGAGAGCATAATGAAGAATATAACTAGCACATTTAAGTCTAACCCACCTCCTATGCATAGGGATTTTGTGAGCAAACAACTTGTGGGAACAATAATCAACTAGCATAGGAAGGCAAAACAAGCATAACTTCAAAACTTTAAGCACATAGAGAGGAAACTTGATATTATTGCAATTCCTACAAGCATATATTCCTCCCTCATAATAATTTTCAGTGGCATCATGAATGAATTCAACAATATAACTATCACATAAAGCACTATTTTCATGATGCACAAGCATAGAATTTTTATTACTCTCCACATAAGCAAATTTCTTCTCGTAAATAGTAGTGCGACCAAACTCAACAAAATAACTATCATGTGAGGCATAATCCAATTGAAAACAAAAATCATGATGACACGTTTCATGGTTATCATTATTCTTTATAGCATACATGTCATCACAATAATCATCATAGATAGCAACTTTGTTCTCATAATCAATTGGAACCTCTTCCGAAATAGTGGATTCATCACTAAATAAAGTCATGACCTCTCCAAATCCACTTTCATCAATATAATCATCATAAATAGGAGGAATGCTTTCATCATAATAAATTTTCTCATCAAAACTTGGGGGATAAAAAATATCATCTTCATCAAACATAGCATCCCCAAGCTTGTGGCTTTGCATATCATTAGCATCATGGATATTCAAGGAATTCATACTAACAACATTGCAATCATGCTCATCATTCAAATATTTAGTGCCAAACATTTTAATGCATTCTTCTTCTAACACTTTGGCCCAATTTTCCTTTCCATCATACTCACGAAAGATATTAAAAAGATAAGCGTATGAGGCAAACTCAATTCCATATTTTTTGTAGTTTTCTTTTATAAACTAAACTAGTGCTAAAACAAGAAACAAAAAGATTCATTGCAAGATCTAAAGATATACCTTCAAGCGCTAACCTCCCCGGCAACGGCGCCAGAAAAGAGCTTGATGTCTACTACACAACCTTCTTCTTGTAGACGTTGTTGGGCCTCCAAGTGCAGAGGTTTGTAGGACAGTAGCAAATTTCCCTCAAGTGGATGACCTAAGGTTTATCAATCCGTAGGAGGCGTAGGATGAAGATGGTCTCTCTCAAGCAACCCTGCAACCAAATAACAAAGAGTCTCTTGTGTCCCCAACACACCCAATACAATAGTAAATTATATAGGTGCACTAGTTCGGCGAAGAGATGGTGATACAAGTGCAATATGGATAGTAGATAATGGTTTTTGTAATCTGAAAATATAAAAACAGCAAGGTAACTAATGATAAAAGTGAGCACAAACGGTATTGCAATGCGTTGAAACAAGGCCTAGGGTTCATACTTTCAGCAGTGCAAGTTCTATCAACAATAATAACATAATTGGATCATATAACTATCCCTCAACATGCAACAAAGAGTCACTCCAAAGTCCCTAATAGCGGAGAACAAACGAAGATATTATGGTAGGGTATGAAACCACCTCAAATTTATCCTTTCTGATCGATCTATTCAAGAGTTCGTAGTAAAATAACATGAAGCTATTCTTTCCGTTCAATCTATCATAGAGTTCGTACTAGAATAACACCTTAAGACACAAATCAACCAAAACCCTAATGTCACCTAGATACTCTAATGTCACCTCAAGTATCCGTGGGTATGATTATACGATATGCATCACACAATCTCAGATTCATCTATTCAAACCAACACAAAGAACTTCAAAGAGTGACGCAAAGTTCCTACCGGAGAGTCAAGACGAAAATGTGTGCCAACCCCTATGCATAGGTGTGACGCCCCCGATTTAATCATACACTAATCATACACACAAACGTGTACGATCAAGATCATGGACTCACGGGAAGATATCACAACACAACTCTACAAATAAAATAAGTCATACAAGCATCATATTACAAGCCAGGGGCCTCGAAGGCTCGAATACAAGAGCTCGATCATAGACGAGTCAGCGGAAGCAACAATATCTGAGTACAGACTTAAGTTAAACAAGTTTGCCTTAAGAAGGCTAGCACAAACTGGAATACAAATCGAAAGAGGCGCAGGCCTCCTGCCTGGGATCCTCCTAACTTCTCCTAGTCGCCGTCAACAGGCTGCACGTAGTAGTAGGCACCTCCCGAGTAGTAGTAGTCTTCGTCGACGGTGGCGTCTGGCTCCTGGGCTCCAACGTCTGGTCGCAGCAATCGGGTATAGAAAAGGAGGGAAAAGAGGGAGAAAGAAACCGTGAGTACTCATCCAAAGTACTCGCAAGCAAGGAGCTACACTACATATGTATGCGTTGGTATCAAATGGAATAAGGGTATCATATGTGGACAGAACTGCAGAATGCCGGAATAAGAGGGGGATAGCTAGTCCTTTCGAAGACTACGCTTCTGGCAGCCTTCGTCTTGCAGCATGTAGAAGAGAGTAGACTGAAGTCCTCCAAGTATCATCGCATAGCATAATCCTAACCGATGATCCTCCCCTCGTCGCCCTGTGAGAGAGCGATCACCGGTTGTATATGGCACTTGGAAGGGTGTGTTTTATTAAGTATCCGGTTCTAGTTGTCATAAGGTCAAGGTACAACTCCAAGTCGTCCTGTTACCGAAGATCACGGCTATTCGAATAGATTAACTTCCCTGCAGGGGTGCACCACATAACCCAACATGCTCGATCCCATTTGGCCGGACACACTTTTCTGGGTCATGCCCGGCCTCGGAAGATCAACACGTTGCAGCCCTACCTAGGCACAACAGAGACGTCAGCACGCCGGTCTAAATCCTATGGCGCAGGGGTCTGGGCCCATCGCCCTTTGCACACCTGCACGTTGCGAATGCGGCCAGTGAGCAGACCTAGCAACCTCCATTACAAAGGAAGTTGTGTTACGCGGTCCAACCTGGCACGCGCCGCTCAGTCGTTGACGTCACGAAGGCTTCGGCTGATACCACGACGTCGAGTGCCCATAACTGTCCCCACGTAGATGGTTAGTGCATATAGGCCAGTAGCCAGACTCAGATCAAATACCAAGATCTCGTTAAACGTGTTATCTTGAAGACACCGTGAACGTCGACCAGGGCCAGGCCCACCTCTCTCCTAGGTGGTCTCAACTTGCCCTGTCGCTCCGCCACAAAGATCCACCCAGAGGGCCGTCGGGACAAAGGTCCTTTCAGCCCCCAATCCGTGAATCACTCGCTGGTACTCCTCGAGCCAACCCGACTTTAGTCATCACATGTATCATGTATAAAGTATAGGTATATACCCATGATCAACTCCCGAGTGATCACGGCCCAGTAGTATAGCATGGCAGACGGACAAGAGTGTAGAGCCACTAATGATAAACTAGCATCCTATACTAAGCATTAGGATTGCAGGTAAAGGTAACAATAGTAGTAGCAAAGACAGGCTATGCATCAGGATAGGATTAACGGAAAGCAGTAACATGCTACACTACTCTAATGCAAGCAGTATAGAGAGTAGAGTAGGCGATATCTGGTGATCAAGGGGGGGGGCTTGCCTGGTTGCTCTGGCAAGAGAGAGGGGTCGTCAACACCGTAGTCGTACTGGGTAGCAACGGCGTCAGTCTCGGTGTCTAGCGAGAGAAGAGGGGGAAGAAACAATAAATATATCGCAAACAAATGCGTGACGATGCATGACATGACAAAGCGTGATGCTAGGTGTGCCCTAACGCGGTACGAGGTGGTACCGATGAAGGGGGGAACATCCGGGAAATTATCCCCGGTGTTTCGCGTTTTCGGACAGATGAACCGGAGGGGGAAAGTTGCGTGATTGCTATGCTAGGGATGCGTGGCGGACGAACGGGCTGCGTATTTGGATTCGTCTCGTCGTTCTGAGCAACTTTCATGTACAAGGTATTTTCAACCGAGTTACGGATTATTTTATACTGATTTTTAAAGTTTAATTTATTTTCTAGAATTAACATATTATTCTAATTCGGGTTGACTAAGTCAATTTGACTAGTCAAAAGGAGATGTGTGGCCCACATGTCATAGACTATTTACCTACACAAATAAATAAATCTAACTTATTTAAAGTGGGGCCTAGACTAACTTAGCACTAAACTAGTACTACTACTAACTAAGCCTAGCAACTAATTAAGTAAGGGCCGGCATGGGCACAGCCGTGCACACACAGTCACGCTGTCACGCACACAACACACTCACACACAATGCTAGAGGTTAAATCAGTTTTCTGTTAACAGAAGATAGCATTTTGTAATTTTTGTAGGAATTAATTCACACATTATTTGAAGCAGGTCCAATGGAACAAAATGAAGCTTGTTACATCTACTTTCCGTTCATATAATTTTTACCCATGTTAGGATTTATCTCATCGTTGTTCAGGGGCTTTTTAAAGGGCTAGACATTGTAGAAATACAAAAGCTAGCTAGCGCTATAGTAGCTGAATGTTACTGTAGCAGCAGCAGCACAGGCAGAGCAGCAGCGGCAATGGGGCAGCAGCGGCTGCGGGCGGCGAGGGAGGCCGGCCGTGGCTGCGTCAGGCAAAGGCGGGCAATGGCCGCGGCAACAGCGGCAGCCAGCACCAGTTACAAACGGCGGCAGCAGGCGAGAAGCAGCAGCAGAGCATGCAGAGCAGCCGCGGTGAGCGCAGCAGCACAGCGGCAGGAGCAGCTCGCAGGGGCGCGCGTGTGCGGCAGCGGGTGGACGGGCGTTCCGAGGTGAGTGCGGTGGCGCGCGCGGTTCGAGCAAAAGTGATCGGAGTTGGCCACAACGACGGTGTCGGGCGGCGGCGGTTGCGAGCTTGCGACGGGGACGGTGCTGCAGTGCGCGCATGAGTAAACGAGGAGGCTAGGCGAGGCCTAAGCGATGCGGTGAAGCAGATGGGCCGCAGCACGGGGCCGTTTGGTCGCCGGAACGAGGCCGGCGATGAGCTACGCAGCGGCGAGCTCGGGCAAGTTGGGGGCGGCGTGTACAGCTAGCGAACGGCGACGAGAGAGAGAGAGGGGGGAGGAAGCGGGGGCTCACCGAGCGGCACACATGGTGGCCCTTGGAGGATTAGTAGCAGCAGAAGGCGTCGCCGAAGTCGGTGAAGAACGGGGGCAGTCGGAGATGGGGACGAAGGGGATCCGGTGCTTCGGTGCCTCCCGGCTCCAGTTGAGGCCACCAGTTGAAGGAGTCGATCCCGGCGGAGCTCATCGACAGGGTCAGCGGTCGCGGGGCCGCCGGTGGCCGCGACAACAACGGAGGACGGCGGTGATGCGGAGGAAGAAGACGGCATAGTAGGCGATGCTGCGGTGGCTCCTGGCTCGGTCCAATGGGCGAAGACGATGTAACCAGGCACGGTGGGGTTCATGGACGGACTAGCTAGGCTCGGGGGCGACGGGGAGCGCGAGGACCATGGAGGCCATGACGGCAGAAGCTCGGCCTTGCATCAGGAGGAAGAAGGGGGCACGAGGAAAAGAGGAAAGTGAGCTAGGGTTTTCCCAAGGCGTCGGGGTGGAGTTCTTATCTGACCTAGGGCTACAGTGGTGTCGTGGTGGCAGCATCCGCGTGGCGCACAGCGACGGACGGCGATGGCGTGCTCAGGTTCCGAGCGGCGACGAGTAGGGGAAGAAAGGCCGAGGTAGGTGGATTGGGCCACACTTTGGCTTCGGTCGGGCCAAGTGCACAGTCTAGCTTTGCCATTTATCCTTTTCTGTTTTATGTTTTTCTTTTCCCTTTTTACATTTTTTTGTTTCTTTCTAGTTTTATTTATTTCAGTTTTATAAAATACCAAGTTAGCACCTAAAGTAGTATCATTAATACAGGCCACTACCAAACCTAGTTTGATACCAAAACAAGTTAGTTAGATATTTTTATAATTTAAAAAGCAATTAAATTGTTATTTCAGCCACTGTTTTTATTTAGCTTAGGGGATTTAAACATTTTGAAAAAGGTTGGTTCCATCACCAAAATAAGTTAGGGATTATTTGCCACATGATGAACACTTTAGTTTTCATGTTTGAGAATTTTAGAATTCCACTTACTATTTGAATTTGAATTTGAACCGGATTTGGATCAACGTGAGATTAGTAACAGTAATAGTGGTAATGTGGCATCATTAGCGTGGGATTACTGTAGCTTAATTATCTGGGCGTCACAATTCTCCTCCACTACAAGAAATCTCGTCCCGAGATTTAGGAGCAGTTAAGGGGGGGAGGAATCTGGTTACGAAATTCTAACGATTCTTCTCGGTCATAGTTGCTCTTCTTGAAGAGGTTGATCCATTACATTGATGTCTTCAGTCCTCTGCTTCAGGTCATCATGATGAAGTTGTCATCCTTCCTTCAGGATCTTCACCGTACTTACGAAAAGGTGAGAAGGGAAAACCCTATAAGGACGGATTCTAACAAGATCGAGCATCAGACGGTTAACTCAGGGGAAGAAACATAAGTATCTCTCGAATTGAAACTTAAGAAGACGTCGAGAGCAAAGTAAGAAGGTACCATGAGAAGTTTCAAACGGATAGGCAAGCGTTCGATGCCTAATCAAAAGGTGAAAGGGGTCCAGAGCAACGAGAATAAGTATTGCGTCTGATACCCGAATAGATCACTTGGCAGGTGGCCCGTGAGTTACATAAGAAGTCAAGTGCGAGGAATAACTTTGGAAACCGGGGGTGTACAGGAGAGTCAGGTTTCGATCCTATGGAACCATGGGTTATGGGCCCACCATGTGGTTAAAAGTAGGAAAAGCGTTGATATCTTGCACGGTCATGATAGCAAGACATGTTAGAGGATAGCCTATCAGTTATGTTGGCAACAATGTCGATTGCAAGGGCGAGGGACGAAGAGAACCATTTTCCTGCTCGTTGAACGAGGCGGACCATTAGGCAAAGTTCTCGTCCATCGGTGGCTACCGAAATGTCATCAATTATAGTAATAGGGTCTTACTGGCAGAGTTGTACCACGAGGTGCTTACCTAAGCAGGGAATTACCACGGCTCAGTTAAGTAGATTATAAGAAAGTTTGAACAAAACAATGGAAAGGAAAATGTGTTTAAACACATATATCAGGGGTATACCCTTCCTAAAGTCAAGCAGAGGATGATATCCAAGACAGGATATAAAGTAGAAAATCATTTAGGTAAAGGGAGAGCAATTCCATGACATTACCCAAACAATGGTGTTTGGGTAATTGAGCAAGAAGCATTCAGCATTGGGCTAAAAATGTTCTTGCTGAAAATCGGAGTACCATAGACATGCTTCGAGATAGCATTGACATGGTATTCAAGCAAAGGTCAGACTTTGGATACACGAAGGATTCATCAGGAACAACTTGTAGAATAAGTCTTACAATTTCCTCATGGAAGAATGGATAACCTCGCAGAAAAGGAAACTATAACAATAGGTCCTCCGGCCAGGTGTGCTAGGATGACATCACCTTACCGGGTCATATAAGGAACAATGTTATGACTCTTGGGAAAATGTTCCAACCATCATATCTGACCGAGATTCAGATCTGATTGGTGTCAGGATAACTCAGACTCAGGATGCCTGAGAAGAAAGGTGCAACACAATTTGTCGCGATGACATTGTAAGATTCTCGGGAATTAAACTACAGAAGCGAGTTCCGAAACAAGAGTTCATCATTAAACCAAGGAGAGGATGAGAAGGTGGCTGATGGACTCAGCGACAATTCGTCGAGACTTCCAAAAGGTGGTTTCCACAATTATGTGAACAAGGAGATAACATTAGTCGGATCTAATGATATAATGATGTATGCTTGAGGAAAACATACACAGTTAAACATTGCTTAAAAGGTGCACCCGAAATATGGGCTTAGGTAGCATGATCAATATTTAGAATGGTGATTCAATAACCAATGGTCCAAGAGTGAAATATCGACCATTAATATCAAAGCATTAGGGTTGCTAGAAGTGCAGAATCACAGCAGTTCCGTTGATTGCATCCCGGTTAGAATCAACATGGGGACCAAGAAACAAAGGGATACGGTGATAAGTATCACCGTATCAAGAATTGTTATGAGGTGGAGAAAGTCTCACAACATCCTTGACATAAAAGATAGTAATACTTCAAGGTAGAATATAATGCAAGCTGGATAGCAGGTTGCATCAATAACAGAACGAGTTTGTGATGAAAGAACGGTAAGGGTGTTGTTGATGGTAACACAAATCATCGAGGGGTAAGGATGGTATTTCTCATCGGGAAGTCGATTGATATCATGGAAGATCTCATTACGTTGAGGATGATCACGACACATTTGTCAAAAGTTTTCTTGAACATGTAATCAATCAGCGACGACAACAAGTCAAAGGAGTGATGAAACGGAAGGTTATTGGAACACGGGTACAACACAAACTCGAAATCAAGCTTTCTATTCAAGGTGAAATGATATGATGAGGAAAATTGATGTAAGCTTAGCTTATCATCGAAAATTGTGCTACAAGAAGAAGGACCAAGTAGCACAGTTAAAAGTTTGCACGATAATGAT
The DNA here is from genome assembly GCF_002162155.2 of Triticum dicoccoides. Taxonomy (NCBI): domain Eukaryota; kingdom Viridiplantae; phylum Streptophyta; class Magnoliopsida; order Poales; family Poaceae; genus Triticum; species Triticum dicoccoides. Next base: position 127,155,306 of record NC_041382.1, read on the forward strand.
ATAGCCGATAAGGCTTGGAAATGACTTGAAGGGTTATTAAACTCGTAAGCAACAAGAATTACTTAGAGTTACTGAATCAGAGTGTGGAATCAATTCACTTATCGGTGTTCTCGGTTGACGACAACCCAGAACTCATGGAGTGACTCTAATAGGGAAAGGTGTTACTCCAACATAAATTCATAAGATGTAGTGCAATGGCATGATATCCTCGAGATACCAGGGGGATAATACTCGAAGGCATATCAAATGAAAGGTTGAAGTGGGGTGTATTGATATATAGAAGACAAACGCTTTAACTTGTCTGAGAAGTGGAATCAGAGGAAGAAATTATGGTCGAAACCACAATCATAAATGATCGAACCACGAGTACACGATGAACTTCTAACAAGGGGGTAATTATTTTTACGAGCAGCTTCCACGATAAGTTCTACATCGTGTCCATGGGCATGAACACAAAGTTCAAGGTCGACTCCCACTTCTCCAATGCATAACCTTTCATTCACTTCTCGTTTATTTTCTAAATGGCATTAGTTGTTGAAAGTTTTACCTGGTGCAACACCAGATAAGTAGGACCTGTGAAATCTTTCGAGTTTGCACAGATTAGGGAAGGCATTGGTTCAACCCATCGGGGCTTCTTAGGAACATATACCACAAGCTTCAAGAGTAAATATCACTAGCTCGAAAGCAGAGCATGGTTGGCAAAAGGATATGATACAATTTACAAAGGCATTATGTATCGGAGAAAGAACTCACAAGGTGATTAATTATGAAGGACACTGTCGGATAATAATCCAACAGTGGATATGGCGATCCACAATGGAGCTGATGTGAGTATCGATACCCAATCAGAGGAAGAAAGAATGCAAATGCATCGATTTGTAGAACATCTGAATAATTCAACATCTAAATAGCAAGGAATTATGATATTCAAATAAAGGGATCAGGAGCAAATGCTATGATCAAGGATGGATAAGTCGACTAGACTTAGGGGTAAAATCGATGGCAATCTGATTGGCCGAGAACCAGCTCATGTTCGAAAGACGTCTGAGCCGGAAGATAATTTATAAGGATCAACTGATGATTTCGTGCATTCGCACACATATAGAATCAACGGACTTAAAATGATAGTGATAAAGGATGCCAATAGGATTACTAGACTTACTGGTTTAACCAAAATGTAAGCATGCAAGAATTTCAAGAGCAATAGGCTCCTGAGGATTTTTGGAAGATCGAAAGGTATTTCGAAGATTGGTGTCATTCATGAATCAACTGGGGATGAGTGGATACTAGGTAAGTACGAGAATTTATCCGTAGGGATATTCATGTGGCAAGAACTGCAAGGCAGTAGGCACAACATATTCTCGGATCATTAGAGAAAATTTCGGGGTATCTTGTAATAACAAGATCGACTGGGAATAAAATTAAGCACGATAGGTGTAAGTATTTATCCATAAGGATATTTCGATGGTAGGGAATAGCAAAAGCAACGGGCACAAGGTCTCGAGAGAATATCGGAGAGTATCTTCGAAATCTTTTGGTGCAGCCGGCGATCATCTGGACTGAAGGGGCTCTCCGGGAGAAAGTATTTTCGAGATCCTAAATTTAGATTTTAGTAAAAATCGTTTAACCCAAATAGAAGAGAGTTCAGAATCCCAGAGTAAATATTGAGGAGTAAAAGATCCTAATACCACCCAATGACGACGTGGGCCCATGGGCCGCACAGCCATGTTAGTAAAAGGTTTGCAATGTCTAGACTCAACTTCGGCCAAGGAGTATGGAAGGGGGATTCCTATAGGTAGTTGGCTCTGATACCAACTTGTGACGCCCCCGATTTAATCATACACTAATCATACACACAAACGTGTACGATCAAGATCAGGGACTCACGGGAAGATATCACAACACAACTCTACAAATAAAATAAGTCATACAAGCATCATATTACAAGCCAGGGGCCTCGAAGGCTCGAATATAAGAGCTCGATCATAGATGAGTCAGCGGAAGCAACAATACCTGAGTACAGACTTAAGTTAAACAAGTTTGCCTTAAGAAGGCTAGCACAAACTAGAATGCAGATCGAAAGAGGCGCAGGCCTCCTGCCTGGGATACTCCTAACTACTCCTAGTCGCCGTCAGCGGGCTGCACATAGTAGTAGGCACCTCCCGAGTAGTAGTAGTCTTCGTCGACGGTGGCGTCTGGCTCCTGGGCTCCAACGTCTGGTCGCAGCAATCGGGTATAGAAAAGGAGGGAAAAGAGGGAGAAAGCAACCGTGAGTACTCATCCAAAGTACTCGCAAGCAAGGAGCTACACTACATATGTATGCGTTGGTATCAAATGGAATAAGGGTATCATATGTGGACTGAACTGCAGAATGCCGGAATAAGAGGGGGATAGCTAGTCCTTTCGAAGACTACACTTCTGGCAGCCTCCGTCTTGTAGCATGTAGAAGAGAGTAGACTGAAGTCCTCCAAGTATCATCGCATAGCATAATCCTAACCGATGATCCTCCCCTCGTCGCCCTGTGAGAGAGTGATCACCGGTTGTATCTGGCACTTGGAAGGGTGTGTTTTATTAAGTATCTGGTTCTAGTTGTCATAAGGTCAAGGTACAACTCCAAGTCGTCCTGTTACCGATGATCACGGCTATTCGAATAGATTAACTTCCCTGCAGGGGTGCACCACATAACCCAACACGCTCGATCCCATTTGGCCGGACACACTTTTCTGGGTCATGCCCGGCCTCGGAAGATCAACACGTCGCAGCCCTACCTAGGCACAACAGAGAGGTCAGCACGCCGGTCTAAATCCTATGGCGCAGGGGTCTGGGCCAATCGCCCTTTGCACACCTGCACGTTGCGAACACGGCCGGTGAGCAGACCTAGCAACCTCCATTACAAAGGAAGTTGCGTTACGCGGTCCAACCCGGCGCGCGCCGCTCAGTCGCTGACGTCATGAAGGCTTCGGCTGATACCACGACGTCGAGTGCCCATAACTGTCCCCGCGTAGATGGTTAGTGCGTATAGGCCAGTAGCCAGACTCAGATCAAATACCAAGATCTCGTTAAACGTGTTATCTTGAAGACACCGCGAACACCGACCAGGGCCAGGCCCACCTCTCTCCTAGGTGGTCTCAACCGGCCCTGTCGCTCCGCCACAAAGATCCACCCAGAGGGCCGTCGGGACAAAGGTCCTTTCAGCCCCCAATCCGTGAATCACTCGCGGGTACTCCTCGAGCCAACCCGACTTTAGTCATCACATGTATCATGTATAAAGTATAGGTATATACCCGTGATCAACTCCCGAGTAATTACAGGCCAGTAGTATAGCATGGCAGACGGACAAGAGTGTAGGGCCACTGATGATAAACTAGCATCCTATACTAATCATTAGGATTGCAGGTAAAGGTAACAATAGTAGTAGCAAAGACAGGCTATGCATCAGGATAGGATTAACGGAAAGCAGTAACATGCTACACTACTCTAATGCAAGCAGTATAGAGAGTAGAGTAGGCGATATCTGGTGATCAAGGGGGGGGCTTGCCTGGTTGCTCTGGCAAGAGAGAGGGGTCGTCAACACCGTAGTCGTACTGGGTAGCAACGGCGTCAGTCTCGGTGTCTAGCGAGAGAAGAGGGGGAAGAAACAATAAATGTATCGCAAACAAATGCGTGACGATGCATGACATGACAAAGCGTGATGCTAGGTGTGCCCTAACGCGGTACGAGGTGGTACCGATGAAGGGGGGAACATCCGGGAAATTATCCCCGGTGTTTCGCGTTTTCGGACAGATGAGCCGGAGGGGGAAAGTTGCGTGATTGCTATGCTAGGGATGCGTGGCGGATGAACGGGCTGCGTATTTGGATTCGTCTCGTCATTCTGAGAAACTTTCATGTACAAGGTATTTTCAACCGAGTTACGGATTATTTTATACTGATTTTTAAAATTTAATTTATTTTCTAGAATTAACATATTATTCTAATTCGGGTTGACTAAGTCAATTTGACTAGTCAAAAGGGGATGTGTGGCCCACATGTCATAGACTATATACCTACACAAATAAATAAATCTAACTTATTTAAAGTGGGGCCTAGACTAACTTAGCACTAAACTAGTACTACTACTAACTAAGCCTAGCAACTAATTAAGTAAGGGCCGGCCTGGGCACAGCCGTGCACACACAGTCACGATGTCACGCACACAACACACTCACACACAATGCTAGAGGTTAAATCAGTTTTCTGTTAACAGAAGATATCATTTTGTAATTTTTGTAGGAATTAATTCACGCATTATTTGAAGCAGGTCCAATGGAACAAAATAAAGCTTGTTACATCTCTTTCCATTCATATAATTTTTACCCATGTTAGGATTTATCTTATCGCTGTTCAAGGGCTGTTTAAAGGGCTAGACATTGTAGAAATACAAAAGCTAGCTAGCGCTACAGTAACTGAATGTTACTGTAGCAGCAGCAGCACAGGCAGAGCAGCAGCACAGGCAGAGCAGCAGCGGCAATGGGGCAGCAGCGGCTGTGGGCGGCGAGGGAGGCCGGCCGTGGCTGCGTCAGGCAAAGGCGGGCGACGACCGCGACAACAGCGGCAGCCAGCACCAGTTACAAACGGCGGCAGCAGGCGAGAAGCAGCAGCAGAGCATGCAGAGCAGCCGCGGTGAGCGCAGCAGCACAGCGGCAGGAGCAGCTCGCAGGGGCGCGCGTGTGCGGCAACGGGTGGACGGGCGTTGCGAGGTGAGTGCGGTGGCGCGCGCGGTTCGAGCAAAGTGACCGGAGTTGGCCACAACGACGGCGTCAGGCGGCGGCGGTTGCGAGCTTGCGACGAGGACGGTGCTGCAGTGCGCGCGTGAGTAAACGAGGAGGCTAGGCGAGGCCTAAGCGATGCAGTGAAGCAGATGGGCCGCAGCACGGGGCCGTTTGGTCGCCGGAACGAGGCCGGCGACGAGCTACGCGGCGGCGAGCTCGGGCAAGTTGGGGGCGGCGCGTACAGCTAGCAAACGGCGACGAGAGAGAGAGAGAGAGAGGGGAGGAAGCGGGGGCTCACCGAGCGGCACACACGGTGGCCCTTGGAGGATTAGTAGCAGCAGAAGGCGCCGCCGAAGTCGGTGAAGAACGGGGGCAGTCGGAGATGGGGACGAAGGGGATCCGGTGCTTCGGTGCCTCTCAGCTCTAGTTGAGGCCAGCAGTTGAAGGAGTCGATCCCGGCGGAGCTCATCGACAGGGTCAGCGGGCGCAGGGCCACCGGTGGCCGCGACAATGATGGAGGACGGCGGCGATGCGGAGGAAGAAGACGGCATAGTAGGCGATGCTGCGGTGGCTCCTGGCTCGGTCCAGTGGGCGAAGACGATGTAACCAAGCACGGTGGGGTTCGTGGATGGACTAGCTAGGCTCGGGGGCGACGGGGAGCGCGAGGACCATGGAGGCCATGATGGCAGAAGCTCGGCCTTGCATCAGGAGGAAGAAGGGGGCACGAGGAAAAGAGGAAAGTGAGCTAGGGTTTGCCCAAGGCGTCGGGATGGAGTTCTTATCTGACCTAGGGCTACAGTGGTATCGCGGTGGCAGCATCCGCGTGTTGCACAGCGACGGACGGCGATGGCGTGCTCAGGCTCCGAGCGGTGACGAGTAGGGGAAGAAAGGCCAAGGTAGGTGGATTGGGCCACACTGTGGCTTCGGTCGGGCCAAGTGCACAGTCCAGCTTTGCCATTTATCCTTTTCTGTTTTATGTTTTTCTTTTCCCTTTTTACATTTTTTTGTTTCTTTCTAGTTTTATTTATTTCAGTTTTATAAAATACCAAGTTAGCACCTAAAGTAGTATCATTAATACAGGCCACTGCCAAACCTAGTTTGATACCAAAACAAGTTAGTTAGATATTTTTATAATTTAAAAAGCAATTAAATTGTTATTTCAGCCACTGTTTTTATTTAGCTTAGGGGATTTAAACATTTTGAAAAAGGTTGGTTCCATCACCAAAATAAGTTAGGGATTATTTGCCACATGATGAACACTTTAGTTTTCATGTTTGAGAATTTTAGAATTCCACTTACTATTTGAATTTGAATTTGAACCGGATTTGGATCAACGTGAGATTAGTAATAGTAATAGTGGTGATGTGGCATCATTAGCGTGGGATTACTATAGCTTGATTATCCGGGCGTCACAATAGGTTCATGGGCGGAACCCGCAAGTTGATCACCAAAACATACATCAAGTGGATCAATAGAATACCCCATTGTCACCACGGGTATCCCACGCAAGACATACATCAAGTGTTCTCAAATCCTTAAAGACTCAATCCAATAAGATAACTTCAAAGGGAAAACTCAATCCATCACAATAGAGTAGAGGGGGAGAAACATCATAAGATTCAACTATAATAGCACAGCTCGCGATACATCAAGATCGCACCACCTCAAGAACACGAGAGAGAGAGAGAGAGATCAAACAGATAGCTACTAGTACATACCCTCAGCCCCGAGGGAGAACTACTCCCTCCTAGTCATGGAGAGCGTCGGGATGATGAAGATGGCCACTGGTGAGGGGTTCCCCCCTTCGGCAGGGTGCCGGAATGGGTCTAGATTGGTTTTTGGTGGCTACAGAGGCTTCTGGCGGCGGAACTCCCGATCTATTGTGCTCCCCGATGGTTTTAGGGTATATGGGTATATATAGGAGGAAGAAATATGTCAGGGGAGCCACGAGGGGCCCACGAGGGTGGAGGGCGCGCCCAGGGGGTGGGCGCGCCCCCCTGCCTCGTGCCTTCCTCGTTGCTTCCCTTACGTACACCCCAAGTCTTCTGGATTGCTTCCGTTCCAAAAATAAGTTCTGTGAAATTTCAGGTCAATTGGACTCCGTTTGATTTTCCTTTTCTGCAATACTCTAAAACAAGGAAAAAACAGATACTGGCACTGGGCTCTGGGTTAATAGGTTAGTCCCAAAAATAATATAGAAGTGTATAATAAAGCCCATAAACATCCAAAACAGATAATATAATAGCATGGAACAATCAAAAATTATAGATACGTTGGAGACTTATCACCAGGCTCCGTTTCCTGGAAGGTTGGTTTCCCGGCGCAGGTGGTTACAAAACCCGACAGAGGAGGAGGAAAGTGGAGCAGACCAAACTACAGAAGTTGCATGCAAGGGTACAAGCGCTAGAGGAAAAGGACAGCTAGTGACCTGCCGAAGCTACCCCGCTATCTCAGCGGAGAAGCAGCGTGGCTTCCATCGAGCTGCTTCAGGAGCCTAACTTCATGACTCCCAACTACCCCGTGGATGCTATCACGGAGGCTCAAGATTGCCACCTTGTGACGCAATGGCAGCACCTCAAAGTCAAGGCGGTTGTCGGCTCTATTGCACCTCCTGAACCGGCGCAACTTTTCACTGCCGGCCGATTCCACAAGGCTATGTCGTTGTGATGGTCGATGAAATAAGGGATGGATTTGAGGAGCTCGAGCTTGACCCCCCTACCGGTGAAGGGGAGACTCGGCTGGGTCTTGCTCTGAAGACTCCATGTCTATGGCGGAAGGAGCTCATCAACCTTCCGAACTGGAAGCCTCCGCCTCCTCTGGCGAGTCAGAGCACTCCGCCTCCTCCTCCGCCTCCTCCTTCGACGAGTGATCAGGGAACTCCTCCTCCTTCTCCGCATGCGCCTGTGCCAGCGTGTCCGAGCAGCCTGCCTCGTCAGCAAAAGCAGAAGACAGCCGTCGCCGCTCCGGCTGCTCCGGTGCGTCGTAGCACTCCGCCTCCTTCTTCGCCTCGTAAGCAACAAAGGAAGATAGCCGCAACCGCTCCGGCTGCTCCGGCGTCTAGCAGTATAGCCAGAGGCGGGAGGCAATACAGATTCGGTCCATCTCTCAAGCCTCTAGAGAAGTTACCATACGAGAGGACCGTGGAGGAAAACACGGAGATCTGTAAAGCCCAATTGAAGGACTTCTTTGAAATGCAAAGAGCTAAGAAACATCCACCTCCGGAGGAGAAGATAGATCCGGTGAAATTGAAGCGCACTTTCGATGCCCTGAAGCGACCAACACCGCCTCCACTGGATGACAACCATCTCCGGGCTCTTAAAAAGGCAGCGCAAGAAGCGCGCCGGCCGGGAACTACTTCAAGTGACAAAAGGTTACAACAACGAACAAGTGGGAAAAAATCCCCAGCTCGGCAAACAGGCGAACCAATCGTGCCCCCCGTTGAAGGTGTCTAGTGATATCGTCGCAAATATGCCGAGGATGCTGCCCGGTACCAATCCTGGTGATTACCTGCCCGACTCTGCACATTTTGATACAATGGAGGTGGACGAGCACAAATACCGGTACGGGAAGCCTCTTACAAACCTGGTGATCCTCCTCTAACAACGATGATGCGAAGATTCCATAAGTGGTACATGGACACCTGCAAGTCTGGGAAGGATATTTTGATGCTAAGAGTTAAAGAGGAGCATGACCTTGTTGGAATTGATCTGTTGTCTGTTCCATTTGAGGAGTTCTTCTAGTGTTTCAATCAGAAGACCCTCAATAAAATAATCATCACTTGCTACTGTCTGTAAGTACTACTTCTGTAATTAAGTCTCTATATATAGCTCGGCTCTTTCATTGTATGTATAAATAATTATCCTCACTATATTATGCAGATTGAAGATCATCGAATGCAAGAAAAGACAAATCTATGATATTGGGTTCATTAACACAAATCTCATAGATGAATGGACGGTTAAACATGATGCCAAAGAATCCGAGGCCAACTTGCTAAAATTGTTGCTTCAAAATCAAAACAAAGATAAAATAATCTTTCCTTACAACTTCAAGTGAGTGTTACTGTCTTGTACATATTTGGTTTCCCTTATTACTCTAGGTTATAGTAATGTAATTGATGAGTTATGCATGTGTGCGCAGTTTCCACTTTATTCTCCTAGAGATTAAGCTTGAGCAAGGGAGTAGTAACCGTCTTAGACTCAAGATGAAAAGATCCCAAGGAGTATGCGGCCATGACTGAAATGCTCGAGAAGTAAGTTCAATCGATCATTATCACACCATATCGGCAACTTCGTTCATTTCCTGATATCAAGTAAAAATTATTTTCTTTGTCTCGCAGGGTTTGGAAAGTGTTCACCGCAGAAGCTCTGGGATTGTCGGGGAAGCTGCGATTTACACACCCCGAAAGTAAGTACTACTAGCTAGTTCCGCGCATCTCCCATTGATTCTAGCTAGTTTCATCAATACAATTTATAATGCTTGATTATCAATTTGATTGATCTCTATTTCTCGTGAAGTGGTTGTGGCAGGAAGGCGTGATTTTTTTTATGGATACTACATTTGCGAGTACATCTACAATGCGACGACCTCTAAGCGGGGCTACTCTAAAGAAGATTCCTAAGTGCGTAAGCAATAATATTCACAATTCTATTTTATTACCATCATTTGTGTCGAGTTTCATTCATATATATGTATTGACCCCCTTCTTCATATTAGCTTTGGCAGTTGCGGGATGAACTCCTTGTTGGGGAACGTAGTAATTTCAAAATTTTCATACGCACACGCAGGATCATGGTGATGCATAGCAACGAGAGGGGAGAGTGTGTCCCCGTACCCTCATAGACCGAAAGCGGAAGTGTTAGCACAACGAGGTTGATGTAGTCGTACGTCTTCATGATCTGACTGATTCAAGTACCGAACGCACGCACCTCCGAGTTCAGCACACGTTCAACTCGATGACGTCCCGCGAGCTCCGATCCAGCAAAGCTTCGCAGGAGAGTTTCATCAGCACGACGGTGTGATGACGGTGATGATGATGCTACCGACGTAGGGCTTTGCCTAAGCACCGCTATGATCTTTACGTCATCCAATATATTGATCTTTACGTCTCGACCATTTCGAGACTCCTCATCTTGTCTGTGATCATATCCGGGACTCCAAACTACCATCGGTACAACAAAACACAAAAACTCATAATACCGATCGTCACCGAACTTTAAGCGTGCGGACCCTACAGGTTCGAGAACTATGTAGACATGACCGAGACACGTCTCCGGTCAATAACCAATAGCGGAACCTGGATGCTCATATTGGCTCCCACATATTCTACGGAGATCTTTATCGGTCAAACCGCATAACAACATACGTTGTTCCGTTTGTCATTGATATGTTACTTGCCCGAGATTCGATCGTCGGTATCTCAATACCTAGTTCAATCTCGTTACCGGCAAGTCTCTTTACTTGTTCCGTAATACATCATTCCGCAACTAACTCATTAGTTACAATGCTTGCAAGGCTTATAGTGATGTGTATTACCGAGTGGGCCTAGAGATACCTCTCTAATAATCGGAGTGACAAATCCTAATCTTGAAATATGCCAACTCAACAAGTACCTTTGGAGACACCTGTAGAGCACCTTTATAATCACCCAGTTACGCTGTGATGTTTGGTAGCACACAAAGTGTTCCTGAAAGCACAAGTGCTCCCTAGGTGGTTTTGATAATTGATGACAACATATCTCTTGTTGGACTAACATTTCTATCTAGCATGTTTCAGATAAGTTCAACAATGGAGTGGCATGGACTAAAGGTTGTGGGAACTCCTTCAAGATGCTAAGGACAAAGGATTGGCTAAAGCCTCAAGCTCAAGACTCTTCATTTTACATTTTAGTGATCCAAGATCACATTGAGTCCATAGGAAAATCCAATACTATCAAGGAGGGATGAGGTGTTGCTTAATGAGCCTCTTGCTTCATGTGCTTAGTGATATGCTCCAAAACTCTCAACTACTTTCCCACTTCCACATATGACCTAAACCCTAAGCCAAACTCGGTCCTACCGATTCTTTCTATCCGGCGCCACCGAGTTTCATTTGTCATAAGCCATTGCCAAACCCTAGCAATTCAGTTCTACCGATAGGGATCTCGGTCTCACCGAGATGGGATTGCAAACTCTCTGTTTCCCTTTCGTAACTTTTCGGTCTCACCGAAAGAGCGAATCGGTCCCACCGAGATTGCAATGTAAATTCAGTGTTTCATTTTTGTAACTTTTTGGTCTCACCGAAAGAGCAAATCGGTCCCACCGAGTTTGCCTGACCAACTCTCTGGTTAGCTAATTACCAAAATCGGTCTCACCGAGTTTGTGTAATCGGTCTCACCGAGTTTACGTTATGCCCAAACCCTAACCATATCGGTCCTACCGAGTTGCATGTCAGTCCCACCGAAGATCTCTAACGGTCAATAGGTTTACCTTTTCGGTCCGACCGAGTTTTTTGATTCGGTCCCACCGAGATTGGAAAACTGTGTGTAACGGTTGGATTTTGTGTGGAGGCTATATATACCCCTCCACCTCCTCTTCATTCGTGGAGAGAGCCATCTGAACACATACACAATTCCAACTCATATGTTCTGAGAGAGAACCACCTACTCATGTGTCGAGACCAAGATATTCCATTCCTACCATATGAATCTTGATCTCTAGCCTTCCCCAAGTTGCTTTCCACTCAAATCTTCTTTCCACCAGATCCAAATCCTATGAGAGAGAGTTGAGTGTTGGGGAGACTATCATTTGAAGCACAAGAGCAACGAGTTCATTACCTACACACCATTTGTTACTTCTTGGAGAGTGGTGTCTCCTAGATTGGCTAGGTGTCACTTGGGAGCCTCCGACAAGATTGTGGAGTTGAACCAAGGAGTTTGTAAGGGCAAGGAGATCGCCTACTTCGTGAAGATCTACCGCTAGTGAGGCAAGTCCTTCGTGGGCGATGGCCATGGTGGGATAGACAAGGTTGCTACTTCGTGGACCCTTTGTGGGTGGTTGCTTCTTCGTGGACCCTTTGTGGGTGGTTGCTTCTTCGTGGACCCTTCGTGGGTGGAGCCCTCCGTGGACTCGCGCAACCGTTACCCTTCGTGGGTGGAGCCCTCCGTGGACTCGCGCAACCATTACCCTTCATGGGTGGAGCCCTCCGTGGACTCGCGCAACCGTTACCCTTCGTGGGTTGAAGTCTCCATCAACATGGATGTAGGATAGCACCACCTATCCGAACCACGGGAAAAATATCAGTGTCTCCAATTGTGTTTGAATTCTCCAAACCCTTCTCCTTACATTCTTGCAAGTTGCATGCTTTACATTTCGCTGCGCATATACTCTTTGCATGCTTGCTTGATATGTTGAAATTGTGCCTAAAACTCCACTCAAACCAAAAAGGCCTAAAAATTGCAACTTTAGCACTAAGTGTCTAATCACCCCCCCTCTAGACACATCTACTTCTAGATCCTACAAGTGGTATCAGAGCTTTGGTCTCCATTGCCTTGGTTTAATCACCATTGGAGGAAGATGGATGTGTCTACCTTAGGGAGTCTTAGACATAGAGTGCCTATTCTTGATGGAGAGTATTTTCATGAGTGGAAAAATGAGATGCTTGTAATTTTCAATCAATATCATTTGAACAAGTATATTTCTAGCCCTTGTGCACCTCATATTGATCCTTTGCATCCTACCCTAGATGAAGATATTGACATGATTCGCAATCTTAGAACTATTGAGCTCATCATTAGAGGATTGCCCAAAAATTTGATTGCTAGTTTGCCTACTCTTAATTGTGCCTACACTATATGGAAATTTCTTGAGGAACGATTTCTCGATCATTCCTTGAAAACTTTGGATGAAATTCTCCATAAATCTATTGCCTTGAGTAAGATGAACTCTAGTGATCCTAGTTTTGGTAATTGTCTATTTGAACTTACCAATCTTAAGCATGCTAAAGGAGATGTTGGAATCATTAGTGATATCATATTCGAAGCTATAAGAATTCATAAAAGTGACCACTTTGATGATCATTTATCTAATGAATTACCCTCTCTAGGAAATGATGAGTCACAAGATCATGATGAACATGGATACTATGATGATGATGATGATGATAGTGACTTCGATCTTGATGATGCAATGAGACATTTTGGTCTTATGGCAAATCTTCGGGGATATGAATCAGGAGGAAAGGAATGGGTTCTTGATAGTGGATGTACTGATCATATGACCGGAGATGAAGAGATGTTTCGTGAGCTTGCTGAAAATGACGGCCCTCGAAAATATGTCACCTTTGGTGATAATTCAAAGGGTAAAGTGGTTGGCCTTGGTAAGGTGGCCATCTCACATGATAGTTCCATTCAAAATGTCATGCTCGTTGAATCTCTCGGCTACAACTTACTTTCAGTATCTAGACTTGCTGATTTCGGTTTGAATGTCCTATTTACTGAGGTAGATTGCCAAGTATTTCGTCGAGACAATCATAAAATGGTCTTTACTGGTATGCGTAGAGGTGATCTTTACATTGTCGATTTCTCTAAAAAGGCACAACCTAAAACTTGCTTTATTGCTAAATCCTCAAAAGGTTAGTTATGGCATAGACGACTAGGTCACGTTGGCATGAGAAACCTTGACAAGCTTATTAAAGGAAATCATATCCTTGGAGTTAACGATGTCATATTTGATAAGGATAGACTTTGCAGTGCTTGTCAAGCAGGTAAACAGGTTGGAGGAAGACATCCCGTGAAGAACATCATGACCACAAGGAGGCCACTCGAGCTACTTCATATGGATCTTTTTGGTCCCAACGCCTACAAGAGTCTCGGTGGAAATTCTTTTGGTCTAGTTATAGTTGATGATTTTTCAAGATTTACGTGGGTGTTCTTTCTTAATGACAAGTCGCAGGTCCAGAAGATCTTCAGAAACTTCGCTAGGAAGGCCCAAAATCAGTTTGACATGAAGATCAAGAAGGTTCGGAGTGACAACGGAACGGAGTTCAAGAACGCAAATATGGACACCTTTCTTGACGAAGAAGGGATTTCACACGAGTTCTCGGCTACGTACACACCTCAACAAAATGGAGTTGTTGAGAGGAAGAACCGGACGCTCATCGAAATGGCAAGAACGATGCTTGATGAATACAAGACGCCGAAGCACTTTTGGGCAGAAGCGGTTGAGACAGCTTGTCACGCAACAAATCACTTGTATCTTCACAAGCTACTCGACAAGACGGCATATGAGCTCCTCACCGGTAACAAACCCCAAGTTGGATACTTTCGAGTATTCGGCTCAAAGTGCTACATTCTTGATAAGCATCGTCGTTCAAAGTTTGCTCCTAAATCTCATGAAGGTTTCCTACTTGGTTATGGCTCAAACTCTCACACTTACCGTGTCTACAACAATTTCACCCGAAAGGTTGAAGAGACGGTAGATGTGAAGTTTGATGAATCTAATGGCTCGCAAGTAGAGCAATTGCCAATTGATGTAGGAGACAAAGACCCTTCAGAAGCAATCCAAGACTTGTCCATTGGCAAAATTCGTCCAACGGAGGTGAAGGAGAGTACTTCATCCGTCCAAGTGGAAGCTTCTACTTCACGACAAAGTGAACCAAGAATTGACACGGAAGCATCCACAAGTGGGACACACCAAGATGAAGAAAACGAGGAAATACATCAAGACGAACATCAACAACCTCCTTCTCCACCACGACAAGAGAACGACAACGTCAACAATGAAGAAGACCAAGAAGAAGAACAAGATGAAGAAGATGTTCAACAAAGACCCAAGCAAAAGCTCTCACGAGTTCGAGCAAGAATTGCCAAAGATCATCCCGTCGAGCAAATCTTAAATGATATACAAACCGGGAGAATCACTCGCTCAAAGACTCGTTTAGCTAACTTTTGTGAAAACTATTCATTCATCTCTAGCATTGAACCTATGAAGGTTGAAGAAGCATTGGAAGATCCGGATTGGATAAACGCTATGCATGAAGAGCTACACAACTTTGAGAGAAACCAAGTTTGGACATTAGTTGAGAAGCCCGACAACAACCACAACATCATTGGTACCAAATGGGTGTTTCGCAACAAGCAAGATGAAGATGGACAAGTGGTTCGCAACAAAGCACGTCTCGTCGCCCAAGGATACACACAAGTCGAAGGTATGGACTATGGTGAGACATATGCTCCCGTTGCTAGACTTGAGTCCATTCGCATCTTACTTGCCTATGCTAATCACCATAATATCACCTTGTACCAAATGGACATTAAAAGTGCTTTTCTAAATGGCGAAATGGAGGAGGAAGTTTATGTCAAACAACCGCCCGGCTTTATCAATCCTAAGAAACCAAATCATGTTTACAAACTTCACAAAGCTCTTTATGGTCTTAAACAAGCTCCTAGAGCATGGTATAAATGCTTGACCAAGTTCCTTATTACAAGTGGTTTTGAAATTGGTAAAATTGATTCTACTCTTTTTACTAAAAGGGTTAATGGAGAACTATTTGTATGCCAAATTTATGTTGATGATATCATATTTGGTTCAACTAACCCTCTCTTTAGTGAAAAGTTTGGAAAGCTTATGTCAGAGAAGTTTGAGATGTCTATGATGAGTGAACTCAAATTCTTTCTCGGTTTGCAAATCAAGAAAACTAAGGAAGGTACGTTTGTCTCTCAAACGAAGTACACCAAGGACTTATTCAAGAAGTTCAATATGCAAGAATGCAAAGGTATGTCTACACCCATGCCTACTAGTGGACATAATGATTTGACCAAAGATGGTGAACCGGTTGATCAAAAGGTTTATCGCTCTATGATTGGTTCATTGTTATACCTATGTGCTTCACGTCCCGATATTATGCTAAGCGTGTGCATGTGTGCACGATATCAAGCTGATCCTAAAGAATGTCATCTTAAGGCTGTGAAAAGGATAGTGAGATATTTAATCCATACACCAAATTTTGGCATTTGGTATCCTAAGAGGTCTTCTTTTGATCTTGTTGGCTATTCCGACTCAGATTATGCCGGAGACAAGGTTGATAGAAAGTCCACTTCGGGTACTTGTCAATTTCTTGGTAGATCTCTTGTGTCTTGGTCTTCCAAGAAACAAAACTCGGTATCCTTATCCACCGCCGAAGCGGAATACATTGCCGCTGGTTCATGTTGTGCTCAATTATTTTGGATGACCCAAACTCTTAAAGATTATGGGATTTATGTGAAACATGTTCCACTGCTTTGTGACAATGAAAGTGCTATCAAAATTGGTCATAATCCTGTACAACATTCTCGAACTAAGCATATTGAAGTTCGTCATCATTTCATTCGAGACCATGTTGCTAAGGGTGACATTAATCTTAAGCACGTTCGCACCGATAAGCAATTAGCGGATATATTTACTAAACCTCTTGATGAGAAAGTATTTTGCAGGTTGAGAGGTGAATTGAACATCATTGATGCTTCAAACTTGGAGTGGAAACTCCATTGGATACATGCAAGACATGAGCTTATGACTAATCCATGATATATCTCTTTAGATGACTATCTTATGTCTTGGATATATTTGTACCTTGCATGTTGTCTAACCCATGTAGGTGCTTGGTTGAATCTAATTCCATGAGATTGCGACTCACTCACATCTTGAGCAATCTCTACATCACCAAGACTCTACACAATGGTGGTTCAAGACAAGGAAGCACAAAACCATTCAAACATATCCTTTGACAAATTCTATGTTGAGCTTCATGATTGTCATTTTTGGATACACAAGTGCTCTTCCTTGCAAGAACTAACCCATGTAGGTAGATGAACTCAAACTCCAAGTGGTGCTCCCAACTCTTGATGAGCTACATCAACCTTGAGCACCCACACAAGTTCAACTACATGAGCAAGAACCACACCACCACCCAAGGTATGTTATTCCATCTTAGAGAAGCTTTACTCCAAGACATGAGTCAAAGCAACTCAACAAGATGTGAATACATCAAGATGCTTAAACGAAAAATGGTAACCCCATTTTGAGCTTAAACGATGAGTATGACCTATGATCAAGTGTTCTCACTTGACTCCTAAGTCAATATACTCTAACATAGGTGACTATGTCACCACCCAACTCTAGATGAAGTTCTCTTGTGTTCTTTTCTGTGTTATTGCATTTGTCTCATGCATGTTTAGTTTCTTTCTCTTTTTCAACAACAACAAAAAAAACTCCATCTAGATCTTTCAGTTTCTTCTCTTTTCTCTTTGTTTTTGTTCTGCATTTTCTGCATTTAATTCCTTGCAAATCCTTCAGGTAATTCATTGCAAATCTTTGTGAGATCCTACATGTCTAGTGAGCTGAGGTGACAAGTGTTTTTCTCTGTGTAAACTCGGTTTCACCGACTTGCAATTTTCGGTCCAACTGAATCTTTACGGTACCACCAAAATATGCCACTCGGTGCCACCGACTTTGCAATCAGAAAAACAGTTTGCCACTTGTTCTACATTTCTTCTGATCCAGCTCCACTCAATGAATCTTGTCCTCTACAAGCATCACAATTTTATCCTTTGCTTTGTGCTGAGTCTCAAGGACCAAACCTATACGACGGATTCCAGAAAGCCCTTCTTGGAAATTGATGTCAAAGGGGGAGAGAGAGATCACATCAAAGCTTGCAGGAGAAAGAAATCACATCAAAGCACATCAAGGGGGAGAGAAAGTCTCAAGGATCCCAGATGTTGTTAAGGGGGAGAGAGAGATTTCCCAGATGTTATTAAGGGGGAGAGAGAGATTTCCAGGGAGAGAAAATACTCAAGGATCCCAGATGCTTGATGTTCAAGAGGAGAGATGTCACATGTCTTTGTGGGGGAAAGACATGTTCATATGCGCTTATTTGCATTAAGTTCTATCCATTTGTATCTTTCAGCTCTGATTTTCTGTTCCCTATCTTCTCTCAATATCCCATGTAAGATTCAGGGGGAGCAAGACACCTAAGGGAAAGAAATCAGTCAAATTCATTGCATATCTTTATTCTTGGGGACATGTTGAATCCAATGTGGTACCTTGCACTCACTCTCTACATGTCATCCCAGTCTTGGTATTCTTGTGGTTTCTTTTGTTTACTCTGGCTAGTGGATGTACCTGTGTTATCTAACTTTGTTTGTGCAGGTTCATTCCATCCTAAGCCAACTCAAGACCACAAGGTAAGTATATGCATCAAAATCATGAGTATGAGGAGTTCTTGTTTATGTACATACTGTTTGCAAGAAGGACTCATGAGCATGAAGGTATTCTCCTTGATAATCTTTTGCTCTGATGCATATGGCCAAGATACATGTAACACATTGCCTACTCTATCATGGTTATGCTCTCACATGCCTCTATATTTCATATTCACATGAGTGCATACATGTAGGGGGAGCCTATGCTTGTTACATGTCCTTCCAAAGCTTTACTTGCTGTTCTTTATATCTTTATCTAAAGCTTTGATGTATGTTGCCATCAATTACCAAAAAGGGGGAGATTGAAAGCACAAGTGCTCCCTGGGTGGTTTTGATAATTGATGACAACATATCTCTTGTTGGACTAACATTTCTATCTAGCATGTTTCAGATAAGTTCAACAATGGAGTGGCATGGACTAAAGGTTGTGGGAACTCCTTCAAGATGCTAAGGACAAAGGATTGGCTAAAGCCTCAAGCTCAAGACTCTTCATTTTACATTTTAGTGATCCAAGATCACATTGAGTCCATAGGAAAAGCCAATACTATCAAGGAGGGATGAGGTGTTGCTTAATGAGCCTCTTGCTTCATGTGCTTAGTGATATGCTCCAAAACTCTCAACTACTTTCCCACTTCCACATATGACCTAAACCCTAAGCCAAACTCGGTCCTACCGATTCTTTCTATCCGGCGCCACCGAGTTTCATTTGTCATAAGCCACTGCCAAACCCTAGCAATTCAGTTCTATCGATAGGGATCTCGGTCTCACCGAGATGGGATTGCAAACTCTCTGTTTCCCTTTCGTAACTTTTCGGTCTCACCGAAGGAGCGAATCGGTCCCACCGAGATTGCAATGTAAATTCAGTGTTTCCTTTTTGTAACTTTTTGGTCTCACCGAAAGAGCAAATCGGTCCCACCGAGTTTGCCTGACCAACTCTCTGGTTAGCTAATTACCAAAATCGGTCTCACCGAGTTTGTGTAATCGGTCTCACCGAGATTACGTTATTCCCAAACCCTAACCATATCGGTCCTACCGAGTTGCATGTCAGTCCCACCGAAAATCTCTAACGGTCACTAGGTTTACCTTTTCGGTCCGACCGAGTTTTTTGATTCGGTCCCACCGAGATTGGAAAACTGTGTGTAACGGTTGGATTTTGTGTGGAGGCTATATATACCCCTCCACCTCCTCTTCATTCGTGGAGAGAGCCATCAGAACACATACACAATTCCAACTCATATGTTCTGAGAGAGAACCACCTACTCATGTGTTGAGACCAAGATATTCCATTCCTACCATATGAATCTTGATCTCTAGCCTTCCCCAAGTTGCTTTCCACTCAAATCTTATTTCTACCAGATCCAAATCCTATGAGAGAGAGTTGAGTGTTGGGGAGACTATCATTTGAAGCACAAGAGCAAGGAGTTCATTACCTACACACCATTTGTTACTTATTGGAGAGTGGTGTCTCCTAGATTGGCTAGGTGTCACTTGGGAGCCTCCGACAAGATTGTGGAGTTGAACCAAGGAGTTTGTAAGGGCAAGGAGATCGCCTACTTCGTGAAGATCTACCGCTAGTGAGGCAAGTCCTTCGTGGGCGATGGCCATGGTGGGATAGACAAGGTTGCTACTTCGTGGACCCTTTGTGGGTGGTTGCTTCTTCGTGGACCCTTTGTGGGTGGTTGCTTCTTCGTGGACCCTTCGTGGGTGGAGCCCTCCGTGGACTCGCGCAACCGTTACCCTTCATGGGTGGAGCCCTCCGTGGACTCGCGCAACCGTTACCCTTCGTGGGTGGAGCCCTCCGTGGACTCGCGCAACCGTTACCCTTCGTGGGTTTAAGTCTCCATCAACGTGGATGTAGGATAGCACCACCTATCCGAACCACGGGAAAAACATCCGTATCTCCAATTGCGTTTGAATTCTCCAAACCCTTCCCCTTACATTCTTGCAAGTTGCATGCTTTACATTCCGCTGCGCATATACTCTTTGCATGCTTGCTTGATATGTTGAAATTGTGCCTAAAACTCCACTCAAACCAAAAAGGCCTAAAAATTGCAACTTTAGCACTAAGTGTCTAATCACCCCCCCCCCTCTAGACACATCTACTTCTAGATCCTACAGTTCCTCCGGTAAACGGGAGTTGCATAATCTCATAGTCATAGGAACATGTATAAGTCATGAAGAAAGCAATAGGAACATACTAAACGATCAAGTGCTAAGCTAACGGAATGGGTCATGTCAATCACATCATTCTCCTAATGGTGTGATCACATTAATCAAATGACAACTCATGTCTATGGTTAGGAAACATAACCATCTTTAATTAATGAGCTAGTCAAGTAGAGGCATACTAGTGACACTCTGTTTGTCTATGTATTCACACATGTATCATGTTTCCGGTTAATACAATTCTAGCATGAATAATAAACATTTATCATGATATGAGGAAATAAATAATAACTTTATTATTTCCTCTAGGGCATATTTCCTTCAGTCTCCCACTTGCACTAGAGTCAATAATCTAGATTACACAGTAATGATTCTAACACCCATGGAGCCTGGGTGCGGATCATGTTTTGCTCGTGGAAGAGGCTTAGTCAACGGGTCTACAACATTCAGATCCGTATGTATCTTGCAAATCTCTATGTCTCCCACCTGGACTTGATCCCGGATGGAGTTGAAGCATCTCTTGATGTGCTTGGTTCTCTTGTGAAATCTGGATTCCTTTGCCAAGGCAATTGCACCAGTATTGTCACAAAAGATTTTCATTGGACCCGATGCACTAGGTATGACACCTAGATCGGATATGAACTACTTCATCCAGACTCCTTCATTTGCTGCTTCTGAAGCAGCAAATGTACTCCGCTTCACATGTAGATCCCTCCATGATGCTTTGTTTAGAACTGCTCCAACTGACAGCTCCACCATTCAATATAAACACGTATCCGGTTTGCGATTTAGAATCGTCCGGATCAGTGTCAAAGCTTGCATCAACGTAACCTTTTATGATGAACTCTTTGTCACCTCCATAAACGAGAAACATATCCTTAGTCCTTTTCAAGTATTTCAGGATGTTCTTGACCGATGTCCAGTGATCCACTCCTGGATTACTTTGGTACCTCCCTAGTAAACTAATAGCAAGGCACACATCAGGTCTGGTACATATCATTGCATACATGATAGAGCCTATGGTTGAAGCATAGGGAACATCTTTCATTTTCTCTCTATCTTCTGCAGTGGTCGGGCATTGAGTCTTACTCAACTTCACACCTTGTAACACGGGCAAGAACCCTTTCTTTGAATGATCCATTTTGAACTTATTCAAAACTTTGTCAAGGTATGAGCTTTGTGAAAGTCCAATTAAGCGTCTTGATCTATCTCTATAGATCTTGATGCCCAATATGTAAGAAGCTTCACCGAGGTCTTTCATTGAAAAACTCTTATTCAAGTATCCTTTTATGCTATCCAGAAATTCGGTATCATTTCCAATCAACAATATGTCATCCACATATAAGATTATAAATGCTACAGAGATCCCATTCACTTTCTTGTAAATACAGGCTTCTCCAAAAGTCTGTATAAAACCATATGCTTTGATCACACTATCAAAACGTTTATTCCAACTCTGAGAGGCTTGCACCAGTCCATAAATGGATCGCTGGAGCTTGCACACTTTGTTAGCACCTTTTGGATCGATAAAACCTTCAGGTTGCATCATATACAACTCTTCTTCTAGAAATCCATTCAGGAATGCAGTCTTTACATCCATTTTCCAAATTTCATAATCATAAAATGCGGCAATTGCTAACATGATTCGGACGGACTTAAGCATCGCTACGGGTGAGAAGGTCTCATCGTTGTCAACTCCTTGAACTTGTCAAAAACCTTTCGCAACAAGTCGAGCTTTGTAGACAGTAACATTACCGTCAGCGTCTGTCTTCTTCTTGAAGATCCATTTATTCTGGATGGCTTGCTGATCATCGGGCAAGTCAACCAAAGTCCACACTTTGTTCTCATACATAGATCCCATCTCGGATTTCATGGCCTCAAGCCATTTTGCGGAATCTGGGCTCATCATCGCTTCCTCATAGTCCATAGGTTCATCATGGTCTAGTAACATGACCTCCAGAATAGGATTACCGTACCACTCTGGTGTAGATCTTACTCTGGTTGACCTACGAGGTTCGGTAGTAACTTGATCTGAAGTTTCATGATCATTATCATTAGCTTCCTCACTAATTGGTGTAGATGTCACAGGAACTGGTTTATGTGATGAACTACTTTCCAATAAGGGAGCAGGTACAGTTACCTCATCAATTTCTACTTTCCTCCCACTCACTTCTTTCGAGATAAACTCCTTCTCTAGAAAGGATCCATTCTTAGCAACAAAAGTCTTGCCTTCGGATCTGTGATAGAAGGTGTACCCAACTATTTCTTTTGGGTATCCTATGAAGACACATTTCTCCAACTTGGGTTCGAGCTTATCAGGTTGAAGCCTTTTCACATAAGCATCGCAGCCCCAAACTTTAAGAAACGACAACTTTGGTTGCTTGCCAAACCACAGTTCATAAGGCATCGTCTCAACGGATTTCGATGGTGCCCTATTTAACCTGAATGCAGCCGTCTCTAAAGCATAACCCCAAAACGATAGCGGTAAATCAGTAAGAGACATCATAGATCGCACAAAGTATGATTACGATGTTTGGACACACCATTATGCTGTGGTGTTCCGGGTGGAGTGAGTTGCGAAACTATTCCGCACTGTTTCAAATGTAGACCAAAATCGTAACTCAAATATTCTCCTCCACGATCAGATCGTAGAAACTTTTTTCTTGTTACGATGATTTTCCACTTCACTCTGAAATTGTTTGAACTTTTTCAAATGTTTTAGACTTATGTTTCATTAAGTAGATATACCCATATCTGCTCAAATCATCTGTGAAGGTGAGAAAATAATGATACCCGCCGCGAGCCTCAATATTCATCGGACCACATACATCAGTATGTATGATTTCCAATAAATATGTTGCTCGCTCTGTAGTTCCGGAGAATGGCGTTTTAGTCATCTTGCCCATGAGGCATGGTTCGCAAGTACCAAGTGATTCATAATCAAGTGATTCCAAAAGTCCATCAGTATGGAGTTTCTTCATGCGCTTTACACCAATATGACCCAAACTGCAGTGCCATAAATAAGTTGCACTATCATTATCAACTCTACATCTTTTGGCTTCAACATTATGAATATGTGTGTCACTACTATCGAGATTTAACACAAATAGACCACTCTTCAAGGGTGTGTGGCCATAAAAGATATTACTCATATAAATAGAAC
Organism: Triticum dicoccoides; assembly: GCF_002162155.2. Lineage (NCBI taxonomy): Eukaryota > Viridiplantae > Streptophyta > Magnoliopsida > Poales > Poaceae > Triticum > Triticum dicoccoides. The sequence goes on from NC_041382.1 coordinate 127,178,599, forward strand.
AACCATTATTCTCAGATTTAAATGAATAACCGTCTCGCATCAAACAAGATCCAGATATAATATTCATGCTCAACGCTGCCACCAAATAACAATTATTTAGGTCTAAAACTAACCCCAAAAGGTAGATGTAGAGGTAGCGTGCCGACGGCGATCACATCGACTTTGGAACCATTTCCCACGCGCATCGTCACCTCATCCTTAGCCAGTCTTCACTTAATCTGTAGTCCCTGTTTCGAGTTGCAAATATTAGCAACAGAACCAGTATCAAATACACAGGTGCTACTACGAGCTCTAGTAAGGTACACATCAATAACATGTATATCACATATACCTTTGTTCACCTTGCCATCCTTCTTATCCGCCAAATACTTGGGGCAGTTCCGCTTCCAGTGACCAGTTTGCTTGCAGTAGAAGCACTAAGTCTCAGGCTTGGGTCCAGACTTGGGTTTCTTCTCCTGAACAACAACTTGTTTGTCGTTCTTCTTGAAGTTCCCCTTCTTCTTCCCTTTGCCCTTTTTCTTGAAACTGGTGGTCTTGTTGACCATCACCACTTGATGCTCCTTCTTGATTTCTACCTCCGCAGCCTTTAGCATTGCGAAGAGCTCGGGAATCGTCTTATCCACCCTTGCATTTTATAGTTCACCATGAAGCTCTTGTAGCTTGGTGGTAGTGATTGAAGAATTCTGTCAATAGCACTATCATCCGGAAGATTAACTCCCAGTTGAATTAAGTGATTGTTATACCCAAACATTCTGAGTATATGCTCACTGATAGAACTATTCTCCTTCATCTTGCAGCTGTAGAACTTATTGGAGACTTCATATCTCTCAATCCGGGCATTTGCTTGAAATATTAACTTCAACTCCTGAAACATCTCGTATGCTCCATGACGTTCAAAACGTCGTTGAAGTCCCAGTTCGAAGCCGTAAAGCATGGCACACTGAACTATCGAGTAGTCATTAGCTTTGCTCTGCCAGACATTCATAACATCTGGTGTTGCTCCTGCAGCAGGTTTGGCACCTAGCGGTGCTTCCAGGGCGTAATTCTTCTGTGCGGCAATGAGGATATCCTCAAGTTACGGACCCAGTCCGTGTAATTGCTACCATCATCTTTCAACTTTGCTTTCTCAAGGAACACATTAAAATTCAATGGAACAACAGCACGGGCCATCTATCTACAACAACATAGACAAGCAAAATACTATCAGGTACTAAGTTCATGATAAATTTAAGTTCAATTAATCATATTACTTAAGAACTCCCGCTTAGATAGACATCCCTCTAATCATCTAAGTGATCACGTGATCCAAATCAACTAAACCATAACCGATCATCACGTGAAATGGAGTAGTTTTCAATGGTGAACATCACTATGTTGATCATATATACTATATGATTCACTCTCGACCTTTTGGTCTCAATGTTCCGAAGCCATATCTATATATGCTAGACTCGTCAAGTTTCACCCGAGTATTCTGCGTGTGCAAAACTGGCTTGCACCCGTTGTAGATGAACGTTGAGCTTGTCACACCCGATCATCACGTGGTGTCTCGGCACGACGAACTTTGGCAACGGTGCATACTCGGGGAGAACACTTTTACCTTGAAATTTAGTGAGAGATCATCTTATAATGCTACCGTCAATCAAAGCAAAATAAGATACATAAAGGATAAACATCACATGCAATCAATACAAGTGATATGATTTGGCCATCATCATCTTATGCTTGTGATCTCCATCTCCGAAGCACCGTCATGATCACCATCGTCACCGGTGTGACACCTTGATCTCCATCGTGGCATCGTTGTCGTCTCGCCAACTATTGCTTCTAGGACTATCGCTACCGCTTAGTGATAAAGTGGCGCAATTACAGGGCGATTGCATTGCATACAATAAAGCGACAACCATATGGCTCCTGCCAGTTGCCGATAACTCTGTTACAAAACATGATCATCTCATACAATAAAATATAGCATCATGTCTTGACCATATCACATCACAACATGCCCTGCAAAAACAAGTTAGACGTCCTCTACTTTGTTGTTGCAAGTTTTACGTGGCTGCTACGGGCTGAGCAAGAACCGTTCTTACCTACGCATCAAAACCACAATGATAGTTCGTCAATTTAGTGATGTTTTAACCTTCAAAAGGACCGGGCGTAGCCACACTCGGTTCAACTAAAGTTGGAGAAACTGGCACCCGCCAGCCACCTGCATGCAAAGCACATCGGTAGAACCAGTCTCGCGTAAGCGTACGCGCAATGTCGGTCCGGGCCGCTTCATCTAACAATACCGCCGAACCAAAGTATGACATGCTGGTAAGCAGTATGACTTGTATTGCCCACAACTCACTTGTGTTCTACTCGTGCATATAACATCTACGCATAAACCTGGCTCGGATGCCACTGTTGGGGAACGTAGTAATTTCAAAATTTTCCTACGCACACGCAGGATCGTGGTGATGCATAGCAACAAGAGGGAAGAGTGTGTCCATGTACCCTCATAGACCGAAAGTGGAAGCGTTAGCACAACGCGGTTGATGTAGTCATACGTCTTCACGATCCAACTGATCCAAGTACCGAACGCACGGCACCTCCGTCAACTCGATGATGTCCCGCGAGCTCCGATCCAGCAAAGCTTCACAGGAGAGTTTCGTCAGCATGATGGCGTGATGACGGTGATGATGATGCTACCGACGCAGGGCTTCGCCTAAGCACCGCTACGATATGATCGAGGTGGATTATGGTGGAGGGGGGCACCGCACACGGTTGGGGGAGATCAACAGATCAACTTGTGTGTATAGAGGTGCCCCCTGCCCTGTATATAAAGGAGCAAAGGGGGAGAGGTGGTCGGCCAAGGAGGGCATGCCAAGGTGGAGTAGAACTCCTCCTTTCCTTGTTGGAGTAGGAGAAGGGAAGGAAGGGAGAGAGGAGGAGAAGGAAAAAGGGGGGCGCCGCCCCCTCCTTGTCCAATTCGGACTAGAGGGGGAGGGGGCGCGCCTGCCCTAGCCGCCCCTCTTCTTCTCCCTCTAAGGCCCATTAGGCCCAATATACTCCCGGGGGGGTCCGCTAACCCCCCCAGTACTTCGGTAAATGTCTGAGACCTCCTGAAACACTTCCGGTGTCCGACCATAGTCATCCAATATATCAATCTTTACGTGTCAACCATTTCAAGACTCCTAGTCTTGTCCGTGATCATATCCGGGACTCCGAACTACCTTCGGTACATCAAAACACAAAAACTCATAATACCGATTGTCACCGAACTTTAAGCGTGCGGACCCTACGGGTTCGAGAACTATGTAGACATGACCGAGACACGTATCCGGTCAATAACCAATAGCGGAAGTTGGATGCTCATATTGGCTCCCACATATTCTACGAAGATCTTTATCGATCAAACCGCATAACAACATACGTTGTTCCCTTTGTCATCGGTATGTTACTTGCCCGAGATTCGATCGTCGGTATCTCAATACCTAGTTCAATCTCGTTACCGGAAAGTATATTTACTCGTTCCATAATACATCATTCCGCAACTAATTCATTAGTTACAATGCTTGCAAGGCTTATAGTGATGTGTATTACCGAGTGGGCCCAAAGATACCTCTCCGATAATCGGAGTGACAAATCCTAATCTCGAAATACACCAACTCAACAAGTACCTTTGGAGACACCTGTAGAGCACCTTTATAATCACCCAGTTACGTTGTGACGTTTGGTAGCACACAAAGTGTTCCTCCGGTAAACGGGAGTTGCATAATCTCATAGTCATAGGAACATGTATAAGTCATGAAGAAAGCAATAGCAGCATATTAAATGATCAAGTGCTAAGCTAACGGAATGGGTCAAGTCAATCACATCATTCTCCTAATGGTGTGATCCCGTTAATCAAATGACAACTCATGTCTATGGTTAGAAAACATAACCATCTTTAATTAACAAGCTAGTCAAGTAGAGGCATACTAGTGACACTCTGTTTGTCTATGTATTCATACATGTATCATGTTTCCGGTTAATACAATTCTAGCATGAATAATAAACATTTATCATGATATGAGGAAATAAATAATAACTTTATTATTGCCTCTAGGGCATATTTCCTTCACTCCTACCACAAGATCGCATAAAAGTAATTCAAGAGGAATTGGCGGGATTCTTTCTTGACCACGTCATAGATAAAGATGGAGAATACCATGTGGAACTTGACATCAGATGCTAGGGACTGTAAGAGATCTTATATTGTATATATGTAGCTAGTAGCGTCGGATAGATGTACGAGAACTTGTTGTTCGACCAATCTCTCAGAGAAAAAGAGGTCGGTCACTTCTCTTTGCATATGTTCATGACGATCTTGTGTACTTAATGGTTTCCTTCATTTTCTTACTGGCTAGCATGTCGAGTCCTCTCTATATGTATAGTGGGTAGCGTCAACCAAGCACGGAGATAAGAAAGGGCACCTCTCTCTATTAATTAGCTAACACAATATATGAAACCCCTAAATTAACCCTACAAAACCCCCAACCCCCTCCCTCCCCCTTTAGAAAAACAAAAATTCCAGCCCCTAAACTGCTGACGCGTGGACGCTTTTTGGTCCCGGTTGGTGCAACCAACCGGGACCAAAGGCCCCCCTGCCTGGACAAGCCGCAGTGGCCACGTGAAGCCCCATTTGTCCCGGTTCGTGGACGAATCGGGACTAAAGGTTTTGGGCTTTACTACTGACCCTTTAGTCCCGGTTCTTCAACCAGGACAAATGGGCCTTATGAACCGGGACAAATGATCATTTTTCTAGCAGTGATATGAACGTTTGTGAGTTGAACATGATGTAATTGTGGGCGGAATAAGGAGCAGAAACGGAGGGGCCATCGCACGCGACATGATCTAGCTAAGAGAGAGAGAGAGAGAGAGAGAGAGAGAGTGACGCCCGGGTAATTAAGCTACAGTGAACCTCTGCTAATGATGCCATGTCACCTCGGTTACTGTCGATAAACTCGCGTTAGTTTAAAATCGATTCATATTCAAATTCAAAATCAAGCAAACAATAAAAGTTTTCAAATATTGAAACTAAAATGTTCGTCATGTGGCAAATAATCCCTAACTAGTTTTGGTGGTGGAACCAACCTTTTTCAAAGTGTTTAAATGCCCTAAAACTAATTAAAACCAGTGGCTAAAAGAATAATTTATTTGCTTTTGAAAATATAGAAATATTAAACTAATTTATTTTGGGTCCAAACTAGGTTTGGCAGTGGCCTATTTTGATGATACTAATTTAGGTGCTAACTTAGTACTTTAAAGAAACTAAAAATATCAGAAACTAAAATGAACAGAAAAGGAAACTAAAAGAAAACAAAATCAGAAAAATAAATAAAAAGTAAAAGAAACCGAAGAGAGGAAAAGGAACCCCCCCTCGCTGGGCCAGATGGCCCAGCTGGCCGGCCCAACTGGGCAAAGGCCCAATCGGGCACCGGCCACCCCCACTCCCTCATAACCCCCCAACCACGGTCAAACCCTAACCCGA
>NC_041382.1:127185668-127192841 GCF_002162155.2 Triticum dicoccoides
ATTGTTAATTAACATAACTAAGCTGTTAACTAAACTAATTAACCTGGTTAATTAGTTATCAGACAATGACATGTGGGTCCCACTGGACCCACCTGTCTGTTTGACTAGTCAACCGACCAGTTGACCCGCTGACATCACTCTGATGTCATGCCTGCGTCATCATTCACTGTTATGGATAATGTTGGGTTTAAATAAATAATTAAAATCAGAAAATGATTTAAATCTTTAGAAAATCATATCTTTTAATCCGTAATTCGGATGAAAATACTTTCTACATGAAAGTTGCTCAGAACGACGAGACGAATCCGGATACGCGGTCCGTTCGTCCGCCACACACCCCTAACCTATCGAACCCGCAACTTTCCCCCTCCGGCTCCTCTGCCCGAAAACACGAAACACCGGGAATACTTTCCCGGATGTTTTCCCCCCTTCACCGGTATCACCTACTACCGCGTTAGGGCACACCGAACACCGCGTATTGCCTTGATATATTTTGTGGTGCTTTGTTTGCTCTGTATTCATTATTTCTTCCCCCTCTTCTCTCCGGTAGACTACGAGACCGACGCTGCTGCTGACCAGTTCGACTACGGAGTTGACGACCCCTCTCTCTTGCCAGAGCAACCAGGCAAGCCCCCCCCTTGATCACCAGATATCGCCTACTCTTCTCTATACTGCTTGCATTAGAGTAGCGTAGCATGTTACTGCTTTCCGTTAATCCTATTCTGATGCATAGCCTGTCATTGCTGCTACAGTCATTGATACCTTACCCGCAATCCTAAATGCTTAGTATAGGATGCTAGTGTTCCATCAGTGGCCCTACACTCTTGTCCGTCTGCCATGCTATACTACTGGGCCGTGATCACTTCGGGAGGTGATCACGGGCATATACTATATACTTTACACTGTTACATTACATGTGATACTGTTCGGAGTTGGGGGCTGAAAGGACAGGTGGCTCCATCCCGGTAGAGGTGGGCCTGGGTTCCCGACGGCCCCCGACTATTACTTTGTGGCGGAGCGGCAGGGCAGGTTGAGACCACCTAGGAGACAGGTGGGCCTGGCCCTGTTCGGCGTTCGCGGATACTTAACACGCTTAACGAGATCTTGGTATTTGATCTGAGTCGGCTACGAGCCTATACGCACTAACCATCTACGCGGGAGTAGTTATGGGTATCCCGGCGTCGTGGTATCAGCCGAAGCACTTCAGACGTCAGCGACGGAGCGGCGCGCGCCGGATTGGAACGTAAGCCTGCTCTTGTATTAAGGGGGCTAGTTCAGCTTCCGGCCGCCCTCGCAACGTGCAGGTGTGCTATGGGCGATGGGCCCAGACCCCTGTGCACTTAGGTTTAGACCGGCGTGCTGGCCTCTCTGTTTTGCCTAGGTGGGGCTGCGACGTGTTGATCTTCCGAGGCCGGGCATGACCCAGGAAAGTGTGTCCGGCCAAATGGGATCGAGCGTGTTGGGCTATGTGGTGCACCCCTGCAGGGAAGTTAATCTATTCGAATAGCCGTGATCTTCGGTAACAGGACGACTTGGAGTTGTACCTTGACCTTATGACAACTAGAACCGGATACTTAATAAAACACACCCTTCCAAGTGCCAGATACAACCGGTGGTCGCTCTACCTCAGGGATATGAGGAGGGGATCGCCGGGTAGGATTATGCTATGAGATGCTATTTGGAGATGCTACTTGGAGATGCTACTTGGAGGACTTCAATCTACTCTCTTCTACTTGATGCAAGACGGTGGCTGCGAGAAGCGTAGTCTTCGACAGGATTAGTTATCCCCCTCTTATTCTGGCATTCTGCAGTTCAGTCCATTGATATGGCCTCCTTACACATATACCCATGCATATGTAGTGTAGTTCCTTGCTTGCGAGTACTTTGGATGAGTACTCACGGTTGCTTTCTCCCCCCTTTTTCCCCTTTCCTTTCTTTCTGGTTGTCGCAACCAGATGCTGGAGTCCAGGAGCCAGACGCCACCGTCGACGACGACCCCTACTACACTGGAGGTGCCTACTACTACGTGCTGCCCACTGATGACGACCTGGAGTAGTTTAGGAGGATCCCAGGCAGGAGGCATGCGCCTCTTTCGATCTGTATCCCAGTTTGTGCTAGCCTTCTTAAGGCAAACTTGTTTAACTTATGTCTGTACTCAGATATTGTTGCTTCCGCTGACTCGTCTATGATCGAGCACTTGTATTCGAGCCCTCGAGGCCCCTGGCTTGTATTATGATGCTTGTATGACTTATTTATGTTTTAGAGTTGTGTTGTGATATCTTCCCGTGAGTCCCTGATCTTGATCGTACACGTTTGCGTGCATGATTAGTGTACGATTGAATCGGGGGCGTCACAAGTTGGTATCAGAGCCGACTGCCTGTAGGAATCCCCTTTTCCAACTCCTTGGCTGAAGTCGAGTCTAGTCGTTGAAAAACTTTTACTAACATGGCTGTGTGGCCCATGGGCCCACGTCGCCATCGGGAGGTATTAGGATCTTTTATTCCTCGACCTTTACTCTTGGATTCTGAACCCTCTTCTATTCGGGTTAAACGATTTTTACTAAAAACTAACTTTAGGTTCTCGAAAATACTTTCTCCCGGAGAGCCCCTTCAGTCCAGATGGTCACCGACTGCATCAGAAGATTTCGGAGATACTCTTTGATATTCTCTCGAGACTTTGTGCCCATCACTTTTGCTATTCCCGACCACCGATAAATCCTTATGGATAACTACTTACACTTGTCATTCTTACGATCATTCCCCATTGTTCTTGTTATTACAAGATACCCGAAGTTTTCTCTATTGTTCCGAGAATACTTCGTGCCTACTGCCTAGCAGTTCTTTGCCACATGAATACCCCTTCAAATAAATCCCCGCACTTGTCAAGTATCCGCTCATCCCCAGTTGTTCATGAGTTTCACAAAAGTCTTCAAAATACTATTCGATCTTCCGAAAATCCTCTGGAGCCTTTGGCTCTTGAAATTCTTGCTTGCTCGCATTATGGTTAATCCCATAAGTCTCGTAGTCTTAATGACATTCCTTGTCATTATCATTTTGAGTCTGCTGGCTCAATATGTTTGCGAATGCACGCAATCATCATTGATCCTTATAAATTACTTCTCCGGCTAAGTTGCCATTCTTTTAACTGGAATTGGTTCTCGACCAATCCAATTGTCATTGATTGTACCGTAAGGTTATTCAACTTATCCATCCCTACTCAGAGCATTGCTTCTGATCCCTTGATTTGGAAATCATAATTCCTTTGCATTTGACAATTGAGTTAGTCAGTTGTTTCTATAATCTGATCTCCTTGCATTCTTCTTCCTCTAGTTGAGTACCGATACTCGTATCAGATCCTTTGTGGACCATCAAGTCCTTTGTTGGATTGTTATCCGACAGTGTCCTTCACATTTGATCACTTTATGAGTTCTTCCCCTGATACATAATGCCTTTGTTAAGTTGTATCCTCTGCTTGGCCAACCATGCTCTGCTTTCGGGCTTGTGTTATTTACTCTTGAAACTTGTGGTATATGTTTCTAAGAAGCCCCTATGGGTTGAACATATGCCTTCTCTAAACCGTGTGAACCCGAAAGTTTTCACGAGTCATACTCTTCTGGTGCTTCACCAGATAAAATTTCAACACTGCAACTTCATCGAACGTGAGAAGTGAATGAAAGGTTATGCATTGGAGAAGTGGGAGTCGACCTTGAACTTGTGTTCATGCCCATGGACACGATGTAGATCTTATCATTAAAGCTTCTCTTAAATTAATTATTCCTTTGGTATAAGTTCATCTTATATCAGGGATCTGGCCTTTTGCAATCGTGGTTCCGACCATGTTCTCTTTTAAATACCATTTCTCGTGCAAGTTTTAACACTTGTCTTCTGTAGAGCAATACCCCCCGTCCAACCTCTACTTTGATATGTCATTGAGTATTACCCCCCTGGTATCTTGAGATTATCTTGGAACTGCATAACTTCTTATGATTTCTTCATCAAGTGCTACCTTCCCACTGATTCCAATTTTTCACGGGCTCTGAGTTATAGAACACTCAAAGACACCGATAACTGAACCGAGTCCGCTCTACGGTTCAACAACTCTTCAGTAAGCTTCTATAAGTACGAGTTTGTTACCCGATCACGCCATTCCTAGCCTGTTTGGCTATATCATTGTCGTGACGATTCTAACGGTGCTACCTGGTCCTTATTCTCGGAGCACCAATTTTCGACGATGAACTAACCTTACGTCGATTTTCCTCGTCATACCCCTTCACCTTAAACAACAAGCTTGAGTTCGAGTTTGTGTCGTAGCCATGGTTCCAATGACTTTTGGCTTCATCATTCCTTTGACTTGATGTCATCGCTGATTGATTACTTCTTCATGAAATATGTCGACAAATGTGTCGTGATCCTCATCAACCTTATGAGTTCTTCCAGGATATCAATTGAATTCATGATGAGAAATACCATCCTTGTCCCTCGATGATTTGAGTTATCATCGGCAACATTCTTGCCTCCCCCCCCCCCAACACAAACTTGTTCACAATTTGTGTTGTACCTTGGTTTCCTTGCTATCCAGCAAATTGTTCTTCTTTACCTTAGAGTATTACCGTCCTTTATGTCAAGAATGTTCTGAGATTTGTTCCCCCTCTTGAGAATTCTTGACATAGAAATACTTCTCACCATCACCATTCTTTCTTGGTCCCCGTGTTAATTCCAACAAGTGAACGGTGTTGTTTGTATTCTTTCCTTCTAGCAACCCTATTGCTTTGAAGTTAATGGTCGATCGTTCATTCTTAGACTATTGATTATTGAATCATCATTCCGGCATTGGTCGTGCAACTCAGCCCATATTTCCGGTGCACCTCTCACCCAATGTTTAACTGTGTATGTTCTCCTCGACCATACACCATTTTCTCATTTGATCCGACAAATGTTATCTCCTTGTTCACATAATTGTGGAAATCCATCTTTTGGAAATCTCGATGAATTGCCGTTGAGTTCACCAGACACCTCCTTGTCCTCTCCTTGGGTTAATGATGAACTCTTGTTAATGGAAATCCCTTCATAGTTCATTCCCCGAGAATCTTACAATGTCGTCTCGTCAATTTGCGTTGCACCTTTTCTTGTCAGGAATCCTAAGTCTGAGGTATCCTGACACCAATCAGATCTGAATCTCGGTCGGATATGATGGTTGGGACAACTTTCCAAGAGTTATGATGTTGATCCTTTGATGACCCGGTAACATGATGTCATGCCTAGCACCCCCCCCCCCCTCGGCTGGAGGACCTATCATTATAGATTCCTTTTCAGCAAGGTTATCCGTTCATCCATGAGGAAATTGTAAGACTTATTCTACTAGTTATTCCTGATGGATCCTTCGTGTTTCCAAAGTCTGATCTTCACCTGAAGACCATGTCAATGCTATCTCGAAGCATGTCAATGGTACTCCGATTTTCAACAGGAACATTTGAAGCACGATGCTAAATTTTATTTATCAATTATCCAAACACCGCTGCATGGGTAATGTCATGAAAAATCCTCTCCCCTACCTAAAGAGTTTTCTACATTATATCCTGATATGGATATCATGCTCTGCTTGTCCTTGGGAAGGATATACCCTTGAAATATGTGTTTAAACCTATTTTCCTTTCCATTGATCTGTTTAATCTGATGATCATGTTTTCCTGCCATTGTTGATTTAACCTTTCTTGTGATCTATATGATCTGAGCAGTAATATTCTCCTGCTTATGTAAACACCTCGGTGTACAACTCTGCCAGTGAGACCCTGTTACTTTTGTTGGTGACATTTTGGTAACCACCGATGGACGAGAACTTTGCCTACTGGTCCGCCTCGTTCAACGAGCAGGAAAATGGTTCTCTTCGTCCCTCGTCCTTGGTACTGATGTTGTTGCCGACATAACTGATAGGCTATCCTCTGACATACCTTGCTTGCATGATCACGCAAGACGTCTCTGCCCTTCCTACCTTTAACCCACATGGTGGGCCCATAACCCACAGTTCCACAGGATCGAAACCTGACTCTCCTGTACACCCCCTGTTCCCAAAGTTATCCCTCCCGCGTGGACTCGTATGTAATTCATGAGCCACCTTCCAATGAGATCGTCAATTCTGGCATCGGACACAATAATTATTCCGTTTCTTGAAACCCCATTCACACTCTGTTTCAGGCAATGAACGATTGCCTATCCGCTTGAAACTTCTTATTGCACCATCTTACTTTGCTCTCGATGTGTTTCATTTGTTCAACTCGAGAGATACTCATATGTTCATACTTGGGAAACCCCCAGAAGATTTTCCCTTGTAACATCCTATCGTTGTAGAGCTGCCCCTTACCTATTCGTAAGTACGATGGAGATCCCGAAGAAAGGATGATAAATAGATCATGGTGACTTGAAGCAGTGAAATGAAGACATCAACGAAAGGGATCAACCTCTTCGAAAGGGAAGCCAAGACCGAGAAGACTCGTTAGGTTTTTCGCTACCAACACCTTCGCCCCTTACTCCACCGCTTAAATCTCGGGACGAGATTTCTTGTAGTGGAGGAGAATTGTGACGCCCGGGTAATTAAGCTACAGTGAACCTCTGCTAATGATGCCATGTCACCTCAGTTACTGTCGATAAACTCGCGTTAGTTTAAAACCGATTCATATTCAAATTCAAAATCAAGCAAACAATAAAAGTTTTCAAATATTGAAACTAAAATGTTCGTCATGTGGCAAATAATCCCTAACTAGTTTTGGTGGTGGAACCAACCTTTTTCAAAGTGTTTAAATGCCCTAAAACTAATTAAAACCAGTGGCTAAAAGAATAATTTATTTGCTTTTGAAAATATAGAAATATTAAACTAATTTATTTTGGGTCCAAACTAGGTTTGGCAGTGGCCTATTTTGATGATACTAATTTAGGTGCTAACTTAGTACTTTAAAGAAACTAAAAATATCAGAAACTAAAATGAACAGAAAAGGAAACTAAAAGAAAACAAAATCAGAAAAATAAATAAAAAGTAAAAGAAACCGAAGAGAGGAAAAGGAACCCCCCCTCGCTGGGCCAGATGGCCCAGCTGGCCGGCCCAACTGGGCAAAGGCCCAATCGGGCACCGGCCACCCCCACTCCCTCATAACCCCCCAACCACGGTCAAACCCTAACCCGA
>NC_041382.1:127193408-127194280 GCF_002162155.2 Triticum dicoccoides
CTGGGCCCGTCCGGCGCCGTGCCCGTCCGGCCCTGGCCACGCCGTGATGCCCTCGCCTCGCCTTGCTCTTGCATGTGCCCACCACGGCCCCGCACCGGTCACGCCCGCTCCGCTGTCGCCGGCAGCCTGCGGCCTCGCCCCGGCGCGTCCTGCATTCGGGCAACGCCATGCCTGGGGCAACGCCCGCACCCGCTGAGTCCTGGCGCCCGTTACCCGTGCCCTTGCGCCCGCTTAGGCCCTTGGGGCCAATGACAGCCGGGGCCCCAAACCCCCCCAAGAACGATTTTATAAAAAAAAGAATAAAAATAATAATAAATAAAATTATTAATTAATTAATTAAATTAATTGTGTTTAATTAACCTAGTAACTAATTAAACTAATTAACCATTGTTAATTAACATAACTAAGCTGTTAACTAAACTAATTAACCTGGTTAATTAGTTATCAGACAATGACATGTGGGTCCCACTGGACCCACCTGTCTGTTTGACTAGTCAACCGACCAGTTGACCCGCTGACATCACTCTGATGTCATGCCTGCGTCATCATTCACTGTTATGGATAATGTTGGGTTTAAATAAATAATTAAAATCAGAAAATGATTTAAATCTTTAGAAAATCATATCTTTTAATCCGTAATTCGGATGAAAATACTTTCTACATGAAAGTTGCTCAGAACGACGAGACGAATCCGGATACGCGGTCCGTTCGTCCGCCACACACCCCTAACCTATCGAACCCGCAACTTTCCCCCTCCGGCTCCTCTGCCCGAAAACACGAAACACCGGGAATACTTTCCCGGATGTTTTCCCCCCTTCACCGGTATCACCTACTACCGCGTTAGGGCACACCGAACACCGCGTATTGCCTTG
>NC_041382.1:127194418-127201084 GCF_002162155.2 Triticum dicoccoides
GCCTACTCTTCTCTATACTGCTTGCATTAGAGTAGCGTAGCATGTTACTGCTTTCCGTTAATCCTATTCTGATGCATAGCCTGTCATTGCTGCTATAGTCATTGATACCTTACCCGCAATCCTAAATGCTTAGTATAGGATGCTAGTGTTCCATCAGTGGCCCTACACTCTTGTCTGTCTGCCATGCTATACTACTGGGCTGTGATCACTTCGGGAGGTGATCACGGGCATATACTATATACTTTACACTGTTACATTACCTGTGATACTGTTCGGAGTTGGGGGCTGAAAGGACAGGTGGCTCCATCCCGGTAGAGGTGGGCCTGGGTTCCCGACGGCCCCCGACTGTTACTTTGTGGCGGAGCGGCAGGGCAGGTTGAGACCACCTAGGAGACAGGTGGGCCTGGCCCTGTTCGGCGTTCGCGGATACTTAACACGCTTAACGAGATCTTGGTATTTGATCTGAGTCGGCTACGAGCCTATACGCACTAACCATCTACGCGGGAGTAGTTATGGGTATCCCGGCGTCGTGGTATGAGCCGAAGCACTTCAGACGTCAGCGACGGAGCGGCGCGCGCCGGATTGGAACGTAAGCCTGCTCTTGTATTAAGGGGGCTAGTTCTGCTTCCGGCCGCCCTCGCAACGTGCAGGTGTGCTATGGGCGATGGGCCCAAACCCCTGTGCGCTTAGGTTTAGACCGGCGTGCTGGCCTCTCTGTTTTGCCTAGGTGGGGCTGCGACGTGTTGATCTTCCGAGGCCGGGCATGACCCAGGAAAGTGTGTCCGGCCAAATGGGATCGAGCGTGTTGGGCTATGTGGTGCACCCCTGCAGGGAAGTTAATCTATTCGAATAGCCGTGATCTTCGGTAACAGGACGACTTGGAGTTGTACCTTGACCTTATGACAACTAGAACCGGATACTTAATAAAACACACCCTTCCAAGTGCCAGATACAACCGGTGGTCACTCTACCTCAGGGATATGAGGAGGGGATCGCCGGGTAGGATTATGCTATGAGATGCTATTTGGAGATGCTACTTGGAGATGCTACTTGGAGGACTTCAATCTACTCTCTTCTACTTGATGCAAGACGGTGGCTGCGAGAAGCGTAGTCTTCGACAGGATTAGTTATCCCCCTCTTATTCTGGCATTCTGCAGTTCAGTCCATTGATATGGCCTCCTTACACATATACCCATGCATATGTAGTGTAGTTCCTTGCTTGCGAGTACTTTGGATGAGTACTCACGGTTGCTTTCTCCCCCCTTTTTCCCCTTTCCTTTCTTTCTGGTTGTCGCAACCAGATGCTGGAGTCCAGGAGCCAGACGCCACCGTCGACGACGACCCCTACTACACTGGATGTGCCTACTACTACGTGCTGCCCGCTGATGACGACCTGGAGTAGTTTAGGAGGATCCCAGGCAGGAGGCCTGCGCCTCTTTCGATCTGTATCCCAGTTTGTGCTAGCCTTCTTAAGGCAAACTTGTTTAACTTATGTCTGTACTCAGATATTGTTGCTTCCGCTGACTCGTCTATGATCGAGCACTTGTATTCGAGCCCTCGAGGCCCCTGGCTTGTATTATGATGCTTGTATGACTTATTTATGTTTTAGAGTTGTGTTGTGATATCTTCCCGTGAGTCCCTGATCTTGATCGTACACGTTTGCGTGCATGATTAGTGTACGATTGAATCGGGGGCGTCACAGAGAGAGACGTTGCTAATTCTGAGGGAGGTTAGGAGGCAAAGGAACTGCGAGGTAGGAGCTCCATGGGGTGGAGGAGTGATGAGAGGATGCGGAAGTGATTGGGGAAGAAAGAAAGGCAAGGAGTTCACTAGCAACAACCCGAGGCGCATGAAAAGATTGTCAGGAGATCATACATGGTAGTAGTAGTACGTAAGATGCAGTGGCTACTGGCTAGTTCTAATCTTTGTCAGGTGATCATGCATTTGTTTACTCCCTCCGTTCCTAAATACTTGTCTTTCTAGGCATTTTAACAAGTGACTACATATGGAGCAAAATGAGTGAATCTACATTCTAAAATATGTCTACATACATCCGTATGTAGTAGTCATTTGAAATGTCTAGAAAGACAAATATTTAGGAACGGAGGGAGTAGAAAATAAGAAATACCCCTGTCTTTATATTTGAATGATGCATATAGTCATTTTATTAATTATTAACACAAGATTTTATAAAGTCATACAAAAGTAAGACCAAAGCCACCATCTAAGCAACATCTGTCATTACTCCTATCTAGTTGATGAAGGGGCGCTGATAGTCTACACTAGTAGAAAACAGGGCTTTGGTCCAGGCCGGGTCAGCCCATTAGTCCCGGTTCAGTCTAGAACCGGGACCAATGTGGGCATTGGTCCCGGTTCGTGAGCCCAGGGGGCCGGCCGGGCCACGTGGGCCATTGGTCCCGGTTCATCTGGACCTTTTGGTCCCGGTTGGTGGGATGAACCGGGACCAATGGGCCTCGCTCCTGGCCCACCACCATTGGTCCCAGTTGATGGCTTGAACCGGGACCACAGGCTTCCCTTTAGTCCCGGCTCATGTCACCAACCGGGACCAATGAGGTGCCTATATATACCCCCTCGCGCAAGAGCAGAGCACACTGCTCTGTTTTTTCTGGCCGAGGGGGAGAGGGCTTTGTGGTGCTCTAGCTCACCTCCTATGCACATGAGCTGTTCGATGGAATGCCCGAGCCACACTACTTAAGCTTTCTCCTCTCGAAGCTCGACCTCCAAGCTCCATTTTCCTCGAGATTTGTCTAGATTTAGCGGTCCATCATGCCCCGTCCCCGTCTTCACCGCCGTCGATCACCCGCACCGATCTCATCACTGACACCATCGTGGTGAGCCTCTTGTTCTTATCTTCTTTCTGAAAGGAAAAATATTCTTACTTGTATGTTTAGATAGATACTTGTATCATTTTATTACATTTATTATTGCATCTTATATAGTGCGATGGTTTTGGTATCCGCCCCCATTGGCCCTCATCTTGTCTATGATTCGGATGTGGTATGTATATTATCTTTATAACTATTGGTTCATTTGTTGTTTATGAAAATTATGCCGACCAACGTGACATAGATTTTATTTATCTAGGATGTATGTGAATCGGAAATGCCAACCGACCCTATTGTCGAGAGGTTAAATTTAGTTGAAGAAGAAAACAATTTGTTGAAGGAAAAAATAAAAAAAAATTGAGGAGGAGAAGATGATATTGGAGTTGCATGTTGCGGATGTCATCGATGATCACAAGATCAAGATGGATGCAATGCGCTTGAAGATTAGAAAGATTAGAAAATATGCCGTTCATACCGAGGCTTGGTATCATTATGCCGTTGGATCAATTGTTACCTTGGTTGCGATTATCATTGCATTTGTTTTCGCATTGAAATGTTTTACATAGTTTCAATGTATGGTTTAATTAATTAGATGCTCTGGAGAGCTATATGTTGTTAGATGAGAACTATGTATGCACTTTGGTTTTAATGTGATGATGAACTTCTATTAATTTGGACACTTAATTATATATAATGCACGCAGATGAACCGGCAATGGATGTATGGTGACAGACACACCCACGAGTACATTAAGGGCGTGCATGAGTTTCTCGATGCGGCTGAGGCAAACAAGCAGAATGGTTTTATGTGTTGTCCATGCACTGAATGTGGGAATACGAGGTCTTACTCTAACCGGAAAATCCTTCACTCCCACTTGCTTTACAAGGGTCTCATGCCACACTATAATGTTTGGACGAGGCACGGAGAAATAGGGGTTATGATGGAAGACGGCGAAGAAGAAGACTACGATGACAACTATGTGCCCCCTGAATACGGTGATGCTGCAACGGGGGGAGCTGGTGAAGATCAAGAGGAACCAGACGATGTGCCCAATGATGCTTCAACGGGTGAAGCTGCTGAAGATCAAGAGGAACCAGACGATGTGCCCGATGATGATGATCTCCGCCTGGTCATTGTCGATGCAAGGACGCAATGCATTAGTCAAAAGGAGAAGCTGAAGTTCGATCGCATGTTAGAGGATCACAAAAAAGGGTTATACCCCAATTGCGAAGATGGCAACACAAAGCTCGATACCGTACTGGAATTGCTCCAGTGGAAGGCAGAGAATGCTGTGGCTGACAAAGGATTTGAGAAGCTACTGAAAATATTGAAGAAGAAGCTTCCAAAGGATAACGAATTGCCCGACAGTACATACACAGCAAAGAAGGTCGTATGCCCTCTAGGATTGGAGGTGGAGAAGATACATGCATGCCCTAATGACTGCATCCTCTACCGCGGTGCATACAAGGATCTGAATGCATGCCCGGTATGCGGTGCATTGCGGTATAAGATCAGACGAGATGACCCTGGTGATGTTGACGGCAAGCCCCCCAGGAAGAGGGTTCCTGCGAAGGTGATGTGGTATGCTCCTATAATACCACGGTTGAAACGTCTGTTCAAAAACGAAGAGCATGCCAAGTTGATGCGATGGCACAGTGAGAACCGAAAGAAAGATGGGAAGTTGAGAGCACCCGCTGATGGGTCGCAGTGGAGAAAAATTGAGAGAAAGTACTGGGATGAGTTTGCAAAGGACCCAAGGAATGTATGGTTTGCTTTAAGCGTGGATGGCATTAATCCTTTCGGGGAGCAGAGCAGCAATCACAACACCTGGCCCGTGACTCTATGTATGTATAACCTTCCTCCTTGGATGTGCATGAAGCGGAAGTTCATTATGATGCTAGTTCTCATCCAAGGCCCTAAGCAACCCGGCAACGAAATTGATGTGTACCTAAGGCCATTAGTTGAAGAACTTTTACAGCTGTGGAATGAAAACGGTGTACGTACGTGGGATGAGCACAGACAGGAGGAATTTAACCTTAAGGCATTGCTGTTCGTGACCATCAACGATTGGCCCGCTCTCAGTAACCTTTCAGGACAGACAAACAAAGGATACCACACATGCACGCACTGTTTAGATGACACTGAAAGTATATACCTGGACAAATGCAGGAAGAATGTGTACCTGGGCCATCGTCGATTTCTTCTGACCAACCATCAATGTCGAAAGAAAGGCAAGCATTTCAAAGGCGAGGCAGATCACCGGAAGAAGCCCGCCATGCGCACCGGTGATCACGTGCTTGCTATGGTCAATGATTTACACTATGTAATCTTTGGAAAGGGTCCCGGTGGACTAGCTGTTCCGAATGACGCTGAGGGACACGCACCCATGTGGAAGAAGAAATCTATATTTTGGGACCTACCCTACTGGAAAGACCTAGAGGTCCGCTCCTCAATCGACATGATGCACGTGACAAAGAACCTTTGCGTGAACCTGCTAGGCTTCTTGGGCGTGTATGGGAAGACAAAAGATAAACCTGAGGCATGGGAGGACCTGCAACGTTTGCACGAAAAAGACGGCATGCCTCCGAAGCAGTATAAAGGTCCTGCCAGCTACGCTCTTATGAAAGAAGAGAAAGAAATCTTCTTTGAATGCCTGCTCAATATGAAGGTCACGACTGGCTTCTCGTCGAATATAAAGGGAATAATAAATATGCCAGAGAAAAAGTTTCAGAACCTAAAGTCTCATGACTGCCACGTGATTATGACGCAACTGCTTCCGGTTGCATTGAGGGGGCTTCTACCGGAAAACGTCCGATTAGCCATTGTGAAGCTATGTGCATTCCTCAATGCAATCTCTCAGAAGGTGATCGATCCAGAAATCGTACCAAGGCTAAGGAGTGATGTGGCGCAATGTCTTGTCAGTTTCAAGCTGGTGTTCCCACCATCCTTCTTCAGTATCATGACGCACGTCCTAGTTCATCTAGTCGACGAGATTGTCATCCTAGGGCCCGTATTTCTACACAATATGTTCCCCTTTGAGAGGTTCATGGGAGTCCTAAAGAAATATGTCCGTAATCGCGCTAGGCCAGAAGGAAGCATCTCCATGGGCCATCAAACAGAGGATGTTATCGGGTTTTGTGTTGACTTCATTCCTGGCTTTAACAAGATAGGTCTCCCTAAATCGCGGTATGAGGGGAGACTAACTGGAAAAGGCACTCTTGGAAGAGACTCAATAATATGCAGGGACGGATATTATTGGTCTCAAGCACACTACACAGTTCTACAGAACTCTACCTTGGTGACCCCGTATGTCGATGAACACAAGAACAGTCTGCGCTCCAAACACCCGGAGCAGTGCGACGACTGGATTACATGTGAACACATCAGGACTTTCAGCAGTTGGTTGGAAACACGTCTCAGAGGAAACAAAATAAATAATGCAACAAAGAAAACAAAAAAACTAAAAAAGTGTTTTCAAATTTGAAAACTAATGGCACTAACAGAAAGTTTATATTTTTTTAAAACTAATGGCACTAACAGAAAGTTTATAATTTTGCTAACCTAAAAGCAAACAGAATTAAAAATTAAAGCAAAAAACAAAAGAAAATAAATAATGCAAAAAACAAATCAAAAAAACAAGAAAAAACTATTTTTATAGTAAAGTTAATCACAAAATAAAATAAATAAAGCAACAAAGAAAACAAAAAAACTAAAAAAGTGTTTTCAAATTTGAAAACTAATGGCACTAACAGAAAGTTTATAATTTTTCTAAAACTAATGGCACTAATAGAAAGTTTATAATTTTGCTAACCTAAAAGCA
>NC_041382.1:127201100-127201903 GCF_002162155.2 Triticum dicoccoides
AATTAAAGCAAAAAACAAAAGAAAATAAATAATGCAAAAAACAAATCAAAAAAACAAGAAAAAACTATTTTTATAGTAAAGTTAATCACAAAATAAAATAAATAAAGCAACAAAGAAAACAAAAAAACTAAAAAAGTGTTTTCAAATTTGAAAACTAATGGCACTAACAGAAAGTTTATAATTTTGCTAACCTAAAAGCAAACAGAATAAAAATTAAAGCAAAAAACAAAAGAAAATAAATAATGCAAAAAACAAATCAAAAAACAGGAAAAAACTATTTTTATAGTAAAGTTAATCACAAAATAAAATAAATAAAGCAACAAAGAAAACAAAAAAACCAAAAAAGTTTTTCAAATTTGAAAACTAATGGAATTAACAAAAAGTTTATAATTTTTCTAAAACTAAAAGCATAAAGAATTAAAAAATAAAGCAAAATACAAAAGAAAAATAAATAAAGCAACAAAAAAACAAAAAAATGCCACCTACTGGGCCACCACGGCCTGAATACGACTAGAAACCCTACCATGGGCCAGGATTCAGGCCCGCAGCAGGCCCAGTAGGCCCACAGGCATTGTAGTGACAGATTAGGCCCGAAAGCCTGCAGTTGAGAGGAGCTCGGGAGGGTGGGCGCAGCAGCGCTTATAAACCACTCCCGAGCCCTCTCAACTAGCGAGGTGGGACTAAACTTTTGGGCGCGGGGCAGCACAAGGCCATTGGTCCCGGTTGGTGGCGATGCCCCCCTTTAGTCCCGGTTGGTGCCACCAACCGGGACCAAAGGCCGCCGCTTCCCGCCCTTTGGGCTG
>NC_041382.1:127202248-127225157 GCF_002162155.2 Triticum dicoccoides
CCTTTGGGCTGCTGAAAATTGGCCTTTGGTCCCGGTTGGTGGCACCAACCGGGACTAAAGAGGGGCATTAGTCCTGGTTGGTTTCACGAACCGGGACTAGTGCTCTGGCTATATAAGCCAACACTTGTGAAATTCTCGATTCAGTTCGATCGATCTCCTCGTCCTCTCCTCCGACGATGCCGCCAGGCTGCTCCTCGTCCTCGTTGCCGCCGAGCCCTCCGGACCACGTCGTCACCTCCCTGAGCCCGCGCCGTCCTTGTCGCCGGCATCCCTGAGCCCGCCGCCCTCGTCCCCGTCGCCGCGTGCCTCCCCGAGCCCGCCTCCTTGTCCCCGTCACCGCGTGCTGCCCCGAGGCTGCTGTCCCCATCACCGCATGCCGCCCCGAGCCCGCCGTCCTCATCGCCGGACTCCAGCCGTCGCCGCCCCCCTTAAAGTGAGCCCCCCTCTCGAGTGCCACTCTTGCGCCCGAGCGCCCCTTGCTCCGCCCCTGCTCCATGGTCGCCGCCGGCCCCGATGCATTGAAGAGCAGAAGGAGAGGAGAAATAGAGGAGAGGAGAAGTGGAGCAGCAGCAACGCGCTGTCCACTTTTCTGAATTTTTTGGAATTTCTGAATTTTTTTGTCCATATAGAAGGTGTTTGATGAAATGCTAGATGGCTTTGGGCATTTTTGGAATTTTAAAAAAAAAATTGTGGTGAGTTACTGATGCAAGACAAAGGCGATGGCAAAATTTCAGAATTTTTGGAGAGGTTTAGAATAGGTTTTCAACAAGTTATTTGAATCCGATTCAAATTTCATTTGAATGAAATTTGAAAATGTTGAACTATGGATCAGAAGGTTTTTGGTGAAATGGATTGTGGGTACTGTCATGAAGTTGGAGTAATTTTTTTGGTTGTAAAAGAGTTAGGAAAATTTAGAATATGCTAAATATGTCAAAAATGTTTTTTTCATATGATGTTTTTTTTCATATATGTATTCATTTTCTTATTTAGGTTGTTAATTAGTAGATATCGATTTTAGGTTAGTGTAGAGGAAAAAGTAAAATAAGGATAAGGAAGAAAAGAGGAAGAAGAAGAAGAAGAAAAGGAAGGAGTGGAAAAAGGAAAATAAGAAGAGGAAGACTTCTTTTTTTTCTTCGATCTTCTCCTCTATTCCTTTCTTCTTCTTCTCCTCTATTTTCTTCTTCGATCTTTTTTCCTCTTCTTACATGAGGGTGGGGGGTCGATATACCCCCTCTCTGATAACTTCGACATGGGGGGGTCACCAAGGGTTCGAGGGGCGAGGGTCGGAAACTATAGGGTAGAGGTTCAAGGGTCACCGAGGGTTCGAGGGGCGAGGGTCGGGAACTAGGGTAGAGGTTCGATATATACCCCCTCCCGAACTTTGTACCAAAAAGCAAATTATCCTATTTGGAAGGCCTTCCAAATAACGATATTTGGAAGGTTCTTGCTGAACTTTGTACCAAGAAGCGAATTATCCTATCTAGGACTCCGTTCCAAAATAACTTTGGAGAGCTTCATACCATCATGCACCTGTTACTTTCGCCTAATGATGAAGACATGGTTTTGTTGAATCCTTTGACACTAGGCAACCTCCCGACCCCTCGGCGATCCTCTCGAACATGAGAGGAAGAAGAGGATAAAAAAATAAGAGGAAGAAGAAAAAAAAGAGGAGAAGAAAGAATAGAGGAGTTCTTCTCCTCTATTCTTTCTTCTCCTCTTTTTTTCTTCTTCTTCCTCTTTTTTTATCGGGAACGAGGGTCGTCGAGGGACATATAGATGTAGTGTCATCGTTGTCGATATATACCCCCTCCCGATAGCTTCAACACGTGGGGGGTCGATATTACCCCCTCCTTGAAGCGTTCTTGAGGCCACCCCAAACCCTTGAAGCGTTGTCGAGGCCACCCCAAACCCTAGAGAAGCAGCGTCGAGGCCACTAATTAATATATATGATTCCTTACTATGATTAGGTAGCTAGTTCTACGTTTGGCACTAATATATCCATCTGTCATGTTTGAATAATAATTGTCATGTTGTAAATATTTGTAGAAACTATGGACACCGCCCAAGACGAAGGAAAAGAAGCGTTGTTGAGGGACATAATCGCAGAAGGAAGTGATGCCGTCTCGTTGTTTCTCAACGACACCGATGGTCTGGAAGGAGAGGGTGAAGAAGCTGGCTACGGTGACCTAATGCCGGTGCAAGAAGAAGAACATGAGGACGGCTCCGGTGACCTAATGCCGATGCAAGAAGGAGACCATGATGACGGCTCCGGTGACCGAACCGAGTCCGGCCAGGTATATATATTAGTTAAGCCTGTGCTGACTAGCTGATTGATGCATTCATTGTTTTGGTATGTACACATATTAATTAAGTCTTTGTTCTTTTTTCTAGCCCTCCGGATCGAGCACAACTTCGGTAAAGAGACGAGGCCCGAAGAAAAAGTTGAGCTCGGATGAAAAGTTTGAGATCATAGCAATCGCGCCCGACGGCCAACCGATTGAACCCATCCGAACAAAGAACGCATTTGTTGCTCAGTGCGGGGTTCTGGTTAGGGACAAGATCCCGATAAGCATCCAGCAATGGTTTAAGCCGGCTACAGAAGACCCTGAGGTGTCTTATGTCAATGATATGCAGAAAAATGATCTTTGGACTGAGCTGAAGTCAAATTTCACCCTACCGCCAGAGGATAATCCAGAGAACCCAGTTAAAGAGCGATTAATCAAGTATTTTGCTCTTAAGAGGATGGCAGAACTATTCAGGAGGTGGAAGAAAGAGCTGAATAAGTTTGTCGAAAATAATGAGACACCAGAACTCAAGGGCAGATATGAGAAGATCAGAGATCACTGGCCCGCATTTGTGGCCCACAAGACATCGGAAAAGAGTAAGAAGATGTCGGCGACAAACAAGCAAAATGTTGCGAAGAAGAAGCTTCACCATCGCACGGGGTCAGGTGGCTACCTCGTAGCCCGGCCTAAGTGGGCCAAGACTGAGAATGATCTGGTTGATAAAGGGATCGAACCAGAGACAATTAGCTGGCCAGACCATTGCTGGACTTGGTTCTTCGGGGCTGGCGGAACCTTGGACCCTGTAACAGGGAAGTGCATTTGGACGAACGATCAAATGGACATACCAGTCAGGAAGCTTAAGCAGTATATCGAAGCAGCGCAACAAGGGAAGTTCTTTCCAGACAGAGAGAACGACGAGCTCACAATGGCCCTCGGGAATCCTGAGCACCCTGGACGGACATGAGGCACGCCAGGCTCCATTCCGTGGAAGGTTGGGTTTCCGAACGCAGGCGGTTACAAATCCCATGAGAGGAGGAAAAAAGTGCAGCAGACCCAAATGCAGGCGCTGCAAGCAAGGGTAGACGTGATAGAGGAACGAGAAGCAAATCGCAGCAAACGTACTACCGAAGCTTCCCCCGAAGCTACCCCGCCATCTCAGCGCAGAAGCAGCGTGGCTTTCACCGAGCTGCTTCAGCCGGAGCATGCCTTGATGGCTCCTGCCAGCTATCCCGTGGATGCTATCACGGAGTCTCAAAATTGCCACCTTATGACGCAATGGATGAATTTGAAGGTCAAGGCGGCTGTTGGCTCTGTTTATCCTACTGAACCCGGCGCAACTTTTCACTGCCGGCCGATTCCAGAAGGATATGCTAGGGTGATGGTGGATGAAATAACGGAGGGATTTGAGGACCTCCAGCTTGAGCACCCTACCGGTGAAGGGGAAACTCGGCTGGGGTCTGCTCTGAAGACTCCATGCCTATGGCGGAAGGAGCTCATCAACCTTCCGAACTGGACGCCTCCGCCTCCTCCTCCTCCTCCTCCGGCGAGTCAGGGCACTCCGCCTCCTCCACCGCCTCCTCCTCCGGCGAGTGACGATCAGGGCCCTCGGCCGGCTCCTTCTCCGGCGCGTGGCGACACTCCGCCTCCTTCTCCGCCTGCGCCGACGCGCCCGAGCAGCCAGCCTCCTCCTTCTCCGCCTCGTCAGCAAGGGCGGAAGAGACCTGCCGCCGCTCCAGCTGCTCCGGCGCGTCGTAGTCCTTCTCCTCTGCCTCGTAAGCAAGTAAAGAAGACAATCGCTCCGTCTGCTCGGTCGGTGTCTAGCAGTACAACCAGAGGCGCGAGGACATACAAATTCGGTCCTTCTCTGAAGACTCCAGAGAAGTTACCATATGAGAGGATCCCGGAGGAGAACGCCGAGATCGCGCGAACCGAAGTGGATGACTGGTTTCAAGGGTTGAGAGCAAAGAGACATCCACCTCCGGAGGAGAAGGTAGATCCGGTGAAAGTGAAGCGCACTCTGGCTGCCCTGGCAAAACCACCCAAGTCTCCACCGAAAGGCAACTATGAGCGCATTATTGCAAAGACATGGGTCGAAGCGGAGCGGTCGGGAAGTACAGTCAGTGATCAAAGGCTGAAAGAACGACGAGCAGCTGGGAAACAAATTGCCCAGCTCGGCGAACAAGCGAAGCAATCGTGCCCCCCCTCAAGATGCCTAGCGACATCGTCGATCCGAGGATGGTGCCCGTTTATGGCAATGTTGACGATTACCTGCTCGGCGATGTACATTATGATACCATGGAGGTGCAGATACACAGATACGAGTACGGGAAGCCTCTCGTCAAAGATGAAAAATCTTTAACAACGATGATGCGAAGATTACATGATTGGTACTTGAAAATCTGCAAAGAGTCTGGGGGGAGGAGTACTTTGTATGCGAGAGTTAAACCGGAGCATGACCTCGTTGGAATTGAACTATTGCCTATTCCATTTGAGGAGTTCTATCAGTTTTTCAATCAATTGGCCCTCGATAAAACAACGATCACCTGCTATTGTCTGTAAGTACTACTACTTATGTCATTAAGTCTCTCTATATAGCTCATCTCTTTCATTGCATGTATTTATAATTATCCTCACTATATTATGCAGAATGAAGATCGCCGAATTGAAGAAAAGACAAATCGGTGATATTGGGTTCATTAACACATATCTCATAGATGCAACTGAGGTTCAACATCGTCCCGGAGATACCGAGGCCAACTTGCTACGATCATTCAAAAAAAATGAAAACAAAGATATAATACTCTTTCCTTACAACTTCAAGTGAGTGTTACTGTCTTGTGCATATTCGGTTTCCCTTATATATTAGTCCAGGTTATAGTAATGTAATTGATGAGTTATGCATGCGTGTGCAGTTTCCACTATATTCTCCTAGAGATTAGGCTTGAGCAGGGAGTAGTAACCGTCTTGGACTCTAAACGAAAAGATCCCCAGGAGTATGCGAACATGACTGAAATCCTCAAGAAGTAAGTTAAATCGATCATTATCCACCATATCAGTAACTTTATTCATTTCCTGATATCAAGTAATTGTTTTCTTTGTCCGGCAGGGTTTGGAGAAAATTCACCAGAAAAGTTTCGGGACTGCCGAAGGAGCTGGAATTTAGACACCCGAAAGTAAGTACTATAGTAGCATGTTCCGCGCATCTCCTAGTGATTCAAGCGCTAGTTTCATCAATATCATTTAGCATTCTTACTTATCAGTTTGATTGACCTCTATTTCTTGTAAAGTGGTTGTGGCAGGAAAAAGAGAATGATTTCTGTGGATACTACGTCTGCGAGTCCATCCGCCACACGACCTGTGAGCGGGGCGGGTACTCTGACGAACAATATGAAGTACGTAAATAACAACATTCACAATTTTATTTTATTACCATCATTTGTATTGAGTTTCATTCATTCATATATATATGTATTGACCCCCTTCTTCAAATTAGATGTTTCGGAAGCGGGATGAAATCCTAGCACCAGCTCGCATGCGAGCAATTCAAGAGGAATTGGCGGCATTCTTTCTTGACCAAGTAATCGCTGAAGACGGAGAATACTATGTGGACCATGAGTCCGTATGATTATATTTGTAAGAGATAATTATTGTATATACGTAGCCGGTAATGTCGGATAGATATACGAGAACTTGTTGTTCGACCAATCTCTCAGAGAAGGAGAGGTGGTCGATATCACTTCTCTCTGTATGCATATATGTTCATGACGATCTTCTGTTTCCTTCGTTTGCTTACTAGCTAACTAGTGTGTCTAGTCCTCTCTATACGTATGTATAGTACGTAGCGTCGACCAAGCACGGACGTAAGAGAGGACACTTCTCTTTATTAATTATAGCTAGCTAACACAATATATGAAACACCTAAATTAACCCCCCAAAACCCCCAACCCCCCCCCCCCTTCAAAAAAACAAAAACCCCAGCCACAGAAATGCTGACGCGTGGATGCCTATTGGTCCCGGTTGGTGCCACCAACCGGGACCAAAGGGTCTCCTGCCTGGGCTCTGCGCACTGCCCACGTGGAGGCCCATCAGTCCCGGTTCTGGATTGAACCGGGACTAAAGGTACAGGGCATTAGTACCGACACTTTAGTCCCGGTTCAGGAACCGGGACTAAAGGCCCTTACGAACCGGGACTATAGGCCCTTTTTCTACCAGTGCTAGGTTTAATACCAAAAAGACCTCGCAGCCAAACCGAACATTTAAGACCTGAGGTCCCAACCAGGACGCTTGTCGGGTATGGGCACCCATCAGTCTGACGTGCTCCTCAACCAGGACGCCTGCCGGATATGAGGTCGCCGCAGCCACCTGCCACCAATCCATATTCAAAGTTGTACTGGTGCATCTACCTTGCCCGGTCTAGCTGCCGCCGACGCCACCACGACGCCAGACAGCGTCGACCTCCTGCGCGTGTCCATCACCACACATCTGACGCCAAGTCTTCGCTGCTCCATGCTGCCAAGAGCCGCCGCCATGAATATGTAGAAAGAAACACCGCTCCAACGAAGAAGCCATCCAATGGTCCCTCAAGCCTGAGTGCATCTCCAAGAATGCCGCCCCAAGGGGGTAACGACACATGAATGCCACCGTCATCCGATCAACTGATCTAAGGTTTCCCCCGGAGGTATTGGGTGAGTTTGGGATTTGTACCTCGATGATGCCTTCATGATGGAAACGGTGATAGGGCATCATCATCACCGGCTCCGGCCAACGACCGAAGATCAAGTTTCACTCAGATTCGTTCCAAGAAATCCACCCGACAACCTGTGCATTGTCTCGACCGCCTTCAAAGCCCCAGATCTAGCCACCTAGATCCGGCGACCAACCGTAACAGCAATGTCACCATAGGAGCCCTGGCACACCGGCCACTGCCTGGATGCGCCACCACTGAAATCTGGGAGGAGGACTCCCACCCCACCTCGCCAAACCGCGAGAGCCGCCGGGATGGATCCCGCACGCTCGTCACCGTCTCTGATCAGAACCAATCCGTGGCAAAACCAAGAGATCGCCGACCCAGATCCGCCTTGGATATGGACTGCACTACGCCATGCTGCCGTGGGAAGCCCGAGCTTCATCCGCCGTCATGTTATCATGCATGGAAGTGAACTATTACATACTCCCTCTGTAAATTAATAAGAGCGCCTAGCACATTAAAATAGTAATCTAAACGCTCTTATATTAGTTTACGAAGGGAATACTATACAACACAAAGCAAAAAAGCTTATTGAGTGCAATGTTTCGTGCCAAAACGGGCATACGCAATTTCAAAAAAAAAAACGGGCATACGCGAGGTGAGGAGGGTGCTTTGCGGTTGCCACATTTATTCGTGGGCATCGCATGCTCACAAGTGCACATGGCATACCGCGTTGAGAGGCCTTGCTCCGGGCCTTCGTCGAAATTTATAGGCTGCCGAGGCCTCTTGACGTCCAGTGCCCAAGTAATTCCTTTCTTGGCTCCTGGTCCTGGGTGTTTCGAAGCCATGCGTCTTTGCTCATCTTGATACATGACACTGTAGGACAAATGTGGCTATGGCCACCGCCACACACTAGTTCATCTCTCGCTCTCGCCCCACACTATTTCTTACAACTTCACTAGCCCTAATGCCCTGCATATCACCATCTATTATGAAAGTACGTACCAATTATGGAGGCCATATCAGTAAAATCATCTCTCTGACGAAAAGCTTGTAAGCAGTTCCAGATGTTGCCGTCATTTCAGCAATTCTAGTTACAACTGCACTGCCCTTCAGCCCAAAAGGATGGTAACGTATATCCAGTTGCTCCAATGACATGGACTTGACGAGAAAAGACCTGGTTTTCCAAAATCATTTGCTTTTACCAACCACCCCAAGGAAATTGCTTTTCATAATCCACCGGTGATGTTTCCCACGAACACAAACACCACTCCTACAAACCCTTGTCTACACATCCCACAAGCTTGGCCGCTGGACTGGCCCTGGTTAACTTGGAGCACTTTTCAAACTAATAATAATGTACGTGCAATGCATGTTTATATTAGGTAGGATATTAGTTGCACGTTATATTAGGTAAGATGTATATGTTGCACGTTGGTATTTGGTAAGATATCAATTACTTTTTCGTGGGATGATAGGATATTAATTACATGGCAGATTTCAAGGGATAGTGTTGAGTCAAAACGTGTTTATAACTAATGGCAGTGATGGATAATTAGAACGTTAAACGTGTTTGATGCTCAACATTAGATCGATTTGAACCACTAGATAACATCATTTGACGGTCGAGATAATTTGGATCTGTCTATCTGAGTCTTTTTATATTGGTATAGATATAGATATAGATAAATATAGATATATGCAAACTTCTCTTCCCACACTCTTACAGAATAACTCTTCGGTACGGTAGATCGTAGTTTTTCTCTCTAGTTTACGACTATGGTTTTCCCTTAGCCATTGATGTAGTTTCATTGTCTTGTCAGGCATAGAGGGTTGTGGCCTGATGGGAGTAGTTACCTGGGATCATGTGCTGTATTGTATACCGACACGTGGCAATTAAACAAAAATGATCAGATGGCCGAGTTGGTCTAAGGCGCCAGATTAAGGCTCTGGTCCGAAAGGGCGTGGGTTCAAATCCCACTCTGGTCAATATTATCCTTTTTTACTAAAGAAAACAGAGACATACAGTATTTTTTTCCCCATGTAAATCATCACAGATATGCATTGACCGGCTAAATCGAATTGCCACGATTTACTTCTGCTTTTGCTTTATGCAAGGATCAGACAGCTCACATTACAGCAAGAAAGGTTCAGATATTTCGGGTCCATGCCGTTCAGTCTTGAACAAAGATGCATAACGAGGCAGAAGACTGCGGAGGCGCCTGTCACATGCTGCAGCAATATAATATGCTGAGCTAAACACATACTACTCGATCATGCGCACACCACAACCATAATTCTACAGCATTATTCACACTACTACTAGTGCAGATAAACTTAACCAGCTAAGTTGGCAGTGGTTAGATGGACAGTGGTATCCTCAACCCATCAGGGTTTAAATCCTGGTGCTCGCATTTATTCTGGATTTATTACGTTCCCGTCGACTACGAAGCGCCTACGGTAACTTCGTAAAATCTCAAAATGATATGCCAGCTCAGTCTCTCGAAGGTGCTCATAGGGATAGGGTGTGCGTGTGTGCGTTCATAGGGGTGAGTGTATGCGCGTTTATATGAGCGCTTGCGTCTGTACTGTGTTCAAAAAAAAATTAAGTTGGCCTTCTTGTTCTTCCTGTTCAGTGCATCCTGAAGAAGAAACGCGACATGAAAGCCCACGATGCTCACCACGGCGATGGGTACCATTGTCCAGGCCGGGATGCAGGAGTGCAGCCAGCCGAGATAGCCGCCGGACGGCTTGCACGTAGCAGCCGGCTCGTCGCCGCCATCCAGCTTCTGTCGCAGGTGGCTCGGCAGCAGCACGGCGTCGACGACGTACACGGCGAGGGGGGCCTCTTCGGACACCGTCTTTGTCACCCTGACCCAAGCGCGGCTCCCGCACGACGGCCACAACCACACCGTGTCCCCGTCGTCGCGGAGCGTGATGGCGTGGCTCTTGTTGGTGGCCGCGTCGGTGGCCAGCGAGCTCAACGACACCCAGTCGAAGGCCTGGAACAGCTTCCTGCCGTAGGTGGTTGCCGCGCCGTGGTACAGCAGGACGGCGAGCCGGTCGTCGGCGCCGAGGCCTCGGAACTTGGGCTCGAACTCGGAGAGGGCCTTGTCTTCGGGGCAGAATACGGTGAGACCGCCACCGCCCGCGACGCGCTCCCAGAAGAGCTGGCTCGCGTTCCCCGTCTTGGCGACGAGGCGGGCGAAGCGGCCGCAGCCGCCGCCCGTGGAGATGACGTCCGTGAACGCCCGCTCCTCCTGCGCGTCGGACGCGTGCACATGGCCCGACTCATCGATGCCACCGAAAAGCGCCTCGTCGTCGTCCGTGGCGACATCGGCCATGAACACCGGCTCCTCCGGCGCGTCGGACGCGTGCCCACGGCCCGAGTCGTCGATGCCTCGGAACTCAACCCGGGGTACTTCGGCCGGCTCGTCGTCGTGCGTGGAGATATCGGCGATGAGCACCGGCTCCTCCGCAGCGACGGACGCGCGCCCACGGCCCGGGTCGTCGATGGCTCGGAGCTCAAGCGGGGGCAGCCCCACCTCGTCCTCGCCGCCCGCTGCAGCACCCCCAGAGACGACGAGCAGAAGAAGGTGCAGAAAAGGTGCGGCCATCGCGCCGGCACGACTGCACCAAGAGAGCGCGAGAGAGGGGAGTTGCTGAGTGGCTACTGGCAGACTGGCCGCGAGGCTGGTAGGTTGCTGACTTGCAGTGCGGTGTAGGGGGTGTGGCCGAGAGGATGGAGTATTTATATACGGTGACGGAGGCTGTGAGGCATAGGAATTGCGAGGAAGGAGCTCCATGGTCCGGAAGGGAGTGAGCAAGAAAGGAATAAAGGCAAGGTTACGTGTCGGTCGCCCATAGGGTAGAGAAGCTCTACCGCCAAGCGCGTTTTGGGAACGTATCTAGTTATTTTTGTTTTGAATTCTTTTTGTTATTTTTGTATCTCACATAATGTTTCAAATTTTGTTTTGAATTCTTTTTACAACATACATTATTGTTGTGTCAGTGCTCATTTTTTTTAAATATTTAATATGCTAAGGAAACCGGTGCACCGATAGCACCAATTGCCCAGAGATACATCCCAGCGCGTTTTGTCTTCCTCGTAACTGCATGCCATCGCCACTACGAGTGATTGAAGTCAGCACAACAATTGTGTCGGTGTGTCTTGGTATAATTAAGGTTACTCCTGTTTTTAGGTTTAGGAAACGTGAAATGACTAATATTGTTCCTTCCTAAGGTCGATCGGCACACCGCGATGCATCGATGGCCACAATAGTTTCCCACGCGACATCACCAACAGGTGCGTGTTTTTTCAGTTCCACTCGGAACTCGAGCGGAACCTTTGGCAGGGGATCATAAAATGGGAAGGAATTAAACACACAAATCTAAAGGCTTGTTGAATGCAATGTCGTGCGAGATTACACGGGAGCATGTGTAGATGGTACTGCATACGCGAGATGAGTAGGGTTTTTCCTTGCTGCCTGCCATTATCACATGGCACCGCGGGCTCACATGATAACATCTTTATCGTTCGCCGAGGTCTTTCCCTGTTTGGCTATTTATCTGGGCTTTACGTTGGCATATGTATGTTGCCGATTAATTACAAGTGCATATATATAGCCGGTGACTGTGATAGTGAGGCTGTGACACCGATGCCCCAATCACTTGTTCACCTTTTACATCAACCACTACAATCGATCCGCGTCTACATATAAACCGTCTGTGCACGGCGAGCATGCAGGTGTGGCTGTGTAATGCATATACTACCAGCATTGCAACCAATGCAAAGTATGTTTGGGAACTAGGAGTTCATCAGAGAAAGAACATCAAACTAAACTCTGTTGATACTTCAGAAAGGAGGCACGGCAATTTCGCAGCAAATTCCATACCGCTTTTGCAACACAAAGCAAAACTCCCTGCATACGGACACGGAGATAGATTCACGCGCTCCGTTCATTTCAGCTTTGTGCAAATGTGGCAAACATGGGTTGCTGGTCACAGCTAACAAATGATCCTTAGTAGCAAATGGAGACGCTCCTGTACTAGCTTTCACCTCGTGCCTTCGCAGTTAAGCCATCGATCGACTTCCACACACATGTGAAATCCCAAGTTTGGAAAAATGTTTTGCACTATATTACTCACCTCCAGCTCCTCCGGTGCCATGAACCGATGAGAAAAGAGCGGTTTTCTAGAATCCACTGTCAACATCTCTGTAGTAATGTTTCCCTCAAACACAAACAACACTCCACAAGCTAGCTGCTGATCATGCCCTGCTGATTTCCTCCCTGACTATCCTACTAGCAGTTGCAAACCAACATCCGACAAGTTTAGCCACTGGACTGGACCTGGTTAGCATGGAGCACTTTTTAGACGCGTGCAAATTTCACCTCCTACACTGTAATTTTTCTCTTTAGTTTACGGCTAATGGTTTTCCCTTAGCCGTCAATGGTACTATAGTAGTTTTAGTGTTAGGTGTAGAGGTTTGTGGCCTGATGGCAGTTTAGGAAGGACACGTGGAAAATGAATAAAATGATCAGATGGCCGAGTTGGTCTAAGGCGCCAGATTAAGGCTCTGGTCCGAAAGGGCGTGGGTTCAAATCCCACTCTGGTCAATATTATCCTTTTTGATCAAGATTTAACAGAGAAATAAGAGACACACAGTTTTTTTTTTTCTATCGAAATCAACCGTGCGTCGATCGATGCATCCGAGACATGCATCGACGAGCTATTAAATCAAGTGCGCACGATTTACTTCTGCTTCATACAAGGATCAAACTGCTCTCACATTAGCGTTGAACCCACACAGGGTTAAGATATTACGGAAAATGAAAAGAGAAATGTTCGGATAGCACACCTACACTACAGCAGAAAAGCAATTCTCAGTCTTGATTTTTTGAACAAAGCTGCATAACCAAACACAAGAGGGGGGAATGAACCTGCGGAGGCGCCTGAACAAAGATGCATTCAAGGAAGAAGGTTCAGCAAATGAAGAAGAAGCAAGCATTTGATTAGCTACTGCTTACAAGGATCAGGGTTAAGATATTACGGAAAATGGAAAGAGAAATGTTCGGATAGCACACCTACACTACAGCAGAAAAGCAATTCTCAGTCTTGATTTTTTGAACAAAGCTGCATAACCAAACACAAGAGGGGGGAATGAACCTGCGGAGGCGCCTGAACAAAGATGCATTCAAGGAAGAAGGTTCAGCAAATGAAGAAGAAGCAAGCATTTGATTAGCTACTGCTTACAAGGATCAGGCCACTCACACACTACCGCAGAGTAATTCCTACTACGCCTGAGGCTGCAGAGGCGCGGGAGCTTGGCGCAACCGGGAGCAGACGACGCAGAGCAGCCCGACAGCCGACGCCGCGGCGAGAGCCCCACCGGCACATGCCGTCCGGTCGGCGGCGAGCTGGTACGACGCGCACACGGGCGTGGCGACGAGGTCCGCGATTAGCGCGGAGGACGCCGCTCCGACGGCGAGCAACGCGAGCAGCCACTCGAGCGCGGTCAGGACGACCAGGAGCTTGACGTCGGCCGGCGGGGGCGGCGGCTGCTGCTGCTCATACTTGAGCCAGCACGACTCGGCCAGCAGCAGGAACGCACCAACTGGGACGCCCACCAGCAGCAGCGTCATGCATAACCTCCTGAAAAATTCGAATAATTTGTCATGACGAGAGCCAGCCGTCGATCCATCAGCGAAACTACATAGTAGAAAGATTATACGATGGAAATGTGCTTAACTGGTGTGGGTCCTCGAGCGTGAACTGGATCACCCCTGGGACGCAGTCCTCCGCGAGGACGGCCAAGACAAACGCCGTGATGTCGAGGGCGAGGCTGCCGCCGCTGCACACGACGATGAGCCACCCTGCAGCAGCCATATGAACGAACCAACCTAGCTGGAAGCGAGTGTGAGACGGCGAGCCCTACACTTTTCCACCCTTGCTTGCAGTCTTGGTTACAAGTTGTGGGCAGGCACATGGATCGCTTGGCTGTGTCGAGCCATCTTGAAGCCCAGGGTGCTGAGGTGTTTCCTTTCTTGGCTCCTGGGTGTTTTCAAGCCATGCACCTCTGCTCATCTTGATCCGGTATAGATGACAACATAGAGGTAAATACACCGATGGTGCTTGAACTTGTTACGGATGTGCAGTTTAGTGCCTGAACTTGTAAAATACATTGAACTGGTTTCATAACTTGGCATGGACGTGCATATATGGTTTAAATGATGTTTGTATACATCCGCGACGCTGATGAGGCGCGCCAACATGGAATGGCACCCGAGGTGTGTGGCCTGTTTTTTTTTGCAGAAACCCCTTCGGAATTATTTTTCATACAATAAGGCCCTTGTAGAGAAACTGACAAATTTTTTGCTTCGTGATGATTCATAACCTTGCGCTACAATTATTTTTCGTACTATAATTATAAAATAATAAAAAACTAGCGATGTGGTGGTTACAAAAGGGAGATCTACTAGTCAAGTGCATGCTGGGCTAGCCAATAGACCACTTCACATTTGCTGCTCCATGATGATTCATAACCTTTATAAACTAGGTGGAACAACATAAATAAATGGATTTTTTGCGAAGTATAAATAAAAGAAATTTAATGAACCAACAAAAATAGTACCAACTATGTGACTCGAACATCCGACCAAAGCTTATGGACCAGGCACGGATGCCATTCCAACCAACGAGTTCTCATGTATCAAAAGTACAAGTAATCTTTATGACTGTCTAACAAACATAATTTCAAAAGAATGCAAAAATCTTCATGTCATTTAAAAAATCACATGTTATTTTAAAACATACTCATTCAATTGAAAATATTTATGAATGATAAACATGTTTATATGATTCAAGTATTATTCATATGAGGATCCGCAATCTAAGGGCGCGCTAGACTTGTAATTTTTTTAGAAAACACACGGTTTTTACTTAAAGCATTAGCACATTTATAAACTACGTGAATATTTTATTCAGAATGTGGAAATTTTAAAATTATATGAGAATTTATTTACATATATGAACATTTGTAAAACTACTATAATATTTTATTAAAATGCAAACATTTTTTCAGATTATAAGATATAATCTTGATTCATAATTTTATTATGTGTTTTTTTTAAATTATTGCATTGGTATTTTATGAAATTATGTGAACTTTTTAATGTAATTTGTTTTAAATATATGTCTATTGTTTGTAACAAATGATTATAATTTACATATTTTTACAAAATTTTGAAATAAAAAACTGAGCCACGCTATGGTCTAGTTTAGCGAGAGGGGCTTGTTATGTTATAAACCTAAATTTATCATTTTTACCATTCGATGTCGTCAGTTGGAGTGGTATATATGTGCGTCGGCTATATAGCCCCTGGTTGTAGGTTCAAATCAATGGGGCTAAATTTTTAAATTTATGTTGTTCAGCTTTATATATGTATAGTGTATGAATCCTTTTATGATGCTAAATTTAAGCCGGCCTACTGGCTAGCCACACTCACCTGCGCGCGTCAGGTTGCTGTTTTGAACCCCGTACCCATTTTTAATTATTAATATATTTTTTATAATTTATCATTGCAAGGAAAAAAATCTAGAGGGTTCTCCGGAAAAAAACAGGCCACACACCCTGTCCCTGACAGTGAGTCCCATGCCATGATGGTGCGATTGTCAACGTCGTGGATGTATAGAAACAATATTTGAACCGTATATGCACGTCTATGCCAAGTTACGGAACCAGTTCAATGTATTTTGCAAGTTCGGACATTAAAGTGCACATTCGTGGCAAGTTCAAGCACCAGTGCTGTATTTACCTCGACAACATACATAATGGTTAATGGGCGAGGTAAATACACTAGGAGTCATTGAACTTGCACGCGACACTAAGTTTGATGCATAAACTTGTAAAATACGTGTTTCTGGTCATTGAACTTGCACGGGCGTTCCTATACGGTCACATTTTACGTACGCAGACATATCCATGGCCTACTTTTTTTTCGAGACATGTATCCATGGCCTACATGGCATGCCAGGGCTCGCTGTGGGCCGCTCTCACAAGGTAGATTTGCATAAAAGTTTTTATTTATTAAGCTCCTAAAATAAAATGATAAAAAATAAGGAGATGACGGGTTTTGAACACGTGGACTGCCACCACCAGGATTGTGTGGACAACCACCATACCGGATGATCATTCAAGTTTGGAAATCACTACTAGTTTATATATCATATAAACACATACCGATTTTTTTTTAAAGAAATGCAACCTGAAGAAAGAGCGCAACGTGGCTCGACCATGTGATCTCATGCTCAATGTTAACTAAGATTACCATCAGGCTACTATAACAGAAAATGTTCAGAAGAGATAAACATTTTTCATGTTTTTATTCCTTCTTGTTCTATGTAAGAACACAACTTATATTCTTGTGTTTCTGATATTTAAAAATGATTATGTGTTACACAAAAGGTACATGACATTTAAAAGAATGTAAAATATTGTAAAACATATGTGTCTAATTACAAAAACATAAGTTGCATTTAATATTTTTTTCATGCATTTTAGAAAAAAAAATCATAACAATTTTAAAAATATTTATACAATGTACAAAAATATTCATGTAGTTTACAAAATGTTTGGTACGATCCAAAAATGTTTAACATGTATTTCGAAAAAGATTCTGAAACTCGTATTTGATAAAATCTTAATCATATGTTTAAAAAATATTAAACATGTATAAAAATGTTTTAAGATTATACTGGAAAAATAGACACAAGAAAATATTTTAAAAATGCTAATCATGTGTTTGGAAAATGTTAAACATAATTAAACTTTTATGTTCTGACGTGTATGTATTTCCTGTATACAATTAAAAACATTTTTATACACATTCAATATACTTTTAAACATATTATTAACATTTTCTAAAATACAAGTTTTGAAGCTTTTTTTAAAATACTACATGTTAAATATTTTTGCATTGTACGAAACATTTTTCAGCTATGAAAACATGTTTGTACATTGTATGCACATTTTTAAAAATGTCATATTCAGTTTTTTGAAATGTGTGAACATTTTTAAAATGCAACGTATGTTTTTTAAGTCCATAAAATTTTACAATGTTTAAACAATTTTAAAAATGTCACGTATCTTTTTTTGTAACATATAAACATTTTTTAAATGTCACAAACACAAGAATATAAAGTTGTTTTCTTACATAGAACAAGAAGGAATAACAACATGAAAAATGTTTATCCCTTCTATACATGTTGTGTTGTTGTAACCCGGTGGTAATCTTAGTCAACGTTGTCCATGAGGTTAGATAGTCGAGACATGGTGCTCCATTTTTTTGGGTTACATTTCCTTTTAAATTTAATTTCGGTCCGTGTTTATATGATATATAGCAGATGTTGATAGCTTTGTTCAAGTGTAAATGATCATTGTTCTGGTGGTTGTCCACACGCCCCAACCAGCGGCAGGTCTTGAGTTCAAAACCCCATTGTCCCTTGCTATTTAATAATTTTATTTTATGGGCTTATTAATACATAAATAAGAGAAAATAAGGGCTTTTCGGTCCGTATTTACATGAAATGTGACCGTATATGAACGTCCGTGCAAGTTCGATGACTAGAAACACGTATTTTGCAAGTTTGTGC
Source organism: Triticum dicoccoides (assembly GCF_002162155.2). Lineage (NCBI taxonomy): Eukaryota > Viridiplantae > Streptophyta > Magnoliopsida > Poales > Poaceae > Triticum > Triticum dicoccoides. The sequence goes on from NC_041382.1 coordinate 127,219,874, forward strand.
ACCAAACTGCACATTGCCTGCAAATTCTATGACTCCCGGTGTATTTACCTCTTAATGGGCTGGACTAGCCCGTAGAACAAATCTAGCTATGACCACTGCCGTGTGCCGTCTTTGTTCTCACCTTTCGCTATTGTTTCTGCCATGCCCACTATATAATTTGTGAGCTGCACACGGTTTAATTGTGTGAAGATATGGCAGTCAATGTCAGTTATTACCTTGTTCATCGTTTTGGCTCGTTGATATTTCTGAAGCACGGCAACGGCTCCGCAGTTTCCTTTACCACGAAGCAAAGCCGTGGAGGCCGATTCATATATTTTTACCTTTGTGCAGCCAGCGTCCCATGCAAGCAACACGATTTTTTCAGAAAAGTTTGAGGCTGATTCATTATTTCATTTTTCTCTAGAAATTCTGCACAATGATCGAGTGACAATTTTCAGATTTCCTCGGTGAAGTGATCCACCACTAGGCATGGACACTTAGAATCTACGGTAGCGAATGAACTTCTGTTAGCTCAATCTATGATAAAATGGTGACCAGATGTTTCAGAGTTAGAAGAGAGCATCAAACATATAATAAACAGGGGGAACTGAGTCCGTGGATTTGCCTCCTCACTGCACTTGTACCCTCCCCCACCCCACAATTTGTCATGGATCAACGGCTGGCTCTGGCCGGTGGCGACTATGTGTACCTCGGCTCTAACTAGTAGATAGGAATTAGGATTTTAATCCTCAAAGGAGCGGCGCTCGGGCGGATGACGACGCTTAATCTTCGAGGTTCGTCTTTCAGGCTTTGATCCTCTTTGACTTCGCTCATCGGGGTGTATTAGACAGAGTTCCGGTGTAAATTTTCATCGGCTCTTAAGGACGACGAGTTTAGGGTTTCTCACTGTGTGTATGAGACGGCCAGATTTTATGTCAATTTCTTCGATCAATTCAAGGGTTCAACGGTGACCGTTCTGGTTCCCAGACGTTGGTCTAAGGGGCTCGTGCACGAAGACTTCTCGCATGTCATTGGCAAGGTCATACCGGCGAGGCCGCCACATCACCACATATCCGTTCCGGTGCCGATCTTGCCGCCTTCATACACTGGCACCTACATTAGCCGTGCATGCGACCTCCTCTTCCTTTGCTCGGCCACCTTCTCATGCCACCAAGCCGGCCCTCGCTTGCACCTAGATGGCAAGGAAATGAGCACCTGCCTCTTCGGCCATCGCCAGATCTAGAAATTGTTGGGTGGGGGAGGGTAGAGAGAATATCATAGGTAGGTGGACGGAGGCCAAAATTTTGTATTGGGTAGGTAGGAAATGGGGACCACGACGTCTCATATCTGCTCTTTCCTTACATGATACTTGCGACACACAAAAATCTAAATACAACGCTCTAGATGAGATGAGTAACGGTGAATCTTTCTCGATAGACAATGTACACTTTAGAAAATACTTACTTGAGGTGAATGAATAGATTAGAGGAGAATGCATCTGGTGCACGCGTAGTTGCAGTGCAACCGGTGCATCAACGACCGATGAAGATGTCCGGAAAAAAAATTATGACATACTCATAATATACACTATAGTGTCAGAAATAACTCAAGTCCAACTTGACAAACAAAATCAGTAATTTAGGATTGATCATGTCTATGGCGCGAAATTCGTAGCCCAACTTCAAATAACTATTATTCATAGCATGATTTGACCTTCTTCCTTTTTTTTTTTGCTTGAGTTGTAGGTTGGATTTGAATCTGACATTTTACTACGGGGCAACTATATGTACGTGATAATTTCTTTTAAAAACTTTTACAGTCTATCCACGGATGGCGATACCATAGGAGAAGGTATGGGCGGCCGCCCAGGTAGTTGTGTGATGTGATCGTTGAGCCCCTACCCGAACCCCGATTCATTTTGGACGAGGAGACGGTGATAGGTCCTTGTATCAGGGACGAGAGGAGACCAACAACGTGAAGGTCCTGGAAAACCGTCCATTTAAATGGGCTAGCACTTGAGCGAAAAACAACCTAGAGGCCAATCGAGCGTCTAAGTAACCTAACCATTCCACGACCCTGTTTCTAGTATTTCATGTGTTTTGGAGGTTACATCACATAGGTTTGGAGAATCTTAAACTACTTTTAACCATTACTTAGATTAACTTTTGAGTGCATCTTTTTTCGGGGGGAAAAAGACTTTTGAGTGCATCTAGTAGCTTTGTATTTGAATTTTATGAGGTTTGATTGAGGGGACTTGCATTTGTGCATTCAAATTTGGATCCGTGACCGAGTGTATTGTCACAGTGTGGTGCACTGGTTCTCGAGAAGAGGCCAGATGGACACGCACATGCAAGCTCCATTTCTAGGGAGAAAACGTCAAAGACGACGTAAATGCCACACTAAATCATGCTACGCAAATTAAGCTGTAGCACATGAACCAAACACAGGAACTCACACGTACTTAACTCCGGCAGAAGAGTACGTGCCATGCCACGTACGACAGGCGATCGATCGACATGCTTCAGCAATATATATGCTGAGCTAAACACCACAACCATAATTCTAGAGCATTATTCACTACTAGTGTAACCAGATAAACTTAACCAGATAAATTGGCCTTGTTGCTCATCTTGTCGACTGCATCATGAAGAAGAAACCCGGCCAGGAAGCCCGCGATGCTCGCCACGGCCATGACTATCACTTCCCAGACCGGGATGCAGCAGTGCAGCCAGCCGAAATAGCCACCGGACGGCTCGCACGCAGCAGCCGGCCCGTCGCCGCCATCCAGCTTCTGTCGCAGGTAGTTCGGCAGCAGCACGGCGTCGACGACGTAGACGGCGAGGGGAGCTTCTTCGGACACCGTCTTGGTCACCCTGGCCCCAGCGCCACTCCTGCACGACGGCCACAGCCACACCGTGTCCCCGTCGTCGCGGACGGTGATGGCGTGGCTCTTGTTGGTGGCCGCGTCGGTGGCCAGCGAGCTCACCGACACCCAGTCGAACGCCTGGAACAACTTCCTGCCGTAGGTGGTCGCCGCGCCGTGGTACAGCAGGACGGCGAGCCGGTCGTCGGCGCCGAGGCTTCGGAACTTCGGCTCGAACTCGGCCAGGGCTTTGTCTTCGGGGCAGAACACCGTGAGGCCGCCGGCGCCCGCGGCGCGCTCCCAGAAGAGCTGGGTCGCGTTCCCCGTCTCGGCGACGAGGCGGGCGAAGTGGTCGCAGGCGCCGCCCGTGGAGATAACGTCCGTGAACGCCCGCTCCTCCGGCGCGTCGGATGCGCGCCCATGGCCGGAGTCGTCGATGCCTCGGAACTCGAGCCCGGGCGCTTCGTCGTCGTCCATGAGCACAGGCTCCTCGTCTATGCCCGAGCCGTCGATGCCCCGGAACTTGAGCCGGGGCGCTTCGCCCGGCTCGTCGTCGAGGTGGGCCATGAACACCGGCTCGTCCGGCGCGTCGGACGCGTGCCCACGGCCTGAGTCGTCGATGCCTCGGAACTCAAGCCGGGGAGCTTCGCCCGCCTCGTCGTCGTGCGTGGAGATCTCGGGCATGAACTCCGGCTCCTCCAGCGCGAAGGGCCCGTGCCTACGGCCCGGGTCGTCGATGCCTCGGAGCGCGAGCCGGGTCAGCCCTGCCTCGCCGTCGCCGCCCGCTGCAGCGCCTCCAGAAACGACGAGCAGAAGAACGAGCAGAAAAGGTGCGGCCATCGCGGCTGCCACACCTTTCTCCCAAGAGAGCGCGAGGGAGGGGAGTTGCTGAGTGCCTTCTGGCTATGGCTGGTAGTTGCAGTGCAGTGCAGGGGGTGTGGCCGCGAGGGTGGAGTATTTATACACGGTGAAGGAGGCGGTCAGGCATAGGAATGGCGAGGTAGGAGCTCCATGGTCCGGAACGGAGCGAGGAAGGAAGGACTAAAGACGAGGGCTCTATACGTGTCGATCGCCCATAGGGTAGGGGGATATGGAAGCGAGCAAGGCAGAGCCCTACCCAAGCGCGTTTCATCTTCCTCGTAACTTGATGCCGTCCAGCCGTCGATCGCCACAACAACTTTGTCGGTGTGTCTTGATACAAGGTTACTTTAGGGTTTTCGGTTTTGGGTTTAGGAAACGACGTTATTCCTTCCTAATTAAGATCGAACAGCACATTGTGATGCCTCGATTGCCACAATAGTGCACACGACATCACAAATGTTACTTCCATGCCCTCTACGTAGGAGCGCTAACAATGCGTGCATGGACTGCATTGACCTGTAAAGTGTAAATGAAATGAGATGTGCGTGCCAGCGACGCATGGAGAACATTTGGATGCAACGCGCGGCTTCTCACAGGCGTAACCGGAAGCAGAAAAGCTATGTTGAATGCGACGTCCCGGCCGGGAGATAACACGGAAGCAGGTACATGGTGGTGGATGGTGCGCCATTATCTCATGCCAAAACGGGCTATGGAAGATGAGGAGGGCGTTTATTCGCTGCTGCCAAGGTCACATCACATGCCACCGCGTGCTCACATGATCACAGTATCGCATCCTTGCTCCGCGGTGAGTTCTTTCCTTGCTTGGCTCTGGGGCCGATTCATTACATGAGCATATATAGCATGTGACACCGATGCCTCCAACCACTCGTTCACACCTTTTACTTCAATCACTAGTACACCACAGCTACAATTAATCCACGTCTATAAACCGTCTTTGCGCCGCACGCATGTAGGTGTAGCTGTGTAAAACATACTAAGCGTGGGAGCAATATCTCGTTCTGGAAAAAAGAGCATCGAATTTGGACTCTACAACCACGCACACGGCAATTACTCGGCAGCTTCTTGACAACTTACCACAAGGCAGAGCAAAGCTCCCTGCATATGAAGGTAGATCCATGTGCTCAATTGTTTCAACTTTAGGCAAATACGGCAGACTTGGATTGCTGGTCACAAGTTACAAACGAGGGAGACGTTCATGTACTGGGTTTCGCTTCGTACCTTCATTGTTAAGTGATCAATCGACTTTCACACATATATAAAATCCTAGGGACCGACTAAAAGGCAGGTACCCAAAATACATCGAGTGTCGGTTACTTCTTTTCTGTCCGTCGGATATTCATCCAACGGCTCACAGGCCGTCTTCCACCTTCTTCCTCCCACGATATGATCCACCTCTTTTCTGCAGCCGCCGGCCTACCCTGCCCCATCCGCCTGCCTCCACCCCTGCGGCCGGCAGGCACTGCCGTGCACCGCCGGCCTACCCTGCCCCATCCGCCTGCCTCCACCCCCGCGGTCGGCAGGCACCGTCGTGCACCGCCTCGCTACCCCGCCCTCCACTCA
>NC_041382.1:127225549-127239389 GCF_002162155.2 Triticum dicoccoides
CACCACCACTGTTGCTAACTATCGTCCCGACCATCCCTCTAGCCCCCGCACCACAGATGAACAGCTCCGGCGATCCCGTGCACCCATCCACCCCTAAGATAGATATTGGGGTTGTGGCTTCCGCATAAGATAGATATTGGGGTTGTGGCTTCCGCCTAAGATAGATGGTGTGGCTAGTTCTTCTCCGGCGAGGTACAAGGAAGAAGGAAGGAAGAGGTACCGGACGCAAGAACAAAAAATCAGGTACCTGGTAACTAGCAAAAACAGATCCTAAGTTTGGAACAGAGATTGCACTAAATTAGTTTAGAAGCTGAATCCGATGAGACGACATGATGTTATGAATCCAAGGCGCATTTGATAATGCATGGACAACAAGGACATCAACATTAGATGACGAGATTCGACACAAACGCATACACATCTTCAGGGCAGGACTGCAAGCATTTCTAGCCATATTATCCCTCTGCAAACTAATGAAAACGTTTTTGTAGTTCAAATTGAGCTAGAAAAATGTTTTATATCTTCTATATCTAAATAGCTAGCCCCACTAACATATTTCTCTTAACATGCATACATGTCACCTAAGCATGTTAACATGCATGCAAAAGACCCACTTCAGCATGTGAACATGCATGCAAAAGAACCACTTCGTCATGCCAACATGCATGTGAAAAGTCCACCTCATCGACAATGAAAAAATAAATCATATAAGTTTTTAGTTTTAGTTCTCGTATTATTCATCCAAATATTAATATTCAAAATAATCAAATATCATGAAAGTATATTGCAACCAAGTCCCGCAGCAACGCGTGGAGCATCGTCTAGTTAGTGTAAAGAGGTAGTACTAAATTAACAAGGTACATGCACCGATATGCGTGCCAACGCCATCATACACCGTCTTCGACCACCCTCCACAACGGGTACGACCATCCTTGATACGGGCGTCATACGTCCCCTTGTTATTTCATACGTGTTGGGGTGAGGTGTCTCTAACCTACATTCTTTTTACAATTTGGGAATAAACATGTGTAGAATACTTGATTAAACTCTCAGTCCCACTAATCATATATCATCTGAAACCCAACCATGGGCTTAGCTGTCTTTTTAGTCTCCCCTTTTTGGTGGTTGAAGTCAACATGATTAATTCATTACAAAAAGGATATATGATAAGAATATCTCAATGGGTTTCTTTAAATAGATATACGAAATGCTTTTCCTAAGTTTGTGCATTATTTTGAATTATGTTGTGGAATGCAAAATGCACGACACTTGGAGTTTAGTAGAGATGCCCTATATCTTTAGAAACTGCGACATGCAAAGCATACCTGATATCGGAATGACTAAATGCATCATATGTCTAACAAATTACCTAAGGTGTGTCAACTGTGTCCTATAAATTCAAAAGTCAATATATGGGTCTTAATTGTGCATGTGTAATTCATGTCTTATCCGCGTTTCATCTGATAGCGTGGAATAATTATGTCTTTACAGAAATGTTTGTTTCATTTGTAAAAAATGTTCCTGTGTTTGAAACATGTATTTATGAAAAAACATATTTTAAAAAATGTTTATGTCTTTGTAAATGACTATATTTATGTTCAAGCACTTTTCTTATTGTTTTTTCATAGTTCCATAACAAAACCAGAAAAAAAATTGATGAAACACGGATAAGACATGAATTACGCATGCACAAAGCAGCCCAAGTAGCCCAAATTTCATGTATTTCAAATTCGTTTAGGAAGATTTTACTGGGAAGAAAACAAGTGAATCTCCTCTCTTAAACATATCATCGAACATCTCAAGCTCTCAGCTATAAGGCCCACGAAGAAATGTTTGGCACACACCAATGGCAAGATTGAGATAACGTTGACACGACTTGAATATGCACTTCTATGCCGGTAAAGCCAAAGAGTGCACAACTTACAAACCATCTCGACAATCGATCTCGCTGCCTCCTCGCAGTGACACACACCTTAGACTAGCCACAATGGGTAGTAACATACAATAGTAATGTATCTATGTTAATATTCTATGTTACTAACATATGTGTGGTAACATGCAACACTTCATTTATTAAGCTATAGACTCATTTTGTCTTGATATGTGTGATGTTACTCATACTAGTAGTACTCCCTCCTTTCCGGTTTATAAGGCTGGCCATAATGGGCGTAACATAACTAGTATCATATACTTGGGACTCGCAAACATGCTTACGTGGCAGGAAATTAAAGAAGAGAGAGAGGGTCATAGTAACATAGGTAGATACCGTAACATAATAAATGTTATGCTACTATGTGTCATGCATGGCAATAAATAAGACCACCTATGATACTACTTTATGATACTATGTACTATGGATGTAATATCATACACTAGTATCATATGCATGATACTAGTATATGTTACTCCCCACTATGACCAGCCTAAGGCTCAATTCAAAAATCTCACCAACCAAGATAGATGATGAGTGGTGGAATATTTTTTGTAGTTTACAAAAGCACCCAATTAATGCTCTTGTTTTCCTAAAAAAATTATGTTTACGAATGCATTAATTGCAATGCATGCATACATAAAGTGCATGCATTGGTCAGTTTTCTCTTAATACTTGCATGCAATTATTTAATGCTGAAGGAAATATGCCCTAGAGGCAATAATAAAGTTATTATTTATTTCCTTATAATCATGATAAATGTTTATTATTCATGCTAGAATTGTATTTTCCGGAAACATAATACATGTGTGAATACATAGACAAACAGAGTGTCACTAGTATGCATCTACTTGACTAGCTCGTTAATCAAAGATGGTTATGTTTCCTAACCATGAACAATGAGTTGTTATTTGATTAACGAGGTCACATCATTAGTAGAATGATCTGATTGACATGACTCATTCCATTAGCTTAGCACCTGATCGTTTAGTATGTTGCTATTGCTTTCTTCATGACTTATACATGTTCCTATGACTATGAGATTATGCAACTCCCGTTTACCGGAGGAACACTTTGGGTACTACCAAACGTCACAACGTAAATGGGTGATTATAAAGGAGTACTACAGGTGTCTCCAATGGTCGATGTTGGGTTGGCGTATTTCGAGATTAAGATTTGTCACTCCGATTGTCGGAGAGGTATCTCTGGGCCCTCTCGGTAATACACATCACATAAGCCTTGCAAGCATTACAACTAATATGTTAGTTGTGAGATGATGTATTACGGAACGAGTAAAGAGACTTACCGGTAACGAGATTGAACTAGGTATTGGATACCGACGATCGAATCTCGGGCAAGTAACATACCGATGACAAAGGGAACAACGTATGTTGTTATGCGGTCTGACCGATAAAGATCTTCGTAGAATATGTAGGAGCCAATATGGGCATCCAGGTCCCGCTATTGGTTATTGACCAGAGACATGTCTCGGTCATGTCTACATTGTTCTCGAACCCGTAGGGTCCGCACGCTTAAGGTTACGATGACAGTTATATTATGAGCTTATGCATTTTGATGTACCGAAGGTTGTTCGGAGTCCCGGATGTGATCACGGACATGACGAGGAGTCTCGAAATGGTCGAGACATAAAGATTGATATATTGGAAGCCTATGTTTGGACATCGGAAGTGTTCCGGGTGAAATCGGGATTTTACCGGGTTACCGGGAGGTTACCGGAACCCCCCGGGAACCACATGGGCCTTCATGGGCCTTAGTGGAAAGGAGAAAGGGGCAGCCCAAGGGGGCTGCGCGCCTCCCCCCTTCCCCTAGTCCTATTAGGACTAGGAGAGGTGGCCGGCCACCCCTCTCCCTCTTTCCCCCTTGGGAATCCTAGTTGGAATAGGATTGGAGGGGAGTCCTACTCCCGGTAGGAGTAGGACTCCTCCTGCGCCTCCTCCTCCTGGCCGGCGCACCCTCCCCCCTTGGCTCCTTTATATACTGAGGCAGGGGCACCTCTAAACACACAAGTTGACACAAGTTGATCCACGTGATCGATTCCTTAGCTGTGTGCGGTGCCCCCTGCCACCATATTCCTCGATAATACTGTAGCGGAGTTTAGGCGAAGCCCTGCTGCTGTAGTTCATCAAGATCGTCACCACGCCGTCGTGCTGACGAAACTCTTCCCCGACACTTTGCTGGATCGGAGTCCGGGGATCGTCATCGAGCTGAACGTGTGCTCGAACTCGGAGGTGCCGTAGTTTCGGTGCTTGATCGGTTGGATCGTGAAGACGTACGACTACTTCCTCTACGTCGTGTCATCGCTTCCGCAGTCGGTCTGCGTTGGGTACGTAGACAACACTCTCCTCTCGTTGCTATGCATCACATGATCCTGTGTGCGCGTAGGAATTTTTTTTTGAAATTACTACGAAACCCAACAGTGGCATCCGAGCCTAGGTTAATGATGTTGATGTTATATGCACGAGTAGAACACAAGTGAGTTGTGGACGATACAAGTCATACTGCCTACCAGCATGTCATATTTTGGTTCAGCGGTATTGTTGGACGAGACGACCCGGACCAACCTTACGCGTACGCTTACGCGAGACCGGTTCCCTCGATGTGCTTTGCACAGAGATGGCTTGCGGGCGACTGCCTCTCCAACTTTAGTTGAACCAAGTATGGCTACGCCCGGTCCTTGCGAAGGTTAAAACGGAGTCTATTTGACAAACTATCGTTGTGGTTTTGATGCGTAGGTGAGATTGGTTCTTACTTAAGCCCGTAGCAGCCACGTAAAACATGCAACAACAAAGTAGAGGACGTCTAACTTGTTTTTGCAGGGCATGTTGTGATGTGATATGGTCAAGGCATGATGCTGAATTTTATTGTATGAGATGATCATGTTTTGTAACCAAGTTATCGGCAACTGGCAGGAGCCATATGGTTGTCGCTTTATTGTATGCAATGCAATCGCGATGTAATGTTTTACTTTATTACTAAACGGTAGTGATAGTCGTGGAAGCATAAGATTGGCGAGACGACAACGATGCTACGATGGAGATCAAGGTGTCGCGCCGGTGACGATGGTGATCATGACGGTGCTTCGGAGATGGAGATCACAAGCACAAGATAATGATGGCCATATCATATCACTTATATTGATTGCATGTGATGTTTATCTTTTTATGCATCTTATCTTGCTTTGATTGACGGTAGCATTATAAGATGATCTCTCACTAAATTATCAAGAAGTGTTCTCCCTGAGTATGCACCGTTGCAAAAGTTCTTCGTGCTGAGACACCACGTGATGATCGGGTGTGATAGGCTCTACGTTCAAATACAACGGGTGCAAAACAGTTGCGCACGCAGAATACTCAGGTTAAACTTGACGAGCCTAGCATATGCATATATGGCCTCGGAACACGGAGACCGAAAGGTCGAGCGTGAATCATATAGTAGATATGATCAACATAATGATGTTCACCGATGAAACTACTCCATCTCACGTGATGATCGGACATGGTTTAGTTGATTTGGATCACGTGATCACTTAGAGGATTAGAGGGATGTCTATCTAAGTGGGAGTTCTTTAATAATATGATTAATTGAACTTAAAATTTATCATGAACTTAGTCCTTGACAGTATCTTGCTTGTTTATGTTGATTGTAGATAGATGGCTCGTGCTGTTGTTCCGTTAAATTTTAATGCGTTCCTTGAGAAAGCAAAGTTGAAAGATGATGGTAGCAATTACATGGACTGGGTCCGTAACTTGAGGATTATCCTCATTGCTGCACAGAAGAATTACGTTCTGGAAGCACCGCTGGGTGCCAGGCCTGCTGCTGGAGCAACGCCAGATGTTATGAACGTCTGGCAGAGCAAAGCTGATGACTACTCGATAGTTCAGTGTGCCATGCTTTACGGCTTAGAATCGGGACTTCAACGACGTTTTGAACGTCATGGAGCATATGAGATGTTCCAGGAGTTGAAGTTAATATTTCAAGCAAATGCCCGGATTGAGAGATATGAAGTCTCCAATAAGTTCTATAGCTGCAAGATGGAAGAGAACAGTTCTGTCAGTGAGCATATACTCAAAATGTCTGGGTATAATAATCACTTGATTCAATTGGGAGTTAATCTTCCGGATGATTGCGTCATTGACAGAATTCTCCAATCACTGCCACCAAGCTACAAGAGCTTCGTGATGAACTATAATATGCAAGGGATGAACAAGACTATTCCCGAGCTCTTCGCAATGCTGAAAGCTGCGGAGGTAGAAATCAAGGAGCATCAAGTGTTGATGGTTAACAAGACCACTAGTTTCAAGAAAAAGGGCAAAAGGAAGAAAAAGGGGAACTTCAAAAAGAACGGCAAGCAAGTTGCTGCTCAAGAGAAGAAACCCAAGTCTAGACCTAAGCCTGAAACTGAGTGCTTCTACTGCAAGCAGACTGGTCACTGGAAGCGGAACTGCCCCAAGTATTTGGCGGATAAGAAGGATGGCAAGGTGAACAAAGGTATATGTGATATACATGTTATTGATGTGTACCTTACCAATGCTCGCAGTAGCACCTGGGTATTTGATACTGGTTCTGTTGCTAATATTTGCAACTCGAAACAGGGACTACAGAATAAGCGGGCACTGGCAAAGGACGAGGTGACGATGCGCGTGGGAAACGGTTCCAAAGTCGATGTGATCGCGGTCGGCACGCTACCTCTACATCTACCTTCGGGATTAATATTAGACCTAAATAATTGTTATTTGGTGCCAGCGTTGAGCATGAACATTATATCTGGATCTTGTTTAATGCGAGACGGTTATTCATTTAAATCAGAGAAAAATGGTTGTTCTATTTATATGAATAATATCTTTTATGGTCATGCACCCTTGAAGAGTGGTCTATTCTTACTAAATCTCGATAGTAGTAATACACATATTCATAATGTTGAAACCAAAAGATGCAGAGTTGATAATGAAAGTGCAACTTATTTGTGGCACTGTCGTTTAGGTCATATCGGTGTAAAACGCATGAAAAAAACTCCATACTAATGGACTTTTGGAACCACTTGATTATGAATCACTTGGTACTTGCGAACCGTGCCTCATGGGCAAGATGACTAAAACACCGTTCTCCGGTACTATGGAGAGAGCAACAGATTTGTTGGAAATCATACATACCGATGTATGTGGCCCGATGAATATTGAGGCTCATGGCGGATATCGTTATTTTCTCACCTTCACAGATGATTTGAGCAGATATGGATATATCTACTTAATGAAGCATAAGTCTGAAACATTTGAAAAGTTCAAAGAATTTCAGAGTGAAGTTGAAAATCATCGTAACAAGAAAATAAAGTTTCTACGATCTGATCGTGGAGAAGAATATTTGAGTTACGAGTTTGGTGTACATTTGAAAAGTTGTGGAATAGTTTCGCAACTCACGCCACCCGGAACACCACAGCGTAATGGTGTATCCGAACGTCGTAATCGTACTTTACTAGATATGGTGCGATCTATGATGTCTCTTACTGATTTACCGCTATCATTTTAGGGATATGCTTTAGAGACAGCCGCATTCACGTTAAATAGGGCACCATCAAAATACGTTGAGACGACGCCTTATGAACTATGGTTTGGCAAGAAACCAAAGTTGTCGTTTCTTAAAGTTTGGGGCTGCGATGCTTATGTGAAAAAGCTTCAACCTGATAAGCTCGAACCCAAATCGGAGAAATGTGTATTCATAGGATACCCAAAGGAAACTGTTGGGTACACCTTCTATCACAGATCCGAAGGCAAAACATTTGTTGCTAAGAATGGATCATTTCTAGAGAAGGAGTTTCTCTCGAAAGAAGTGAGTGGGAGGAAAGTAGAACTTGACGAGGTAACTGTACCTGCTCCCTTACTGGAAAGTAGTTCATCACAGAAAACTGTTTCAGTGACACCTACACCAGTTAGTGAGGAAGCCAATGATAATGATCATGAAACTTCAGATCAAGATACTACTGAACTTCGTAGATCAACCAGAGTAAGATCCGCACCAGAGTGGTACGATAATCCTGTTCTGGAGGTCATGCTACTAGATCATGATGAACCTACGAACTATGAAGAAGCGATGGTGAGCCCAGATTCCGCAAAGTGGCTAGAAGCCATGAAATCTGAGATGGGATCCATGTATGAGAACAAAGTATGGACTTTGGTTGACTTGCCCGATGATCGGCAAGCGATTGAGAATAAATGGATCTTTAAGAAGAAGACTGACGCTGATGGTAATGTTACTGTCTACAAAGCTCGACTTGTCGCAAAAGGTTTTCGGCAAGTTCAAGGGATTGACTACGATGAGACCTTCTCACCCGTAGCGATGCTTAAGTCCGTCCGAATCATGTTAGCAATTGCCGCATTTTATGATTATGAAATTTGGCAAATGGATGTCAAAACTGCATTCCTGAATGGATTCCTGGAAGAAGAGTTGTATATGATGCAACCAGAAGGTTTTGTCGATCCAAAGGGAGCTAACAAAGTGTGCAAGCTCCAGCGATCCATTTATGGACTGGTGCAAGCCTCTCGGAGTTGGAATAAACGTTTTGATAGTGTGATCAAAGCATTTGGTTTTATACAGACTTTTGGAGAAGCCTGTATTTACAAGAAAGTGAGTGGGAGCTCTGTAGCATTTCTGATATTATGTGGATGACATATTACTGATTGGAAATGATATAGAATTTCTGGATAGCATAAAGGGATACTTGAATAAAAGTTTTTCAATGAAAGACCTCGGTGAAGCTGCTTACATATTAGGCATTAAGATCTATAGAGACAGATCAAGACGCTTAATTGGACTTTCACAAAGCACATACCTTGACAAAATTTTGAAGAAATTCAAAATGGATCAAGCAAAGAAAGGGTTCTTGCCTGTGTTACAAGGTGTGAAATTGAGTAAGACTCAATGCCCGACCACTGCAGAAGATAGAGAGAATATGAAAGATGTTCCCTATGCATCAGCCATAGGCTCTATCATGTATGCAATGCTGTGTACCAGACCTGATGTGTGCCTTGCTATAAGTTTAGCAGGGAGGTACCAAAGTAATCCAGGAATGGATCACTGGACAGCGGTCAAGAACATCCTGAAATACCTGAAAAGGACTAAGGATATGTTTCTCGTATATGGAAGTGACAGAGAGCTCATCGTAAAAGGTTACGTTGATGCAAGCTTTGACACTGATCCGGACGATTCTAAATCGCAAACCGGATACGTGTTTACATTAAACGGTGGAGCTGTCAGTTGGTGCAGTTCTAAACAAAGCGTCGTAGCGGGATCTACATGTGAAGCGGAATACATAGCTGCTTCGGAAGCAGCAAATGAAGGAGTCTGGATGAAGGAGTTCATATCCGATCTAGGTGTCATACCTAGTGCATCGGGTCCAATGAAAATCTTTTGTGACAATACTGGTGCAATTGCCTTGGCAAAGGAATCCAGATTTCACAAAAGGACCAAACACATCAAGAGACGCTTCAACTCCATCCGGGATCTAGTCCAGGTGGGAGACATAGAGATTTGCAAGATACATACGGATCTGAATATTGCAGACCCGTTGACTAAGACTCTTCCACGAGCAAAACATGATCAGCACCAAAGCTCCATGGGTGTTAGATTCATTACAGTGTAATCTAGATTATTGACTCTAGTGCAAGTGGGAGATTGAAGGAAATATGCCCTAGAGGCAATAATAAAGTTATTATTTATTTCCTTATAATCATGATAAATGTTTATTATTCATGCTAGAATTGTATTTTCCGGAAACATAATACATGTGTGAATACATAGACAAACAGAGTGTCACTAGTATGCCTCTACTTGACTAGCTCGTTAATCAAAGATGGTTATGTTTCCTAACCATGAACAATGAGTTGTTATTTGATTAACGAGGTCACATCATTAGTAGAATGATCTGATTGACATGACCGATTCCATTAGCTTAGCACCTGATCGTTTAGTATGTTGCTATTGCTTTCTTCATGACTTATACATGTTCCTACGACTATGAGATTATGCAACTCCCGTTTACCGGAGGAACACTTTGGGTACTACCAAACGTCACAACGTAAATGGGTGATTATAAAGGAGTACTACAGGTGTCTCCAATGGTCGATGTTGGGTTGGCGTATTTCGAGATTAGGATTTGTCACTCCGATTGTCGGAGAGGTATCTCTGGGCCCTCTCGGTAATACACATCACATAAGCCTTGCAAGCATTACAACTAATATGTTAGTTGTGAGATGATGTATTACGGAACGAGTAAAGAGACTTACCGGTAACGAGATTGAACTAGGTATTGGATACCGACGATCGAATCTCGGGCAAGTAACATACCGATGACAAAGGGAACAACGTATGTTGTTATGCGGTCTGACCGATAAAGATCTTCGTAGAATATGTAGGAGCCAATATGGGCATCCAGGTACCGCTATTGGTTATTGACCAGAGACATGTCTCGGTCATGTCTACATTGTTCTCGAACCCGTAGGGTCCGCACGCTTAAGGTTACGATGACAGTTATATTATGAGTTTATGCATTTTGATGTACCGAAGGTTGTTCGGAGTCCCGGATGTGATCACGGACATGACGAGGAGTCTCGAAATGGTCGAGACATAAAGATTGATATATTGGAAGCCTATGTTTGGACATCGGAAGTGTTCCGGGTGAAATCGGGATTTTACCGGGTTACCGGGAGGTTACCAGAACCCCCGGGGAACCACATGGGCCTTCATGGGCCTTAGTGGAAAGGAGAAAGGGGCAGCCCAAGGGGGCTGCGCGCCTCCCCCCTTCTCCTAGTCCTATTAGGACTAGGAGAGGTGGCCGGCCACCCCTCTCCCTCTTTCCCCCTTGGGAATCCTAGTTGGAATAGGATTGGAGGGGAGTCCTACTCCCGGTAGGAGTAGGACTCCTCCTGCGCCTCCTCCTCCTGGCCGGCGCACCCTCCCCCCTTGGCTCCTTTATATACTGAGGCAGGGGCACCTCTAAACACACAAGTTGACACAAGTTGATCCACGTGATCGATTCCTTAGCCGTGTGCGGTGCCCCCTGCCACCATATTCCTCGATAATACTGTAGCGGAGTTTAGGCGAAGCCCTGCTGCTGTAATTCATCAAGATCGTCACCACGCCGTCGTGCTGACGAAACTCTTCCCCGACACTTTGCTGGATCGGAGTCCGGGGATCGTCATCGAGCTGAACGTGTGCTCGAACTCGGAGGTGCCGTAGTTTCGGTGCTTGATCGGTTGGATCATGAAGACGTACGACTACTTCCTCTACGTCGTGTCATCGCTTCCGCAGTCGGTCTGCGTTGGGTACGTAGACAACACTCTCCTCTCGTTGCTATGCATCACATGATCCTGTGTGCGCGTAGGAAATTTTTGAAATTACTACGAAACCCAACAAATGCACCTTGAAGTCGGAACATGTGATGGGGAATAACCAAATTGAGCCTTATAAAATGGAAAACAAAGGCCTCCTTTGGTTTGTAGGAATTTCATATGATTTCTATAGGATAGGATTTGCAAAGGAAAATTTCCTTTAAAGCCCTTTGATTTGTAGGAATGGACTCCTATTCCTATGTAGGATATGAATCAATCCTTCACATTTTGGAGGAAAAAAAACATTAGCTAAGACTTAATGGAAAAATTCCTATCCTATGCATCAAATGACATCTCCTTCTCTATAGGAATTGAGATGCATGTCATCTCACTTCTTATGATTTTTCTATTTCTATAATATCCCTATCCTGTGAACCAAAGGAGACCTAAAATTTCGAGATAAGCCCTATAAACCGGAAAGGAGGGAGTAACTAGCTATGTTACCACATGCTACTTTTTTCATTTATTGCTTGTCACATCATCTATTTTATCTAGATATGTGTGATATTACTACCTATGTTACTCCCATTGTGGGTAGTCTTAGCCGCGCGTGTAACCTCGTCCTCCCCGTGCGCTACAACCTACTTATGCCACAAAGTGGGCGCTCACTAACTTGAGAAACAAAATAATAATTTAGCATTGATCATGTTTATGGGCCAAATCATAGCACACCTTCAAGTAAGTACTCCCTCTGAATTTAAAGTGAAATCACGATATTTATTATGGATTGAAGGGATTACTTTTCGTAGCATGATTTGACTACTTTTTTCTCGACTTCTAGGCCGATGTTGAATCTGACATTTTGCAACAGGAAAAATATGTACAAGTGATGTATGCAAATTAAGTTGTGGCACAGGGCAGGAGCCAACACAGTAGACCACGAACTCACACGCAGAACAGTGGCATGGACCGACAAGCGCATGCTGCAGCAACATATCTGCTGATCTAAACAGTGCGCACACGCACAACCATAATTGAGCAGTGCTATGCGGACGACAATATCAGACGATTTGCAGACGACGGTTAAATCCAGCGTAGGAATCTGCTCCGCAACGAAGCAACGGCCGCTGGATTACTTTGTCGTGCACAGATCGCCCAGAGAACATCGTGTGTGGAGCAGTTTCGACCATAATTATAGAGTGCCATATACTCCGGAGTAGATGTAAGAGGATTTATTCACTAGTGCAGTTGAACTTAACCAGATAAATTAACCGCTAACATAGCTGCCTTCTTCTTGTTGTTGTTCAGTTCAGTGAATCCCGCGGCAGCAATCCTGGGGTATGAGAAACCCGATCACAGTGCCAACCATGCTCCCGACGGCCACCAGTATCGTTACCCAGGCCGGGATGCAGCAGTGCAGCCAGCCGAGATAGCCGCCGCACGGCTTGCACGCAGCACCCGGCTCGTCGCCGCCGTCCAGCTTCTGTCGCAGGTGGCCCGGCAGCAGCACGGCGTCGACGACGTACACGGCGAGGGGGGCTTCTTCGGACACCGTCTTGGTCACCCTGACCCCAGCGCCGCTCCCGCACGACGGCCACACCGCCACAGCAGCACCGTGTCCCCGTCGTCGCGGACGGCGATGGCGTGGCTCTTGTTGGTGGCCGCGTCGGTGGCCAGCGAGCCCACCCGCACCCAGTCGAACGCCTGGAACTGCTCCCTCCGGTAGCGCGCCCCCGCGCCGTGGTGAAGCAGGACGGCGAGCTGGTCGTCGGCGCTCAGGCTGTCGAACTTGGGCTTGAACGTCGCCACCGCGAGGTCGTCGGGGCAGAAGACTGTGAGCCCGCGGCCGCGTTCGGCGAGGAGGCGCTGCTGGAAGATCTCGTCCGCGTTCGCCGTCGCGGCGAGAAGGCCCGCGAACCCCGCGCATCCGTTGGCGGACATAACGTCCATGAACACCTGCTGCATCGGCGCGTCGGACGCGTACCCACGGCCCGAGCCGTCGATGCCTCGGAGCTCGAGCCGCGGCGCTTCGCCCGCCTCGTCGTCGACCGTGGAGGCATCGGCCATGACGTCCATAAACACCTCCTCCTCCGGCGCGACGGACGCATGCCCACGGCCCGAGTCGTCGATGCCACGGAACTCGAGTCGGGGCGTTTCGCCCGCCTCGTCGTCGTCAGTGGCGACAACGTCCATGAACACCGGCTCCTCCGGCGCGACCGACGCGATCCCACGGCCCGTGTCGTCGATGCCTCGGAGCTCGAGCCGGGGAAGCCACGCCTCGCCGTCGCCGCCCGCTGCAGCGCCCCCAGAGACGACGAGCAGAAGAAGGAGAAGAAACGGCGCGGCCATCGCGCGCTGGCACCAGCTTGCTAGCTAAGGGCATCTCCAACCGTTGCCCCCCGGGCAAAAAATCGCTCCCGGGGGCGCACCGACGCTAAACCACGCACTGGGCGTGATGCCTCCTAGTCGCGGCGCCCACGGTTAGTCAAAAAAGTCAAATATGGCGCAAAGACGACTCAAATTTAACGCAAACATCGACGAGTTCGTTCAAACTTAAACATATTTAAAA
>NC_041382.1:127239567-127246381 GCF_002162155.2 Triticum dicoccoides
AAAAAACTTCCGCGGGCTACCCCCGCCGTCTCCCTCGCCGCCTGCCTCGCCGCCCGCCCACGCGGTTCTACATGCCGAGGAGGCTGTAGAACCGCGTGTAGTCACCGCCGCCGCCGTCGTCGTCGTCGCCGCCCCCGCCTACGCCTCCGCCGTCCCTGCTGCATCCCTCCCCCAGTTGGCGCGGCGGGTTGGACAGTTCGGGGGCGGCGGCGTCGTCGTCGTCGCTGTCGAGGACCACGACGCCGTGCTCGTCCTCGTGTCCATGCTTGCGGGCGGCGATCTCCTCCAGGGCCCGGCGCTGCCGGACCATCTCGTCGCGGAGGTAGTCGTCCCGCGCCCATCGCAGGGCGTCCTCGTCGGAGAAGCCGCGCCGGGCTATCTCCTCGTACTCCACGGGGAGGCCGGGCTCCGGCTTGGGCTCGACGAGGACGAAGCGGCTGGTGGGTGGAGAGGCGTTGGCGCCGATGCGGACGCCGGAGCTGCGGGTGCGCGTGCTGACCGGCGTGCCCTGGGGCTCCGGCTTGACGGGGCGGAGGCAGGGCGAGCCACCGGACGAGGAGGAGGACCCCCCGGTCTCCATGCGCCTCGGGGTCCAGGAGCTTCCCCGGCGGCGTGAGAAGGAAGGGGGGCGGGGTACTCGAGGTGCGGCGTGTTGCCGCCCTCAATGTACTTGAGGACGGCCTCCAACGTGCGCCCGGGCACGCCCCACCACCGACGCCGGCCGACGGCGTTGAGCCTGCTGGAGGGCTCGACACCGTTGGTGGCCTCGAGCTGCTCGGCGTGACGGCGTCGGAAGTAGGGCTCCCAGAGCGGGCTGTCGGGGACGTACCGTGGCCCCTCCCTCGCCGCACGCGGCAGGGACGAGCGGATGCGTGCGATCTCCGCACACCGCGCAGCGCCGGTGGGTATCGGGGGCACCAGCACGCCGCCGGCGCTGGTCCTCCATGCCCCGGGTACCCGCATGTCCGGCGGGACCGGGTACTCGGCCTCGAAAAGGAGGCGAGCCTCACTCTCGTGAAGATGGCGGCGGCCGAATCCGTTCGCCGCCGCGCCGTCGCCTGGGAAGCGCTCGGTCATGGGTGCTGGAGACGGCGAGAGAGAGGAGAAGGAGGAACGACGACGGCGAGAGAGAGGCGAGGGAGGAACGACAACGGCGAGAGAGTACGAGTCGCCGAGTGCTCTGGGGCGCGTCTTATATAGGCCGAGGCGCCGCCCATGCGCGAGCCGCCGTGAGTACGCGTGGCGGGCGAGGGAGGGCGAGGGACGCGCGTCATCCGGTCTTTACTGCGTCGCCTGTGAGGCATCAATGGCGCAGGCTGACCGGCGCGGCAGCTTTGGCATTGATTCGCCGCGGGAAACGAGGCGATGAGGACGACGAAGGGCCGAGAAAAAGGGTAGAGTCGCTGACGCGGCGGCCCGCGGCTGTTTCGCGCCAAAACAGTTTGCCCCGGCGCCCCCCAGCGCGCCGGGTTCGGCCTGGATCCGCCGGCGCTGTTTTCAGCCCAAGCCGGCGAAAATCGGGCTCCTGGGGGCGCGACTGGGCCGATTTTTCGGCGCCGGCGCAAAAAAAACGCCTGGGGAGGCCTTCCTAGGGCGCGGCTGAAGATGCCCTAAGGCCTTGTACAATGGGAGGTGCTTAGACAGATGCTTAGAAAAATAAACCGGGTTTTTCTGAAGCACCGGTGCTTATTTGTACAGGATAGACGCTTAACTAAGCGTCTCTTCTGTAAAAATAGGCACCGGTGTTTAAAAAAAGTCTGATTTATTTTTCTAAGCACCTTCCATAAGTATTTTTCATTGTACCAGGTCTAAAAGGGGGTGATGCACGGAGTTGCTGAGTGGCTACGGTAGGCTGGTAGCAGTGCGGTGCAGTGTAGGGGGTGTGGCCACGAGGGTGCGGACTGCGGAGTATTTATACACGGTAACGGTCTGACGGAGGCCATCAGGTAAAGAGCTCAATTGTCCGGATGGGAAGGGAATGAGGAAGGAAGGAGTAAAGGCAAGGGCTATATGTGTCGGTCGCCCATAGGGTATAGTTTTTTTTAAGGGAACCGCCCATAGGGTACATGATATTGAAGCGAGCACGGAAAATATCTACTCCCTTCGTCCTTGAAAGAGTGTACTTCCAACTTTGTTGGAGGGTCAATCTATTTCAAAGTTTGACCGAGTTTGTGCAAAAATATATTGATGCTTGTGAAACCAAATAGGTATATGATGAAAATATATTTTACTATGAATCTATTGATACTAATTTGATGGCATAAATGTTGGTCTATTATCGTATAAATACGGTCAAATATAAAAAAATTGATTTTTCAACAAAATTGAAAATACACTCTTTTAAGGACAGAGAGAGTACCTTTGTAACTTCATGCCGTCCAGCCGTCACGACTAGGAATGAGTGACGTCAGCATAACAACTTTGTCGGTGTGTCCTGACATGAGGGCACTCCAGTCCAGGGTTAGGGTTTAACGAACGTGAATTGACAGTGCCATCTAGTTTTGGCATAGGTTTGTCCACGCTATTCCTTACTAATAACATCGATCATCTAGCACATTGCAATGCATCCATGCATGGCCACAAGCCAACAATAGTGCACACTACATCACCGGCACCGGCAGATAGGTGTTTTTCTTTTCGCATGCCATCCACTCGGAAAGTCTACTTCTCTCCAGCGTCTACGTAGGAGCACTAACAGTACGTGCATGGGCTGCATTAACCTAGTATAACGAAATGAAATGTGCCTGCGGTCCATGGCAGCAACAACCGATCAAAGGCGAGTGAAAACATTTGGCAGCAACGCGGATTCTCATAGGAGTGAGCTTGTTGAATGCGATGTCACGGCCGGGACATAACACAGGAGCAGGTAACACGGTGCACCACTATCTCTCTCATGCCAAAAAGGGCATATGCAAGATGAGGAGGACGTTTCGCTGCTGCCATGATCACATCACATGCCACCGCGTGCTCACATGATCACGCCGCGTCTTTGACGCAACAATCCCTTGCATACCTTATGTGTGGCAACTATACGAGGCCAATTCATTACAAGAGCATATATAGCTTGTGAAGCAGACGCTCCAACCACTTGTTCACATTTTTACTTCAACCACTACTACAACTCAATGAATCCACGTCTATAAACCGTCCGTGCGCCGCACGCATGTAGGTGTAGCTGTGTAAAACATACTAAGTGTGGGAGCTATATCTCGTTCTGGGAAAAAGAAGATCAAATGTTGACTGTAGAACCAGGCACGGTAATTACTCGGCAGCTTCCTTACAACTTAGTACAAAGCAAAGCAAGGCTCCCTGCATATGGAAGTAGATTCATGTGCTCACTTGTTTCAACTTTATGCAAATAAGGAAGACTTGGATCGCTGGTCACAAGTTATAATGGATCTAGGGGCAAAGGGAGGCGTTCAAGTAACAGCGATTGGTCGACTTTCACACATATACGGAATTCTATGTTTGGAGCGGAAATTACACTAAATCCTATTAATTTATGTATCTCAACATACAAGCATGTCACATACAATTATGGTTGGATAACACCTCAACAAGCAATCATGCATGGGAAAAGACTTACCACCACATGCAACCATGCATGGAAAAAATGTGTGTCATTCTATTATTCTACTAATATTTGATAGATATTTTATAATTATACATTATATACAATAAGTCGTATGTATTTTTTTATTTTGGTTCACATCTTATTAATCTAAATATTTAAATTCCACACAATAAAATGAAATGTATTGCAACTGATTCCGGTAGCAACGCGAGGGGTATCATCTATTAAATTTAGAAGTTGAATCGAATGAGACAACATAATGTTATGAATCTGATGCATGGACAAGCAATTACAAGAAGGACAAACATTTGTTGACGAAATTCTGCACAAACACATACAACTTCAGGGCAAGACAACGAACATTTCTAGAAACCCATATACCAAATTAGCAAAATGAAAGCACCGACATGCACGATAAGGCCACCATACAACGTCTTCGACCACCCGCCACGACGGGTACGGTCATAACATTTTAGTGTCACATTTTTAAAATCAAATATTTGACCGGCAGCGGGCAGGTACGTGTTTTTCTTTTCCGCATGCCATCCACTGGGAAAGTCCACCTCTCTCTTGCGTCTACGTAGGGAGCACTAATTAAACTGCGTGCATGGGCAGTAGGGCCGGGCCGACAAAATCTGGGGCCCTATGCGAAACTAAAAAATAGGGCCCTATCTTAAAAAATGAACTAACAAGAAATTATAATATATATATCTCACAGAAAAAAATTGTAATGTATGTAATATAATGTCTTACATAACAATTGAAAATATGAAAAAGTCATACCTATCCAACTCCTGGTTGCTATTTATTTGAACATCCTCATTCTTTTAGTATTCTTTATGAGTAGAAACCGAAGTTAATACCTATATAAGAAGTACAATTTGAATATATTGGCTCAAAGAGGCATACAACTAGTGAACACATTCAAGTTTGAGCTAACATGTGCACTATCCAAGAAAAGGCATTGCAATATTTGGATGTAGTATAGCACTAGAAATATGCAAGAGACTAATATTTAGAGGCTAAATCATATTTATGTCTTTTACATTTGAATAATAATAAAATAAAAAGCAAACTGCTAGGCTCATGAGCCTATATATAAACCATAATATGATGTATACAACTGTGTCTAGGAAAAAAGAGTAACTGTCTTTATACTTGTTACAATGGTATAGCACTTGGAAGTATCACATACAAACTATATGCGGGTATGCTAGTAATTAAAGAAAACATGGGATATTTTCTGATATATTCTGGGGAGATATTTGAAATTTACCATCAGAAATACTTGAGGCAACAAAAGCTATATCAAATCTAACTTCCATATCCCTGATCTACGACGGCGGAGCTCAATCTACATATAGGGGATGTGTTTATGAGTCTGGAGGAGTGGAGGTCCTTGTATTCACCTGCAGCGGCCAGTCGCCATGTGATCCGATCGATCCAGGGACCGAGGGGCGAGGGATCAGACTCCAGGATAGAACACCTTCGACCGAGGGATCAGACTCCAGAACACCTTGGATCGATCCTCGATCCAAGGACCGACGGATCAGACTCCAACATAGGCGAAGTGAACACCTTGGATCAAAGGTCCTTTCCTGCAGGCTGTAGCGATCGAGACGAGTAGGAGGACTGGAAGAGGAGGAGGAGATCGATCCCCGATCCCGTTTCAGCGCTGGTCGCTCGATGGCTCGATCCTCGATGCCCTCATTGCTTCGACTCCAGCAGTCCAGACCACTACAGCACCCAACAGCCCAAAGCGCATAAGTTTTCTTTTAGTACTAGGCCTTTGTAAAAAAATTGGGCCCCCCCAAAATTTTGGGCCCTGTGCGGGCCGCACTTTTTGCACCACTATGGGCCCGGCCCTGATGGGCTGCATTAACCTGTAACGAAATGAGATGTGCCTGCGGTCCATGGCAGCAACAACCGATCGATCGAAGGCGAGTGAAAACATTTGGATGCAACGCGGACTCTCACAGGAGTGAAAAGCTTCTTAAAAGCAATGTCCCGGTGTCAGCGCCCCAACTACACAGGAGCCAGACACCGTGGCAGCGCCAGGTCAGCAGCCTGCCACGGCGACCAAACCGAGTGGAATGCAGGGCTACACACCAAGGTGCAACGCCAGCAGGCCGGCCCGCATCATACAGCCCAACAGGAGGTTCGTTGGGCCGGACTGGACTCGCTAGGGTTGATCCGGGGTCGCCACCTACTTACACCCACAAGCGACGCGAGGAAGGCATCCAGTAGGATCAGATCGGCGGCGGCTCTCTACCTCATCCCCTTTCCCTCTCAAGAACAGCTTGGCTGATTGTATCTGAATTCGAGTTGTATCTGTGATTGAGTTATAGATCGATTGGTACCCTAACATCCTGGTATCAGAGACCACTCCACCACTCCTCTCCGCCGCGCCAACCCTGGAGACTCGCCACCGCGTTCAAGCGCGGCAAGTCCTCCTCGCCACCATGGATCCAGCCCTCAAGGAGTACCTAGACAAGATGCACCAAGACGCCAAGGTCGACTCCGCCCACGTCCTCAAGCAACTGCAGACCCAGTCGTCGCAGATCGAGGATCTCCTCTGCTGGAAACCCGATCTGGAGGCGAGGTTCGCGAAGCTGGAGACCACCGTGGTGACCTTGCAAGCCGCGGCTAGGGCTGGACCAAAAGCTCGTAACTCGCGAGCTTAATGAGCGCTCGATAGTTCGGCTCGTTAAGCTCGTAGCTCGCTTCTTAATGAACAGAGTCAATCATTGATTTTAGCTCGTTAAGCTTAACGAGCTTAACGAGCGAGCTAACGAGTTTCATGAGTAGCTCGTTAAGCTCGTTAGTAACAATACAACACATATTTTCATTTTACGTGACAAACTTTTATAGCACCTCAGCCCATCTATTCAATCTAATCGACCTATGAGACAACAAACTACTGCATTTCTTTTTATAGTCATCATATTTCGTCTTGAAAACCACACCTACACATTCATCATGTATATCGTAAAACATTATAATCTATTAACGAGCGCTCACGAGCTTAACGAGCTTCAAACGAGCCGAGCCGAGCAGGGTTTTCTGCTCGTTAGTCTTAACGAGCTTAACGAGCCGAGCCTTAACGAGTACAAGCTTAACGAGCCGAGCTGCTCGTTAACCATCTGTGACCAACGGGACGGCGCTCCACAACGCCCTCCCACCGCTGCTCCAAACGCGCGGACCACCTCTCGGGCCTGATGGCCACGCCGTCGCTGATCT
>NC_041382.1:127246534-127369453 GCF_002162155.2 Triticum dicoccoides
CCCCGTGTCGCCGACGGCACTCCCGGTCACAGGTACGGTTCCGCTTCCGCTTGTCCCTTCCGCCACGGCCCCGTTTTCCTCATCAGTTCTCACCACGTTAGGCCAGCCACCACCATCCATGAGCTTCCCTGTTTTCTCCGGCGACAACCCACAGCTCTGGAAAACGCTGTGCAAACAGTATTTCCAGATGTTCCCCGTCCATGATTCTTACCGTGTTCCTATGGCCATCCTAAACTTCTCTGGTCCGGCGAGCATATGGCTCCAATCTGTCCAGAAGAAACTTATCAGGCTGGACTAGGAATCGTTCACATCCCTGCTCTGTACTCGTTTCGGCCGAGACAAACACCAAATGCTCATCCGCCAATTCTATGCCATCAAATAGACCACATCGGTCGCTGATTTCATCGAGCGCTTTGAGTCCTTGATGAATCACCTCATATCATATTCAGAATTAACTCACCCATATTTCTTTTTGACTCGTTTTGTCGAGGGCCTGCGACCGGACATTCGAGCGGTGGTGCTCGTGCAACGCCCACCGGACTTGGATACGGCATATTCGCTAGCCCTACTTCAGGAGGAAGTGGCCGACGGTGAACTCCTGATCGGCCGCGCCATCACCAACCGCGGTCAGGGGAGTCATCCACGCACAGCTACGCCTTCGTTCTTCGGTCGACCTGCTACACCAACCGTGGTCTCCGAGGATCGACGCGGCACCGATGCCACACGTGCCAACTCCGAGAACAGCAAGGTCGCGACACTCCGGCAGTTTCGCCGCGCGAAGGGCCTCTGCTTCAAGTGCGGGGAACGGTGGGGCAAGGATCACATGTGCCCACCGACCGTACAGATGCACGTCGTCGACGAACTCCTCACCTTGTTCACCCAAGACGACCTCGCCATCGAGTCACCCCCTTTGTCACCAACTTCTGAAGAAGAGAAATCGAGTCACCCCCTTTGTCACCAACTTCTGAAGAAGAGAACATGTGCACTCTCTCGCGCCAGGCAGTGGATGGATCTTCAGACCCGGGCGTTCTTCAGCTACAGGCATGGCTCCAAGGGCACGAGATCTTACTGCTTGTCGACTCAGGCAGCTCTACATCCTTCGTCGACAGCACTCTGGCCACCAAACTTGAAGGAGTGAAGCCGTTACCGCGACCATGCAAGGTGCGTGTCGCCGACGGCAACACCATCCCCTACAACCGATTCATCCCAGCTTGTTCGTGGATCACGCAAGGGCACGAGTTCACAACAGATTTCAAAATCCTGAAGCTGGGCTCCTATGATGCAATCCTTGGGATGGATTGGCTACGCCAACAGAGTCCCATGAGCATCGACTGGGTTGCGCAACAGTTGAATGTCACCACCCCCGCTGGCCGCCTCCACCTGTCTGCGATCTCTTCGGATCAAACTCAGTGCTCTGTTATTTCTGCCCCAGAATTGCTCAAGGCCTGTAAGCAAGGATCAGTCGCTCACATTATCCACCTCAACTCTCTTGATGGCAGCAACGAGCATGACGCACAGATGCCGGTCGAGGTACTTCAGCTACTTGAGCAGTTCACTGACGTGTTCGAAGACCCGCGTGGCCTCCCACCGCATCGTGAGTGCAACCATCGCATACCGCTGATGGCAGGCGCGCAACCTGTCACATCCAGGCCCTACCGATACAAGCCAGAACTGAAAACAGAGATAGAGCGGCAAGTTCAGGAACTGCTCGATGCAGGAATAATTCAAAAAAGCTCCAGTCCCTTTTCATCCCCAACCATGTTGGTCAAGAAGAAGGACGGGACTTGGCGTCTGTGTGTCGACTACCGTCGCCTCAATTCCATGACAGTAGTGGGCAAGTTTCCTATACCGATTATCGACGAGCCACTCGATGAACTTGCCGGTGCCAAATGGTTTTCGAAGCTTGACCTTCGCGCTGGATTCCACCAAATCAGGATGGCCGAGGGTGAAGAGTACAAGACAGCATTTCAAAATCATTCAGGCCACTAGGAATTCCGTGTCATGCCATTTGGAGTTGCTGGTGGCCCTTCAACCTTCAATGGCGCCCTGACCACAACTCTCAAGCCGGCAAATCGTGTCTGCGTCATCTCATTCTTCGATGGCATCCTCGTCTTTAGTAAGACCTTCTCTGATCATCTCCAGCACCTCACCCTCGTGCTACAACTACTACACAAGGATCACTGGCAAGTGAAGCAGTCAAAGTGTTCCTTTGCCCAACGCCAGATATCCTACCTCGGGCATGTCATTAATGAGCAAGGTGTCTCTACGGACCCAATCAAGATCCAAACAATCCAGAACTGGCCTGTTCCTGAGTGTGCAAAAGATGTGCGTAGCTTCCTCGGATTGGCAGATTATTACCGCAAGTTCATCAAACACTTTGGGATCATTGCCCGCCCTCTTTTCACGTTACTTAAGAAGAACCAGCTATTCGTTTGGACGAGTGACACACAACAAGCATTTGACACACTCAAGGAGAAACTGATATCTGCACCAGTTCTGCAGCTACCAGACTTCAGCAAGCAATTCATGATTGACACAGATGCCTGTGCCTCCGGGGTAGGAGCTGTCCTGCAACAAGAAGGGCACCCGATTGCTTACTTAAGCAAAGCGCTTGGTCCCAAGAACAGAGGGTTGTCCACATACGAGAAGGAGTGCATGGCGATCCTCATGGCAGTCGATCAGTGGCGTCCTTACCTGCACACCGACGAGTTCATCATCCACACTGATCAACGCAGCTTGATTCACCTCGACGACCAGCACCTGTCAACCCCCTGGCAACAAAAAGCCTTCACCAAATTGCTGGGTATGAGATACAAGATCTGTTACCGAACTGGTGCTTCCAACACCGCGGCTGACGCGCTCTCTCGATGCACTCCTGATGCATCACTAGCAGCTATTTCAGTTTGTGCTCCAACTTGGCTGACTGACATTCAAGACAGTTATGCCTCAAATCCCCAAGCTCAGAAAATCATCACGGACCTCGAGCGCAGACCTGACCCCAAGCAACGCTTTACCATGCGGGATGGACTGCTTTACTTTCGCAACAGGCTCTGGCTGGGAGGGTCTCCATCCATGCAGCAACGCGTGCTCCGCGCCTTCCATGACAGCACAGTCGGCGGTCACTCTGGCGCGCCAGCAACTTATCAACGTCTGCGTCGCCTGTACGCCTGGCCTAAAATGAAGGAGCAGACGCGCCAGTACGTGCAATCGTGTGCTGTGTGCCAGCAAGCGAAGCCAGAGCGTGTCCGTTATCCCGGACTCCTCGAGCCCCTGCCTATCCCAGATCACGCCTGGAAGGTGGTCACCATGGATTTCATCGGCGGGCTACCCACTTCTGGCAAGTTCAACCGCATCCTCGTGGTGGTCGACAAGTTCACGCGCTACGCGCACTTTCTACCTCTGAGCCACCCCTTTACTTCTGCCAAGGTGGCTCACTCATACTTGGAGAACGTCTACAAACTCCACGGGCTGCCCGCTGCTATCATCTCTGACAGGGACCCGGTCTTCACCAACACCTTTTGGCGCGAGCTGTTCAAGACCATCGGGGCTGATCTGAACATGAGCACGCCATACCATCCCCAAACAGACGGACAGACCTAGCGTGTCAAGCAGTGTCTGGAAATTTATCTGCGCTGCTTCATCCACGCCTGCCCACACAAATGGCACCAATACTTGGCCCTCGCGGAATTCTGGTACAACTCTAGCTATCATTCTGCCCTCGACACCTCCTCTTTTGCAGCACTCTACGACCATGAGCCGCGGCACTGGGGGATTGAGGCCGCGTCCACTTGCAAGCTTCCCCCACTCAAGGAATGGCTCGAGGAGCCAAGCACATGCAACAAGTCATCGCCGAGCATCTCCGCCGAGCCCGCGACATCATGAAGAAGCAAGCCGACAAGAAGCGCTCCGAGCGCACGTTTGTTGTCGGCGACGTGGTCTTCGTCAAGCTCCAACCCTACGTCCAGACAACAGTGGCTCGCCGCACCAACCACAAGCTCTCCTTCCGCTACTTTAGGCCTTTCAAGATCATTCGCGCCGTCAACCCCTGGCGTACGAACTGCAGCTTCCAGAAGGCGCCAAGGTGCACCCGGTCTTCCACGTTTCTCAACTGCGTCGAGCCATCCCCGCCACCACTTCGGTCGAGCCAGAGCTGCCAGCGTTCAAAGACGAGCCTCTCTAACCCGTCGAGATCATGGACACGCGCTGGCGACAGACACCACAAGGCCGGCGCGAACAGATGCTGGTGCGCTGGTCCGATCCTTCAGTCCTTGACGCCACCTGGGAAGACGCCAAGTACCTCTTTGACCGCTTCCCTGCACTGGCTCGAGGGCGAGCCAGTACTCAAGGAGGGGGGATGTCAGCGCCCCAACTACACAGGAGCCAGACACCGTGGCAGCGCCAGGTCAGCAACCTGCCACGGTGACCAAACCGAGTGGAACGTAGGGCTACACACCAAGGCGCAACGCCAGCAGGCCGGCCCGCATCATACAGCCCAACAGGAGGTTCGTTGGGCCGGACTGGACTCGCTAGGGTTGATCCGGGGTCGCCACCTACTTACACCCACAAGCGAGTCGAGGAAGGCATCCAGTAGGATCAGATCGGCGGCGGCTCTCTTCCTCATCTCCTTTCCCTCTCAAGAACAGCTTGGCTGATTGTATCTGAATTCGAGTTGTATCTGTGATTGAGTTATAGATCGATTGGTACCCTAACACCCGGCCGGGAGATAACACGGGAGCAGATAATGCGGTGCGCCACCATCCCATGCCAAAAAGGGCATATGCAAGATGAGGAGGACGTTTCGTTGCTGCCAAGGTCACATCACATGCCACCGCGTGCTCACATGACCATGCCGCGTCTTTGAGGCAACAATCATTGCATACCTTATGTGTAGCAAATATACGTGGCCAATTCATTACAAGAGCATATATAGCTTGTGAAGCAGACGCTCCAACCACTTGTTCATATTTGTTAGAAGGGAAAAGAGATGATTGGTGGAATTGTTGTTGTATTGCTTGAGTCTCGTGGGCATATATATATATATAGTACAATCATCTACTTGGAGTACAAGGCAAGGTGGAATAAATCCTACGCTATCATATGTTTCTATAATAACAATGATACGCAACATCCCCCCGCAGTCACAAAGGTAGCGACGCAGACGGTGAGACTGGAGAAGAATCCAAAGGCAAGCCGATGGACACCCTCCACAGTCGTAACGGTCGATGCATCACGGAGTCGTGGCTGCAGTGAAAACCGGCAAGGTTGCTCAAGCATGGCGGTAGCCCTTTCTGTCGTTTGTCGAGGGAGCCGAGAGCGTAGGTGGTGTAGCCGTAGTCGAGGTAGCCGTGCGAACAACGCCGTGGTCGGTGTCGAGTCGGGGGTCGCCGGTGTCGAGGTAGTCGTCGTGGAGCCGCAGAAGAAGAGCAGCGGCGGCGGCGGCCTAAGGAGGCGGCGATGGCTAGAGAAGGAGCGCGGCGGCGATGCTCGAAATAGGCGATAATGAACCCTAACAGTGTGATGAAGGCCGGCGCGGACGGTGATGTTCCCGCGCCAAGGGAGGCGGCGTGACGCATATCACGTGGAAGTCAACGCGCGTGGACGGCGGTGGACCGCGGGCCGCAGCGTTACGACCCGAAGAGGCGACGCAACGGCCGCGGGCAGGTCGGGGCAATGGCAGAGAAGACCTCGGGGGGTTGCAGGGATCACGTGCCACGCTCGCTACAGCCCGACAGGGTGACGCAGCGGCAGCGCGAGGGTCGGCGCAGCCTCGGAGACGGCCTCAAGCGGACGGCCTCGATGTGGTGGTTGACCGCGGGCCGCGGCACTACGGCCCAAAAAAACAACACAGTGGTAGCGCGCGAGGTGGTGCAACCACGAAAACGGTCTCAGAACGACGGCAGGAATCACGTGTCGTGGCACTACGGCCCGAAGGGACAATACAGCGATGGCATGAATCGATGCAACCACGGGAAAAACCACCGGTCATGAGGCGGCGACGCTGCGGTCCAAAGAAACGACATAGCTGCAGCCCATTGCTCGTCGGTGGAGGGGCGCTCTACTTAGGGACAGAGCGACCACGGCCGAAGGAAAACGACGTGAACACGGATGCACGGACGACGAACCACACGGTCGTACGTGGCAGGAGAAGTCCATAGCCATTAGGCAACAGCGGCGCGTGTCCCCGCGCCCGGACAAGCAAACAGTCCGCAGCCGGACCGGTACGCATTGCATGCATAGAAGCACACCCGCGTGATGTATAATCACGACCAGGCAAGACCTAGATGCATATGCTATCCAGTCCAGAGGTGCAGCAGCTGGCCTGACAAGAGCGGCCGCCGGCGTACGGACGCGGGCAACCAGCAAAGTCCGCGCGAGGCGCCTGGTGGCCTTGGGCTCGGGCCACTTGCCGCCGGATGACGACCAGCGGACCGTACGAGCGGCCACCACGTCACGGACGGACGTGTTGCAGTGTAGGGCGCTTCAGTGTAGTCGATGCCGATGTTGAAGAAGAGACGCGTGTTTGTAGATGAGAACGGCGGCGAGCGACTCAACCCGATCAGAATCAAAAAAGAACACCGATCAAACGATCCGTGAGAGAAAAAACCCTGGATCAAAGATCGAGAAAAAGACTCTAGAGCAGCCGGTCAATATGATCGGCGGACGAACTCTAGGTACAGGCAGCGCGGCCTCCGGTGACGGTCATGAAGGCCGACCGCCTCGAAGACGGCGCAGATGCTGAAGCGGCGACGGCTAGGGTTTAAAACCCGGAAACTGATACCATGTTAGAAAGAAACGAGATGATTGATAGAATTATTGTTGTATTGCTTGAGCCTCATGAGCATATATATAAAAATATAATCATTTACTTAAAGTATAAGGCAAGGTGAAATAAATCCTACGCTATTCTATGTTTTCATAATAACAATGATACTTAACAATATTTATACTTTAACCACTACTACAACTCAATGAATCCACGTCTATAAACCGTCTGTGCGCCACACGCATGTAGGTGTAGCCGTGTAAGAGTAGGACATAAGCGTGGGAGCTATATCAAATTTAGACTATGGAACCAGGTACGACAATTACTCGGCAGCTTCCTTACAAATTGCAAAGCAAAGCCAGGCTCCCTGCATATGGAGGTAGATTCATGTGTTCATTTGTTTCAACTTTATGCAAATAAGGAAGACTTGGATCACTGGTCACAAGTTACAATCGATCTAGTCATCTAGGGGCAAAGGGAAACGTTCATGTAACAGCGAATGCCCGACTTTCACACATGCATATACGGAATTCTATGTTTGGAACCAAAATTACACTAAATCCTATTAACTTATGTATCTTAAGTTCTTAACATGTAAGCATGTCACATCATCATATAATTATTGATGAGATAACACATCAACATGTAATCATGCATGAAAAAAGACTCATCATCACATGCAACCATGCATGAAAAAATATGTTTCATTCTATTATTCTACTAATATTTAGTAAATATTTTATAATACAGATAATCAAATGTAAAACTCTCTCTGTAAAGAAATATATTGTACGGACATTTCTTTACAGAGGGAGTAAGTCGTATGTATTTTTATTTTGGTTCACATCTTATTAATCTAAATATTTAAATTCCACACAATAAAATAAAATGCATTGTAACTGATTCCCATAGCAACGCGAGGGGCACCATCTAGTTAATTTAGAAGTTAAATCCAATGAGACAATAAAATGTTATGAATCCGATGTATGGACAAGCAATTACAAGAAGGACAAACATTTGTTGACGAAATTCGGCGCAAACATGTACAACTTCAGGGCAAGACAATAAACATTTCTAGGAACCCATATACTAAATTAGTAAAATGCAAGCACCGACATGCACGATAAAGCCATCATACATAGTCTTCAACCACCCGCCACGACGGGTACGCTCATAACATTTTAATGTCACATTTTTCAAAATCAAATATTTGACCAGCAGCCGGCAGGTACGTGTTTTTTCCGCATGCCATCCACTCGGAAAGTCCACCTCTCTCCTGCGTCGCGTCTACGTAGGAGCACTTAAGAGCATCTCCAGTCGCGCCCTTAAGAAGGCCCCCAGGTGATTTTTCGGTCGCCGGCGTAAAAAAATCGGCCCAGTCGCGTCCCCAAAGCCCAGTTTTTGCCGGCTCGGGCCAAAATTGGCGCCGGCGGACCCAACCCGAACCCGGCACGATGGGGGTCGCTCGGGGGCGTCGGGCGAATCGTTTTTGGCACGAAGAGCCGCGGACCAGCCGCGTCAGCGACTCGACTCTTTTCTCGCCGCTTCGTCGTCCTCATCGCCCGTTTCCCGCGGCGAATCAATGCCAAAGCTGCGCGCGCTGCTACGCCAATCAGCCTCCATTGATGCCTCACGGGCGGCGCAGTGAAGGCCGGGCGACGCGCGTCCCCTCGCCCGCCACACCACCACGCCACGCGTAACGCGCCGGCCAAGCCTACCACGCGGCGCCTCCGCCTATATAAGCCGGCCACCAGCGCGCCGGAGACACGCACAGATACTCCACCGCCGACGCGCCCATTTCTCCCTCCTTCCTCCTCTCGCCGTCTCCAGTTCAGAAGAATGACCGAGCGCTTCCCAGGCGACGGCGCGGCGGATAATGGCTTCGGGCGCCGCCATCTTCACGAGGACGAGGCTCGCCTCCTTTTCGAGGCCGAGTACCCGGTCCCGCCAGACATGCGGGTGCCCGGGGCTTGGAGGATCAGCGCCGGCGGCGTGCCGGTGCCACCACCACCCACCGGGGCGGCGCGGCGTGCGGAGATCGCACGTATCCGCGCGTCCCTGCCACGGGCGGCGAGGGAGGGGCCACGCTACATCCCCGACAGTGGCTTCTCCGACGAGGACGCCCTGTAGTGGGCGCGAGACGACTACCTCCGCGACGAGATGGTCCGGCAACGCCGGGCCCTGGAGGAGATCGCCGTCCGCAAGCGTGGGCGCGAGGACGAGCACGGCATTGTGATCCTCGACAGCGACGACGACGAGGACGCCCCCGGACCGTCCAACCCGCCGCGCCAATCGGGGGAGGAATGCAGCAGGGACGGAGGCGGGGACGCCGCCGCCGACGACGCCGACGACGCCGCCGCCGCCGACAACGGCGGCGACTACACGCGGTTCTACCGCCTCCTCGGCATGTAGAATTGCAAAGGCGGGCGGCGGGCGACGGGGAGCGGCGAGGTAGACGGCGAGGAGCGGCGATGGAGATGGCGGGGGGCAGCCCGTAGTAGTTTTTTCTTTTTTTGTAAAATATGTTTAAATTTGAACGAACTCGCCGATGTTTGCGTTAAATTTGAGCCGTGTTTGCATCGTATTTAACTTTTTCAAAAAAACATGGGCGCCGCGACTGGGGGCATCACACCCCCAGTGCACGGTTTAGCGCGGGTACGTCTTGGGGGCGATTTTTAGCTCCTCCTAAGAGCCAACAGCTGAAGATGCTCTAACAGTGCGTGAATGGGCTGCATTATTAACCTGTAACGAAATGAGATGTGCCTGCGGTCCATGGCAGCAACAACCGATCGATCGAAGGCGAGTGAAAACATTTGGATGCAACGCGGACTCTCACAGGAGTGAAAGCTTGTTGAATGCGATGTCCTGGCCGGGAGATTAACATGGGAGAAATGCCGTGCACCACTATCTCATGCCAAAAAGGGCATATGCAAGATGAGGAGGATGTTTCGCTGCTGCCATGGTCACGTCACATGCCTCCGCGTGCTCACATAGTAACATGCAGGGCCGGGCCCATAGTGGTGCAAAAAGTGCGTCCCGCACAAGGCCCAAAATTTTGAGGGGCCCCAATTTTTTTACAAAGGCCTAGTACTAAAAGAAAATTTATGCGCTTTGGGCTGCTGGGTGCTGTAGTGGTCTGGACTGTTGGAGTCGAAGCAACGAGGGCATCGAGGATCGAGCCATCGAGCGACCAGCGCTGAAACGGGATCGGGGATCGATCTCTTCCTCCTCTTCCAGTCCTCCTACTCGTCTCGATCGCTACAGCCTGCAGGAAAGGACATTTGATCCAAGGTGTTCACTTCGCCTATGTTGGAGTCTGATCCCTCGGTCCTTGGATCGAGAATCGATCCAAGGTGTTCTGGAGTCTGATCCCTCGGTCCTTGGATCGAGAATCGATCCAAGGTGTTCTGGAGTCTGATCCCTCGGTCGAAGGTGTTCTATCCTGGAGTCTGATCCCTCGCCCCTCGGTCCCTGGATCGATCGGATCACATGGTGACTGGCCGCTGCAGGTGAATACAAGGACCTCCACTCCTCCAGACTCATAAACACATCCCCTATATGTAGGTTGAGCTCCGCCGTCATAGATCAGGGATATGGAAGTTAGATTTGATATAGCTTTTGTTGCCTCAAGTATTTCTGATGGTAAATTTCAAATATCTCCCCAGAATATATCAGAAAATATCCCATGTTTTCTTTAATTACTAGCATACCCCCATATAGTTTGTATGTGATACTTCCAAGTGCTATACCATTGTAACAAGTATAAAGACAGTTACTCTTTTTTCCTAGACACAGTTGTATACATCATATTATGGTTTATATATAGGCTCATGAGCCTAGCAGTTTGCTTTTTATTTTATTATTATTCAAATGTAAAAGACATAAATATGATTTAGCCTCTAAATATTAGTCTCTTGCATATTTCTAGTGCTATACTACATCCAAATATTGCAATGCCTTTTCTTGGACAGTGCACATGTTAGCTCAAACTTGAATGTGTTCACTAGTTGTATGCCTCTTTGAGCCAATATATTCAAATTGTACTTCTTATATAGGTATTAACTTCGGTTTCTACTCATAAAGAATACTAAAAGAATGAGGATGTACAAATAAATAGCAACCAGGAGTTGGATAGGTATGACTTTTTTATATTTTCAATTGTTATGTAAGACATTATATTATATACATTACAATTTTTTCTGTGAGATATATATACTATAATTTCTTGTTAGTTCATTTTTTTAAGATAGGGCCCCATTTTTTAGTTTCGCACAGGGCCCCGGATTTTGTCGGCCCGGCCCTGGGCACATGATCACATCGAACCCTTGCTCCGCGGTGAGTTCTTTCCTTGCTTGGCTCTGGGGACTTTGACGCAACAACCCCGTGCATACCGTATTACTTCAACCACTACTACGACTCAATTAACCCACGTCTATAAACCGTCTGTGCGCCGCACACCTGTAGGTGTACCTATGTAGGACTAGGACATAGTACGTACTAAGTGTGGGAGCTATATCTTGTTCTGGAAAAAATAACATCAAATTTAGACTCTGGAGCCAGGCACGGCAATTACTCGGCAGCTTCCTTGTAACTTACCACAAGGCAGAGCAAAGCTGCCTGCATATGAAGGTAGATGCACGTGTTCAATTATTTCAACTTTATGCAAATGCGGAAGACTTGGATCGCTGCTCACAAGCTACAACCCATCTAGGAACAATGGGGACGTTCATGTACTGGGCTTCGCTTCGTACCTTCGCTGTTAAGCGATCGATCGACTTTCTCTTCTAAATTCCAAGTGCCCTGCACTTTTGCATTCCAAAGCGAAATTCAAAATAACGCATAAACTTAGGGGAAATCTTTCTTAGAACTATGTCAAAGAAACCCATTGAGATATTCTTTTCACATAATGCATACACTTCAGGGATGTTTTTTTTTTTTAATTTCATAAAAAACGGACCAGAAAACAAAGGAAAAAATATTACGAAAACTATAACCCAGATGGGAAGAAACAGATAAAAAAACCCAACAAAACCCGAAATGGGCCAGACTATGTTGCATCGAGGAACTATCTACTCCTTCCGTTCCTAAATATAAGTCTTTGGAGAGATTCCACCATGGACTACATACGGAGGAAAATGAGTGAATCTATATTCTAAAATGCATCTAGATACATCCGTATGTGGTCCATAATAAAATCTTTATAAAGACTTATATTTAAGAACGGAAGAAGTATTTCATACATGGATCCAATCAGCCGCCTTCAGGCGGCAAACAGACGCAACGACGCCCATCGCACGCCCACTGGCAAGCCGAGTTGGACCGGCACAGTCGGGGCTCTTCTCGCGTTTTTCGGCTTTGCTTACTTCTGCTGCAGATTTTCTATTATGGTTTCTTTGTTTTGGTTTTTATATTTTTTTGGCTTTTCTTTATTTTTGTTTTTGTTTTTAATACACTATAAATATTTTTTAATGCATGGTGAATAATAGTCTAACATGTGGCCAAATTTTTTCTGATGCACACTGAACATATTTTGTACTCCCTTCGTTCTTAAATATTTGTCTTTCTAGAAATTTTAAATGGTCACTACATATAGATGTATATAGACATATTTTAGAGTGTAAATTCACTCATTTTACTCTGTATGTAGTCACCATTTAAAACCTCTAGAAAGACAAATATTTAGGAAAGGAGGAAGTAATATGCATTGAAATTTTCTTAATATATGAAGATCTTTTTAAATTATATGGTAAATATTTTTCTAATACACAATGAATATTCTCTTAACATACGGTGAACGTTCTATTAGTTTACACTGAACTTTTTAAAAAAAGAACACATACTAAACAATAAGAAAGATAATTTTTATTTTGATCAACTTACAAATATGCACCTCCTAAAAAATAAAAACAGCCCTTTTTTTTGGAGGAAACCCAACAAAAAAACAATATAGGAAAAAATCGGTTCACGGTAGAGTGGGTCGACCCATTTGCCCTGGCTCTCACACAGGTTCCAATATAAGGTCTCTTGTCTGGGAACTGTTGTGCCTCACCGTGGCGACTATTTATCGCCTTACATGAGCTTAAAAATAGCCCCTTTTTTGGAGAAAACCCAACAAAAAAACAATATAGAAAAAACAAAATCAGTTCACGGTAGAGTGGGTCGACCCATTTGCAATGGCTCTCAGGCAGGTTCCAATAT
The DNA here is from genome assembly GCF_002162155.2 of Triticum dicoccoides. NCBI lineage: Eukaryota > Viridiplantae > Streptophyta > Magnoliopsida > Poales > Poaceae > Triticum > Triticum dicoccoides. Next base: position 127,259,496 of record NC_041382.1, read on the forward strand.
AAGGTCTCTTGTCTGGGAACTGTTGTGCCTCACCGGTAGAGTGGGTCGACCCATTTGCACTATTTATTCACCGTTTTATTTCCAGTTTTTTTCTTCATTTTTTCTCTGTTCATTGTTTTGTTTCTTCCCTTCTTTGTTGTCTTTCTTTAGTTTTCCTTTTTTTCTTTTTTCTTCTACATTTTTTCTTTGGCTTTCTTTTTTCTTCTCCATTTTCATTTTTTCATTTTTTTTGTATGTTTGTTTTCATTTTCACTCCAAGTTTTCGTATATGTGAAAAACATTTTTAAATAAGTGATCAATATTTTTTGTATACATGTTAAACATTGTCCGAATGCCTATTCAACATTTTAAAAACTTGCTCAACATTTTACTAATTATTCAACATTTTCAAATACATATTCAATATTTTTGGAATACTCATTCAACATTTTTAATACTTATTCAAAATTTTCAAATATTTGTTCAACATTTCAAATGCTTATTCAACATTTTTCAAATACTTGTTCAATATTTTTCAAATCCTCATTCAACAATTGTTAATAATTATTTCACAATTTTCAAATACTTGTTAAACATTTTAATTCTTATTCAAAATTTTCAAATACTTGTTCAATATTTTTCAAATACATGTTCAACATTTTTAATACATATTCAAAAAAATTCAAATACTTGATCAACATTTTTAGTACCTATACAAAATTTTCAAATACTTGCTCAACATTTTTCAAATACTTGTTCAATTTTTTTAATACTTATTCAACGTTTTTCAAATACTTATTCAACTTTTTTAATGTGTTTTTGAATAGTATTTATTTTATATATATGTAGAATATTATAAAATATAATTAAAAGTACAAAAATAAAGCAAAAATTGAGAATAAAAAAACAAGTCATTGCCTCCCGCGCAGCTGGGCCGGCTCATCTGGGCTCGCCCCGACGCGACGCGTACTTGTTTGCTCGCATAAGGCGATAAATAGGTGTGCCCGTGCCTCACGCGCAGCGTGACACAAGCTCGTCTAGCCTCAGCGTCGCTACTTATAGGCTGGCGAAGGTTGATGTTGGCTCAGCGAAGGGAGATAGCACAGGAGCAGCCAGGGGGTGGCCGAGCCTTTCGTGGGGGCAGCTATGGGGGTCGAGGTAGAGCAAGACCAGGCCGGGGCGCCCCACCACCCCGCCAACCCTCTCTAGTACGTAAACGCTCATCTCAAGAGGCGGGTCTGGACTCGGGAGAAGAAGAGGGAGAAGAAGATGTTACTAGCCCTTTGAAACCAGGTGACACCAAGAGAAAGGAACTTGAAGAAGGCCTGGGGGTCCGAAGAAATTTGAACTTTACCATGGCAAGCAACACACCTGACCAAGATCAGCAACCCAAGGCTACAGCAGGGGGATCTGAGGTGGGCTTGACAATGCTGGGTGACACGGGCGAGGCGATGGTAGTCGTCCCTCCACTACCCCCACCATATGTGTCTCCCAGAGATGCAAAGAAAAGCAAAAAAATTGGCTTCACCAATGAAGCAGAACACAAACAAGTTGGTGTTATTGGCGGGCTCCGACATGGGGTGCCGCCAGGCCCAATGAAAATCTTGAGCTGGAACTGCCACCGGATAGGCGACCCCGCGACAGTTCGAGAGCTCCGCGACCTCGTGGAGATTAGTTCGCCAGCTATCTTGTGTTTAGTAGAAACTCAATTACAAAAGAGTCGTGTTGAAGGTCTTCGCACTTCTTTAGGTTATGATTTTAGTTTTGAAGTCGGGAGTCGGGGCCGCAGTGGCGGCCTTTGTATCTTTTGGAAAAATTCCTTGGATGTTGCAATAAAGAATTATTCAAAGTACCATGTTGATGCCTGGGTCACAGAACTGGGGAAGGAGCAATGGAGGCTGGCCTGCTTCTATGGTGAAGCCGCCAGGAGTCTGCGTTACAAGACATGGGACACCATGAAACGCTTGAGGGAAGAGAGCAATCTCCCATGGATGTGTATCGGTGATTTTAATGAGATCTTGCGGTCTGAAGAGCAGCATGGCCCTAATGAACGTGACAGCGCACATATTGATGCATTCAGAGAAGCTGTTGATGTATGCGGTCTAGCGGACTTGGGTTATCGTGGACTAGACTGGACTTGGGAGAAGAAAGTCACCGGAGGACATTTTTGCCGCGTTCGCTTAGGCAGAGCTTTGGCTTCATCTTGTTGGTCTGCTCTTTTTCCGTTCGCCTCTGTGGAGCATCTTACTGCGGCAAAATCTAACCACTGCCCGATTCTCCTAGAGACTGATCTAGTTGATACAAGTGTGCGGGCAAAGCAGAAGCAATTCCGCTATGAGTGTATGTGGGAGCGGGACACGCGGTTTGGCGATATGCTTACTGAAGCTTGGAATTCAACTAGAAGATCCCATACCGTAACAGAATTGTCGGACAAGCTGGCCTCGATTGCTGGCAGGCTGCAAAGATGGGGACGAACTACTTTTGGTGCAGTCCGGTCCGGGCTACGCCGTCTTCGCAAGCATCTAGAGGGGATGCGTTCGCTCCCCAACCGCATGGGACCGCCGGATGAGGAGGAGCGGGTGGAAGCTCGCATGGTAGTGTTGGGGATCGTTGCACAAATTAAATTTTTTTTCTACGCATCACCAAGATCAATCTATGGAGAGACTAGCAACGAGGAGAGGGGAGTGTATCTTCATACCCTTGAAGATCGCGAAACGGAAGCGTTACAAGAACGCGGATGAAGGAGTCGTACTCGCAGCGATTCAGATCATGGTTGGTTCCGATCTAAGCGCCGAACAATGGCGCCTCCACGTTCAACACATGTATAGCCCGGGGACGTCTCCTCCTTTTTGATATAGCAAGGGGGAAGGAGAAGTTGGGGAAGAACTCTGGCAGCACGACGGTGTGGTGGTGGAGCTCGCAGTTCTCCGGCAGGGCTTCGCCAAGCTCAACGGAGGAGGAGGAGGTGTTGGGAGAGGGAGGGCTGCGCCTTGGAAGTGGTGTTGCTGCCCTCCCTCCACCCCTCTATTTATAGGGGGAAGGGGGTCGGCCCCTCTAGATGAGATCTAGAGGGGGGGACTGCGGCCAAGGGGAGGGGGCTTGCCCCCCAAGCCAAGGGGCGCCCCCTTTAGGGTCCCCCCCAACCCTAGGCGCATGGGCCCTAGGGGGGTGGCGCCCAGCCCACTTAGGGGCTGGTTCCCTTCCACATACAGCCCATAGGGCCCTCCAGGGCAGGTGGACCCTCCCAGTGGACCCCCGGAACCCCTTCGGTGGTCCCGATATAATACCGATAAACCCCCGAACACTTCCGGTGACCGTATGATGACTTCCCGTATATAAATCTTCACCTCCTAACCATTCCGGAACTCCTCGTGACGTCTGGGATCTCATCCGGGACTTCGAACAACATTCGGTAACTGCATACTATTTCCCATAACAACTCTAGTGTCACCGAACCTTAAGTGTGTAGACCCTACAGGTTCAGGAATCATGCAGACATGACCGAGACATCTCTTTGGCCAATAACCAACAGCGGGATCTGGATACCCATGTTGGCTCCCACATGTTCCACGATGATCTCATCGGATGAACCACGATGTCAGGGATTTGATCAATCCCGTATACAATTCCCTTTGTCTACCGGTATGATACTTGCCCAAGATTTGATCGTCGGTATCCCTATACCTTGTTCAATCTTGTTACCGGCAAGTCTCTTTACTCGTTCCGTAACACATCATCCCGTGATGAACTCCTTGATCACATTGAGCTCATTTTGATGATGTCTTACCGAGTGGGCCCAGAGATACCTCTCCGTCACACGGAGTGACAAATCCTTGTCTCGATTCGTGCCAACTCAACAGACACTTTCGGAGATACCTGTAGTGTGCCTTTATAGCCACCCAGTTACGTTGTGATGTTTGGCACACCCAAAGCATTCCTATGGTATCCGGGAGTTGCACAATATCATGGTCTAAGGAAATGATACTTGACATTAGAAAAGCTTTAGCAGGCGAACTACACGGTCTTGTGCTATGCTTAGGATTGGGTCTTGTCCATCACATCATTCTCCCAATGGTGTGATCCCGTTATCAACGACATCCAATGTCCATGGTCAGGAAACCATAACCATCTATTGATCAACGAGCTAGTCAACTAGAGGCTCACTAGGGACATGTTGTGGTCTATGTATTCACACATGTATTACGATTTCCGGATAACACAATTATAGCATGAACAATAGACAATTATCATGAACAAGGAAATATAATAATAACCATTTTATTATTGCCTGTAGGGCATATTTCCAACAGTCTCGACCTGCACTAGAGTCAATAATCTAGTTACATTGTGATGAATCGAACACCCATAGATTTATGGTGTTGATCATGTTTTGCTCGTGGAAGAGGTTTAGTCAACGGATCTGTGACATTCAGGTCTGTATGCACTTTACAAATATCTATGTCTCCATCTTGAACATTTTCATGAATGGAGTTGAAGCGACGCTTGATATGCTGGTCTTCTTGTGAAACCTGGGCTCCTTGTCCAGGGCAATAGCTCCATTGTTGTCACAGAAGAGAGCCATCGGGCCCGACGCATTGGGAATAACTCCTAGGTCGGTAATGAACTCCTTCATCCAGATTGCTTCATGTGCTGCCTCCGAGGCTGCCATGTACTCCGCTTCACATGTAGATCCCGCCACGACACTTTGCTTGCAACTGCACTAGCTGAATGCCCCACCATTCAAAATATACACGTATCCGGTTTGTGACTTGGAGTCATCCAGATCTGTGTCGAAGCTAGCATCAACGTAATGATGACCCACAAGTATAGGGGATCTATCATAGTCCTTTCGATAAGTAAGAGTGTCGAACCCAACGAGGAGCAGAAGGAAATGATAAGCGGTTTCCAGCAAGGTATTCTCTGCAAGTACTGAGATAAGTGGTAACAGATAGTTTTGTGATAGGATAATTTGTAACAAGCAACAAGTAACAAAAGTAAATAAAGTGCAGCAAGGTGGCCCAGTCCTTTTTTGTAGCAAAGTACAAGCCTGGACAAACTCTTATATAGAGAAAAGCGCTCCTGAGGACACATGGGAATATCGTCAAGCTAGTTTTCATCATGCTCATATGATTCACGTTCGTACTTTGATAATTTGGTATGTGGGTGGACCGGTGCTTGGGTACTGTCCTTACTTGGACAAGCATCGCACTTATGATTAACCTCTATTGCAAGCATCCACAACTACAACAAAAGTATTAAGGTAAACCTAACCATAGCATGAAACATATGGATCCAAATCAGCCCCTTACGAAGCAACGCATAAACTAGGGTTTAAGCTTCTGTCACTCTAGCAACCCATCATCTACTTATTACTTCCCAATGCCTTCCTCTAGGCCCAAATAATGGTGAAGTGTCATGTAGTCGACGTTCACATAACACCACTAGAGGAGAGACAACATATATCTCATCAAAATATCGAACGAATACCAAATTCACATGACTACTAATAGCAAGACTTCTCCCATGTCCTCAGGAACAAACGTAATTACTCACAAAGCATATTCATGTTCATAATCAGAGGGGTATTAATATGCATATAGGATCTGAACATATGATCTTCTAGCAAATAAACCAACTAGCATCAACTACAAGGAGTAATTAACACTACTAGCAACCTACTAGCATCAATCCCGGACTTGGAGACAAGAATTGGATACAAGAGATGAACTAGGGTTTTGAGAGGAGATGGTGCTGATAAAGATGTTGATGGAGATTGACCTCTCCCGATGAGAGGAGCGTTGGTGATGACGATGGCGATGATTTCCCCCTCCCGGAGGGAAGTTTCCCCGGCAGAACAGCTCCGCCAAAGCCCTAGATTGGTTCCGCCAAGGTTGCGCCTCGTGGCGGCGGAGTTTCGTCCGAGAAGATGGCCTGTGATTTTTTTCTCATCGAAAGACTTCATATAGCAGAAGATGGCCACCGGAGGGCCACCAGGGGGCCCACGAGGTACGGGGCACGCCCACGGGGGTAGGGCGCGCCCCCCACCCTCGTGGGCAGGGTGTGGCCCCCCTGGTGAACTTCTTCCGCTGAGTATTTTTTATATATTCTGAAAATGTCTTCCGTGAAGTTTCGGGACTTTTGGAGCTGTGCAGAATAGGTCTCTAATATTTTCTCCTTTTCCAGCCCAGAATCCCAGCTGCCGGCATTCTCCCTCTTTATGCAAACCTTGTAAAATAAGAGAGAATAGGCATAAGTATTGTGACATAATGTGTAATAACAGCCCATAATGCAATAAATATCAATATAAAAGCATGATGCAAAATGGACGTATCAACTCCCCCAAGCTTAGACCTCGCTTGTCCTCAAGTGAAAGCCGAAATTGAAAAATATGTCCACATGTTTAGAGATAGAGGTGTCGATAAAAAATAAAATACGGACATGAGGGCATCATGATCATTCTTAGAATAGCAACTTATATAATTCCTGTCATATGATTTCTTATGCTAGAGTAATAATTCAATCACAATTTCAAGTATGAATCGTAAATTTCATTGAAAACTAACAAACTATAATCTCAGTCATTGGAGCAATTGCAATTTATCATAACATAGGAAAGAGTCAATATATAAGAGCTTTTCAGTAAGTCCACATACTCCACTATCATATAGTCTTTCACAATTGCTGACACTCACGCAATACTTATGGGTATGGAGTTTTTAATTAGACACAGAGAAAGATAGGGGCTTATAGTTTTGCCTCCCAACGTTTTACCTCAAGGGTAATGTCAACAATAATAGTTCATGGAAACTCACATCCGATTAGCCATATATACCAAGATCTTTCCAACATATTGTGCTTGCCAAAGGATAAAATGTAAAAAAGGAAGGGTGAAGATCACCATGACTGTTATGCAAGGTAGGAGATAAAAGTAAAAGATAGGCCCTTCGCAGAGGGAAGCAGAGGTTGTCATGCGCTTTTATAGTTGGATGCACAAAATCTTAATGCGAAAGAACGTCACTTTATATTGCCACTTGTGATATGGACCTTTATTATGCAGTCTGTCGCTTTTATTTCTTCCATATCACATGATCGTATAAAGTTTATTTTCTCCCACACTAATAAGTCATTCATATTTAGAGAGCAATTTTTATTTCTTGCACCAATGACAACTTACTTGGAGGATCTTACTCAATCCATAGGTAGGTATGGTGGACTCTCATGGCAAAACTGGTTTTAAGGGTATTTGGAAGCACAAGTAGTATCTCTACTTGGTGCGATGAGTTTGGCTAGCATGAGGGGGAAAGGCAAGCTCAACCATGTTGGATGATCCATGACAATATAATTTATCTCAGATGTAAGAAAACATAACCCATTACGTTGTCTTCCTTGTCCAACGTCAACTCTTTAGCATGTCATATTTTAATGAGTGCTCACAATCATAAAAGATGTCCAAAATAGTATATTTATATGTGAAGACCTCTCTTTCTTTATTACTTCCTATTAATTGCAACGATGACCAAAACTATGTTTGTCAACTCTCAACAACTTTTATTCATCATACTTTTTCTATGTGAGCTCATTACTCCCCATAAGATCCATATGATCTCTTTGTTTCCTTTTTATTTCTTTCTCTTTTCTTTTATTCCCTTAGGATCATGGCAAAATAAACAAGCCCTTGACTCAACACTAATCTTTATTGTATAGCTCACGGACTCAATTACATAGAGGAATTATAAAGCAAAACTCACGGCTAGATCATACTAAGAACTTTTATTCTACTAGATCAAAATATTATCAAAATGATCGAACTAAGAAAAATGGTAAAGGTAAAAGTGATGGTGATACGATATCGGGGCACTCCCCCAAGCTTGGCAGTTGCCAAGGGGAGTACCCATACCAGATACTCAATTCTTCTTTGTTGGTGGAGAAGGTGGAGTTGTTGATGATGGGTAGTCGCACATCGAGCGTAGGAGGTCTTCTAACTTGCGGATAATGCCTTTGAGTGCGATGATATGCTCCTTTAACAAAATATTTTCACGTGTGAGATACTTATTTTGTATACGAGCTAACTCGATCATCTTGAAAGCTTTGATCTCAGTCGGGGTAAGGAAATTGTGATCAAGTTGAAGCATGTCTTCCGTTGCCGGAGCTTGGTCCTCCGTGGCCTTCTTGATCCCTCCATCCTTGTTGGTCTCCATGGGTTCTTCTCTCTTTAGCTCTATCTTCATTAGCCAAGCATCATTGCCCTAATTGTTGGAGGAGAAGGGAGATGACATGATGCTTAGCTTTGACAACTGTAACACCCTCGATGTGACTATAACTCCCACGTGTCGAGGCACGACTTAGAGGCATAATCACATTGAAGGCATATGTCGCAAGTAAGGCAATCTTCACAACATCCCATGTAATATGAATAATAAAAGGGATAACATAGTTGGCTTACACTCGCCACGTCAAACAAGGTACTTAAATAACATTACATCATCCAAACACTCATGGCCCAACTACGGCGCCAAAATAGAAGATAAACCCAACATGCGACACGGTCCCAATCACCCCCAACTGGGCACCACTACTGATCATCGGAAAAGGAAACATAGTAACGTTGAGAGTCCTCGTCGAACTCCCACTTGAGCTCGAGCGCGTCACCTGGAGCGGAATCAGCTGGCCCTGCATCTCGTGTAATAGTAATCTGTGAGCCACAGGGACTCAGCAATCTCGCACCCTCGCGATCAAGACTATTTAAGCTTATAGGTAAGGCAAGGTAAATATGTGTGGAGCTGCAGCAAGCGACTAGCATATATGGTGGCTATCCTATTCGCAAAAGAGAGCGAGAAGAGGAGGCAAAGCGCGAGCGAGAAACTAGAGAGCAACCTGCGCAAACATTACTCCAACACCGTGTCCACTTTCCGGACTCCGCCGAGAAGAGGCCATCACGGTAACACACTCAGTTGATTCATTTTAATTAAATTAAGGTTAAAGTTATCTACAATCGGACATTAACAAATTCCCATCTGCCCATAACCACGGGCATGGCTTTCGAAAGTTCAATCCCTGCAGGGGAGTCCCAACTTAGCCCATGACAAGCTCTCACGGTCAACGAAGGAATAGACCTCGTCCCAAGACGTTCTGATCAGACTCGGTATCTCGGTTATTCAAGACACTTCGACAAGTTAAAACAAGACCAGCAACACCGCCCGAATGTGCCGACAAATCCCGATAGGAGCTGCACATATCTCTTTCTCAGGGCACACTCAGATTGTCTAAACTTCCGGTAGGCCAGGCCAGAGTTTCCCCTGGTAGCCACCGGCGGCTGACAGTTTGGACCAACACTCAGAGGAGCACTGGCCCGGGGGGGGGGGGTTAAAATAAGATGACCCTTGAGTCTGCAGAACCCAAGGGAAAGAAAAGGCTAGGTGGCAAATGGTAAAACCAAGGTTGGGCATTGCTGGAAAAGCTTTAATCAAGGCGAACTATCAAGGGGTTCCCATTATAACCCAACCGCGTAAGGAACGCAAAATCCGGGAACATAACACTGATATGACGGAAACTAGGGCGGCAAGAGTGGAACAAAACACTAGGCGAGAGGCCAAGCCTTCCACCCTTTACCAAGTATATAGATGGATTAAGATAACATGACAATATAATGATATCCCAACAAGTAAATAAGTGTTCCAACAAGGAACGGCCTCCAATCTTCACCTGCAACTAGCAACGCTATAAGAGGGGCTGAGCAAAAGCGGTAATATAGCCAAACAATAGTTTGCTAGGACATGGTGGGTTAGAGGTTTGGCATGGCAGTTTGGGAGGCTTGAAATCAAATGGTAGGCATCATAGCATTGGCATAGCAAGAGAGCGAGCAAACTAGCATAGCAAAGATAGTAGTGATTTCGAGGGTATGATCATCTTGCCTGCAAAGTTGTCAGAGTTGACTGGATCCTCGAAAGCAAACTCAACGGGCTCCTCGTTAGCGAACTCGTCTCCCGGCTCTACCCAAACAAGACAAACAAGCAACAAGGACACAATCAACCACGTGCAAACTCAAACAACACGATGCAAAGATGGTATGCTATGCGGGATGTGATGCGGGATGCATAATGCAAGATATGATAGGAAATGCAGGAACCTGGCCTCAACATGGAAATCCAAGTGTGCCATTGGAAAGATGAGATGAAAACGCTTGAAAACGATATAAAGAACGCCGGAATCGGAGTTACGGTTTGGAAATGGCAAGCGATTCAAAAATGACACCGGTCTGCGATTTACAGCAAGTAGCCGTCTAAATGCAACGAAATGGACATGCTACAGCACCCAAACATGACAATAAAATACATGGCAGGGTTGCATACAAGATGCTTAACAAAAGTCTAGCACTGAGCTACGGCCAATTCATCCATTAACAGGTTCAAACAAGCATGGTAAAACTGCATATGGTAAACAGATCTCAGACTTAGTGAAATTAACACTTGTCTGAAATTTCAGATCAGATAGCACTCTTCGGAGCAACAAAACTACATGCCACAGGACCTGAACATGACAAAGAAGAACATGGCATGGAGCTACTCAAATAGCTTAACAAAAGTCCCTTAGTGCCCTTGAGCCAAAAGGGATCAGAAAATATACTAACAAGCACGCGAACATCGCAAAAACATAATCAGTTTTCAGACTTAGTGAAAACTGGCACATGCTGAAACATAACTCAAGTAGGCATGTTTACGAGCTCGATGCTCTCACCACAGTGCAAGTCATCATAAGCTAAGCATACACCCATCAAGAATACACAAAATGCAAGCTAGACATGGCAAGAACAATAACATAGCATGCACGGATCAACTACAACATCATCGGCAAAATTGCAAACAAGTTGACAATCTGCCCAGATTCACAAAGTAGCAAAAGTAGAGCTCGATTGATTCAAGCTAGGGTGCTCCATAATTGCAAACAAAGACATGGATGGATAGAGCACTACCATGTAAATAAAACTCCCTTACTGATCATCCTCAAAAGAGGCATGGATCACTAGGAAACAACAAGAACATATGGCATCATGAGATAAACAGATCCAGGACTTAGTGAAATTACTAAGTCCCTGAAAACAGAATTACCAAGTGCACCACTTTGCAAGCTTGCACTAGTCACCACACACATCACAAAAATACATGGGTTGCACCTCTGGAAAGATGACAAAACCCTTAACAAAACATATGTAGAGCATCAGGGCATATCATGCACATATTAATCATGGCAAAAATGACAAAACTCTAAATGGAGTAGCAGATTTGGCAATTAACTCAAGTAGCCCTCTTCTAACAGCATTTTGGGCATCAAGATGAACTCAAATGAAAATGATGCAATGGAATGAAATGATGTACTCTCTGAGATGAATATTTTGATATGCTATATGCATGAATCGGAGCTACGGATGCAAAGTTACGAGGCCATGAACATGGGCACTTGGATCGGAGATTTCGGGACTTAGAAGAAATTTACCCCGCGCGGATCTAGGGTTTACTGTTCATCTGGCGCGAACTACTGTAGCGGCGGCGGATCCGAAGCTCGCCGGAGATGGCCGCGGCGGCCGGAGGCGACGAGGAGGACGGTGGAGGGCGGCGGAGTCGCCGGAGAGGCGGGGAGGCGACGGCCGGTGAGGGTCGGGTGCGGTGCCGGGTGGTGGCACGCAGGGCGACGGAGGCAAGGGAGGCAGTGGCGGCCGTCGACGCCGACGAGGAACGGCAGCAAGGTCCGGCCGGGCGGGACCGCGGCGGAGGCGGCGGACCGGGTCACCGGCTCGGGAGGAGAAGGCGCCGGCGGGCGCGGGAGCGGCGCGGGAGGGCCGGCCTCGGGCCCGTGTGGGCCGCGGCGGTGGCGGTGGCCGGGTGCCACGTGGCGGGCGGAGACAGGCCGGGGGGAGCGGGGCGGACACGTCCGTCGGTGGGATTTATGTCCGGCGGCGACGGCGAGGGGATTTTTAGGGTTTCAGACGAGGGGGATCCGAATTTTCGGGAGGGAATGTATATATAGGCATAGAGGGAGCTAGGAGAGTCCAAACGAGGTGCGGTTTTCGGCCACGCGATCGTGATCGAACGATCTAGGTGATAGAGCAGAGTTAGATGGGTTTTGGGCCAAATTGGAGGGGTGTTGGGCTGCAACACACACGAGGCCTTTTCGGTCCCTCGGTTAACCGTTGGAGTATCAAACGAAGTCCAAATGATACGAAACTTGACAGGCGGTCTACCGGTAGTAAACCAAGGCCGCTTGGCAAGTCTCGGTCCAATCCGGAAATGTTTAATCCCCACACACGAAGAAAGCTAGAAATGACCATCGGAGGAGAACGAAGCGCCGAAATGCAAAACGGACAACGGGGAAAATGCTCGAATGCATGAGATGAACACGTATGCAAATGCAATGCACATGATGACATGATATGAGATGCATGACAACGATAACAACACACGGAGACCAAGACCCGAACCTGAGAAAATAAAATCACTTAACGCCGGAAATGGCAAGAGTTGGAGTACAAATTGGGAAAGTTATATCCGGGGTGTTACAACACTCCACCACTACGAAAGGATCTCGCCCCGAGATCTAGGACTGAAAGAACGCCGGGTACTCAGAACGGAGGTGATCCTCGCGTTCCCAGGTAGCTTCACGGTCGGAATGGTGTGACCACTTGACTTTGAGAAATTTGATTAACTTGTTGCGAGTCTTGCGTTCAGTCACTTCAAGAATAGCAACTGGGTGCTCACGATAAGAGAGATCTTCTTGGAGCTCAATGTCCTCGAAGTTGACGGTGCGGTCAGGAGTCTTGAAGCACTTTCGGAGCTGAGAGACATGGAACATGTCATGAACATTTGCAAAGTTTGAAGGAAGCTCGAGTTGATAGGCGAGATCGCCTCTCTTGCTGACAATCTTGAAAGGTCCCACGTATCTAGGGGCAAGCTTCCCTTTGATACCGAAGCGGCGAGTACCTTTCATAGGAGAGACGCGGAGGTAAACATGATCTCCGATCTCGAAATCCAAATCACGGTGCTTACTATCATAGTAGCTCTTCTAGCGGGATTGGGCTGCTTTGAGGTTATCATGAATGACTTTGCACATTACCTCTGCCTCTGTGATTAAGTCATTACCCAGCAGCTGACGTTCACCGGTTTCAGACCAGTTGAGAGGGGTACGGCACTTCCTGCCATACAGAATTTCAAATGAGGCCTTGCCCGAACTTGCTTGAAAACTATTGTTGTAGGAGAATTCAGCATAAGGAAGACAATCCTCCCATTTCATGCCGAAGGAGATCACACAAGCCCTGAGCATATCTTCAAGAATCTGATTGACACGCTCGACTTGACCGCTAGTTTGAGGATGGAAAGCTGTGCTGAAGCGGATGTTGGTGCCCATGGCCTTCTGAAAAGAATCCCAAAACTTTGAGGTAAAGATGCTACCACGGTCTGAAGAGATCACTTGTGGAATACCGTGCAGAGAGACAATACGAGAGGTATAGAGTTCCGCCAATTGAGCTGCAGTGATCGACTCTTTGATAGGCAGAAAGTGAGCCACTTTGGTGAGTTTGTCGATGACAACGAATATAGCATCATTGCCATGCTTGGACTTTGAAAATCCAGTCATGAAGTCCATTTCAATGTGGTCAAACTTTCATTCTAGAATGGCAAGAGGTTGGAGGAGACCTGCTGGCCTTTGGTGTTCTTCCTTCACTCTTCTGTAGACATCACATTCATTCACGAATTGAGCAATTTCGCGCTTCATTCGAGTCCACCAATAAGCTTGCTTGAGGTCCTGATACATCTTCATGCTCCCAGGGTGGATGGAGAGGAGAGAATTGTGAGCCTCGTTCATGATCACTTTACGGAGGTCACCTTTGGGTACCACAATACGACCCTCGAAGAAGAGAGTGTCCTTGTCATCAAGGCGGTAGCACTTGTACTTGGGTTGACTCTTAGCAATCCCAATCTTCACCTTTTTCACCATAGATCAAGAAGCTGGGCTTGGCGAATCTGGTCTTCCAAGGCAGGAGAGACTTGAAGGTTGGCGAGGAAACCTTGAGGAACAACTTGCAGATTAAGTTTGCGGAAAGCTTCACAAAGCTCGGGTTGATAAGGCTTGAGAATCAGACTGTTGCAGTACGCTTTCCTGCTCAATGCGTTAGCAATCACATTGGCCTTGCCTGCAGTATACTCGATACTCAGATTATACTCTTGAATCATTTCGACCCATCGAGTTTGCCTGAGGTTGAGATTAGGCTGAGTGAAGATGTACTTGAGGCTCTTGTGATCAGTGAAAATGTCCACTTGTCTTCCCAATAGGAGATGTCTCCAAGTCAAAAGAGCATGCACAATTGCCGCCAACTCGAGATCATGAGTGGGGTAGTTCTTCTCATTAGGCTTCAACTGGCGAGAGGTATAAGCAACAACTTTCTTCTCTTGCATCAATACTGCGCCAAGACCTTGGAGAGAGGCATCACAAAAGACCTCGTACGGCTTGGATTCATCAGGCGGAGTCAGAACTGGAGCAGTGATCAATTTCTCTTTCAAAGTGTTGAAAGCAATGTCACACTCCGGAGACCAAACGTACTTGACGTGCTTCTGAAGAAGATTTGAGAGAGGCTTCGCGATCTTAGAAAAGTTTTCAATGAATCTTCTGCAATAGCTTGCGAGACCGAGGAAGCTACGGAGTTGCTTCACATTCTGAGGAGGTTCCCAATTCACAATTGCAGACACCTTCTTAGGATTCACGGCAATGCCCTTGGCAGAGATGATATGACCAAGATAAAGAACCTCATCGAGCCAAAATTCACACTTGGAGAACTTGGCGTAGAACTGATGTTCCCTGAGCTTATCGAGAACCAAACGCAAGTGCTTGGCATGATCTTCCTTGTTCTTGGAGAAAACCAGAATGTCGTCGAGATAGACCAAAACGAAGTCATTGGTGTAGGCGTTGAAGATGAAGTTCATCATGTGAGACAACGTCGGAGGAGCGTTGACGAGGCCAAAAGACATGATAGTGTATTCATATGAACTATAGCTTGTCCTGAAAGCCATCTTGGGAATATCTTGCTCACGGATACGAATCTGATGATAACCCATACGGAGATCAAGCTTGGAGAATACTTGGGCACCTTTGAGTTGTTCAAACAGCTCATTGATGTTGGGAAGTGGGTATTTGTTCTTGATGGTCTTCTTGTTCAATGGATGGTAATCAACACAAAGTCGGTCCGTTCCATCCTTCTTCTTCACAAAAAGAACACCACAACCCCACAGAGAAGAACTAGGCTGGATGAGACCCATTTTCTCTTGAATATCGAGTTGCTTCTTCAGCTCCTTCAGCTCTTTCAGGTCCGAGCTTGTAAGGACGTTTGCACACAGGTTCCGTGCCAGGCTCAAGATCAATAACGAATTCAACTGGCCGGTGCGGAGGCATTCCCGGGAGCTCTTCTGGAAAGACGTCTTGATATTCGCAAACGACTGGAATTTGAGAGATGGCATCAAGTTCACCCTTCTCATTGAGAGAGAACAGACGGATTGTATTATCACGAGCGGCAAAGACAATTACATCCTCAGACGAATGAGTCAACTGAATCTGCCTGGCTGCACAATCAAGTTGAGCCTTGTGCTTAGAAAGCCAATCCATTCCGAGAATAAGATCAATATCCGAGTTACCAAGGATCATTGGAGAAGCCAAAAACTTGAAATCACCCATCGAGATAGAAATATCCGGAACTTCGTAGTTAGCAAGCAAGCATCTACCCGGAGAGACAACTGCTAATGGCTTATGCATAACTTGAGAAAACCACCCATGCTTAGATGCAAAAGGTCTCGAGATAAAACAATGCGATGCACCAGTGTCAAAAAGAACTTTTGCAGGGACATCATTAACAGGAAGGTTACCCATGATCACATCTGACGAATCCTCTGCCTGAGCTGCATTCACCATATTGACCTTGGCGTACTTGGGGTTATGCTTGACCACAGCTATACTTGCCGATCTGACAGGAGGAGGAGGAGGAAGACGCCTCTGGTTGAGACACTTGTTGGCATAGTGACCCTTCTGTTGGCACTTGTTGCACGTGACCTCTGAAAGCGGGCGGTGATACGGAGCACTCGATCTTGGAGCTTGAGACGAAGTCTTGTTCTGAAAGCCAGGGTTGGGTGGGTGGGAAGAACCACTGCCACCTTTGCTCTTCTGCTGATACGGCTGACGGAACGAAGGAGGAGGAAGCCAATACTTCTGCTGCTTGGCCACTTGAGTAGAGGAAGAAGGAGTAACATCTCTGACTCGCTTCTTGGAAGCATCACACCTCAACTGAGCAGCCTCTTGCTTCAGTGCCATGTTGTAGAACTCATCGTATCTCAAGGGCTCAAAGAGAACAAGAGCTAGCTGAATTTCTTCCCTGAGACCACCTCTGAACTGATATATCATGCTCTTCTCATCAGGGACGTCCTGCTTGGCAAAGCGGGCGAGCTTCTGAAACAACTTGTTGTAGTCATAGACAGACAAAGAGCCTTGCTTCAGGTTGCGGAATTCCTCACGCTTGCTTTCAACCACACTCTGAGGGATATGATGAGCTCGGAAATCTTGACGGAATTCATCCCAAGTGATAACACGTCCACCTCTGGAGTCCTTGTATTGTTGGAACCAATCTGCAGCTTGATCTTTGAGTTGGAAGGAAGCGAACTTGACAAAGTCCTCAGGCCTGACGTTACTGCACTCGAAATGCTTGCACAGATCCACTAGCCAATCGTCAGCATCGGTTGCCTCAACACAATTGCTGAAAGTCTTTGGCCCGTTAGCAAGGAACTGGTTGAGTGTAGCAAAGTGATTCTGATTGTTGCCTTGATTCCCTTGGTTGCCTTGATTGCGCTCTTGAAGAATTTGCATGATCAACTGAGTGTTTGCATTGGTTGCGGCCATCACGGCTTGCCATGCCTCCGGAGGAGGTGGAGGTGGTGGCGGATCAGGATTCGGAGTCGTGCGCGTTGGAGGAGCCATCCTAAAGAGGTTGACCACCATTAGCACATTGATAGACAAATATTGAGGCTGAATCCAACGGAGTGAAAATTGCAACATATAGTCTTCTCATCCGAACAAAATGAATGAATGCATTCCTCTTGAAATGGTCACCTATCCATAAATTGAGAAGCCACGTAGAATTAAGGTAGAGAAATAAATCAACAAGGTACGGATCAAGAACGAATAATCGGTAAGAAATCCCAATCTCAAACCAATATCCATGGAAGAAGAACTAGAGCTACAAGAATTCCCACCTATGAAACTCCCGAACCTTTCCGGTTATGCAATCAGGTGTTGGGGATACAGGGGAAGCATAATATCTCACCCAAACTAGCAAATCCTACATCCAGCTGTATCCATCCTTCAACACATATCCAAGAAACCTTCGGAAACCATCTACCTCAACCTTCGAAAAGCATCCGTTATACAAGTTATGGCGATACTCCCGAACTCCCGCCCCAGTACTGGGTGGCGTCGAGGTTATCTCACCAACGAACTGCATAAAAGAGAATTTCGATGTCGGCGTACTAAACTCAGGTATTCCAGAACTGCAACGATAAAATTATGATGACAACACCTCAGAGCTCAACTCCCTAGGACACTTCCACTAAACCCCTGTCAGGAGGCACCAAGACAATGTTCTCATCATAAACCATCGGAACGATTCCAAGATACCCGCGTGATCCTAAATTTTTTTTAGTGAAATTTGAGAAGAGAAGAGTCAAAACTCTACGTCAGGATGCCTTACCAGAGCGATGAGGAGACTAGGAAGTAAAAAGAATTCCTAAACTCTCCGATATATAATTCCTAAATGACTCAAAACATTTTTTCTAGACACAACTCGGCCGCTAAAAACGATCAAGCAATGGGGCTCCTAAGGTCGGGGAAGGCTCTGATTACCAACTTGTAACACCCTCGATGTGACTATAAATTGGGAAAGTTATATCTGGGGTGTTACAACAACCCTGGCAGAAAATAGCTCCAAACAAGAACAAGAGATTTTTGCGTGATACGGTGGTCAAAACCTACTGGAGATTATATAATGAATTTTTACCGACCAAAATACGTAATGTGCAAGAAAACGGAGTCCGAAGAGCACACGAGGTGCCCACGAGGTAGGGGGCGCGCCCAGTAGGGTAGGGCGCGCCCTCCACCCTCGTGCCCTTCCCGGACTGCTTCTTATTTTTCTATTTTTCAAAATATTCCAAAATGGAGAAATATTGCCTTAAAAACTATTTTGGAGTCGGTTTACTTACCGTACCACATACCTATTCCTTTTCGGAGTCTGAAACGTTCCGGAAAGTGTCCCTTATGTATCCCTCCGGGGTTACGGTTTCAATAACATTGGTTTCAACATTTATGGAATTACCTGAGATATAATGTTTGATTCTTTGACCGTTCACCACCTTTGGATTTGTGCCTTCGAAGTTGTTGATTTTTATGGCACCGGAACGACAGTCCTCCTCGATAACATAAGGACCTTCCCATTTAGAGAGAAGTTTTCCTGCAAAAAATCTTAAACGAGAGTTGTATAGCAATACATAATCACCTACATTAAACTCGCGCTTTTGTATCCTTTTATCATGCCATCTTTTAACTTTTTCTTTAAACAACTTGGCATTTTCGTAGGCTTGGGTTCTCCATTCATCGAGTGAGCTAATATCAAATAACCTCTTCTCACCGGCAAGTTTAAAATCATAGCTGAGCTCTTTAATAGCCCAATATGCCTTGTGTTCTAGTTCGAGAGGTAAGTGACATGCTTGTTGGAAATATGCCCTAGAGGCAATAATAAATTGGTTATTATTATATTTCCTTGTTCATGATAATCGTTTATTATCCATGCTAGAATTATATTGATAGGAAACTCAGATACATGTGTGGATACATAGACAACACCATGTCCCTAGTAAGCCTCTAGTTGACTAGCTCGTTGATCAATAGGTGGTTACGGTTTCCTGACCATGGACATTGGATGTCGTTGATAACGGGATCACATCATTGGGAGAATGATGTGATGGACAAGACCCAATCCTAAGACTAGCACAAAGATCGTGTAGTTCGTATGCTAAAGCTTTTCTAATGTCAAGTATCATTTCCTTAGACCATGAGATTGTGCAACTCCCGGATACCGTAGGAATACTTTGGGTGTGCCAAACGTCACAACATAACTGGGTGGCTATAAAGGTACACTACAGGTATCTCCAAAAGTGTCTGTTGGGTTGGCACGAATCGAGACTGGGATTTGTCACTCCGCGTGACAGAGAGGTATCTCTGGGCCCACTCGGTAGGACATCATCATAATGTGCACAATGTGATCAAGGAGTTGATCACGGGATGATGTGTTATGGAACGAGTAAAGAGACTTGCCGGTAACAAGATTGAACAAGGTATCGGGATACCGACGATCGAATCTCGGGCAAGTACAATACTGATAGACAAAGGAAATTGTATACGGGATTGATCGAATCCTCGACATCGTGGTTCATCCGATGAGATCATCGTGGAACATGTGGGAACCAACATGGGTATCCAGATCCCGCTGTTGGTTATTGATCGGAGAACGTCTCGGTCATGTCTGCATGGTTCCCGAACCCGTAGGGTCTACACACTTAAGGTTTGATGACGCTAGGGTTATAGGGAATAGTTATATGTGGTTACTGAATGTTGTTCTGAGTCCCGGATGAGATCCCGGACGTCACGAGGAGTTCCGGAATGGTCTGGAGGTAAAGATTTATATATGGGAAGTCCTATTTTGGTCACCGGAAAAGTTTTGGGGTTTATCGGTAACGTACCGGGACCACCGGGAGGGTCCTGGGGGTCCACCAAGTGGGGCCACAAGCCCCGGAGGGCTGCATGGGCCAAGTGTGGGAGGGGACCAGCCCCAGGTGGGCTGGTGCGCCCCCCACAAGGGCCCAAGGCGCCTAAGGGGAGGAGGGGGCAAACCCTAAGGGCAGATGGGCCTTAGGGCCCATGCCTGGTGCGCCTCCCTCTCCCCCTCCCCTAGCCGCCACCCAGATGGGATCTGGGCTGGCCGCCGCCCCTAGGGTGGAACCCTAGGTGGGGCGTAGTCCCCTCCCTCTCCCCTATATATAGTTGAGGTCTTTGGGGCTGCCAATAAACGAGTTTCTGACCTCTCCCTGGCGCAGCCCTACCTCTCTTTCTCCTCGTATCTCGCGGTGCTTGGCGAAGCCCTGCTGGATCACCATGCTCCTCCACCACCACCACGCCGTTGTGCTGCTGCTGGATGGAGTCTTCCTCAACCTCTCCCTCTCTCCTTGCTGGATCAAGGCATGGGAGACGTCACCGGGCTGTACGTGTGTTGAACGCGGAGGTGCCGTCCGTTCGGCACTAGGATCTCCGGTGATTTGGATCACGACGAGTACGACTCCTTCAACCCGTTCTCTTGAACGCTTCTGCATAGCAATCTACAAGGGTATGTAGATGCACTCTCCTTCCCCTCGTTGCTGGTTTCTCCATAGATAGATCTTGGTGACACGTAGGAAAATTTTGAATTTCTGCTACGTTCCCCAACAGTGGCATCATGAGCTAGGTCTATTGCGTAGATTCTATGCACGAGTAGAACACAAAGTAGTTGTGGGCGTTGATTTTGTTCAACATGCTTACCGTTACTAGTCCAATCTTGTTTCGATGGTATTGTGGGATGAAGCGGCCCGGACCGACCTTACACGTACTCTTACGTGAGACTGGTTCCACCGACTGACATGCACTAGTTGCATAAGGTGGCTAGCGGGTGTCTGTCTCTCCCACTTTAGTCGGAACGGATTCGATGAAAAGGGTCCTTATGAAGGGTAAATAGCAATTGGCATATCACGTTGTGGTTTTGCGTAGGTAAGAAACGTTCTTGCTAGAAACCCATAGCAGCCACGTAAAACATGCAAACAACAATTAGAGGACGTCTAACTTGTTTTTGCAGGGTATGCTATGTGATGTGATATGGCCAAGAAGAATGTGATGAATGATATGTGATGTATGAGATTGATCATGTTCTTGTAATAGGAATCATGACTTGCATGTCGATGAGTATGACAACCGGCAGGAGCCATAGGAGTTGTCTTAATTTATTTATGACCTGCGTGTCAACATAAACGTCATGTAATTACTTTACTTTATTGCTAACTGGTAGCCATAGAGGTAGAAGTAATAGTTGGCGAGACAACTTCATGAAGACACGATGATGGAGATCATGATGATGGAGATCATGGTGTCATGCCGGTGACGATGATGATCATGGAGCCCTGAAGATGGAGATCAAAAGGAGCAAAGTGATGATGGCCATATCATGTCACTATTTTGATTGCATGTGATGTTTATCATGTTTTTGCATCTTGTTTACTTAGAACGACGGTAGTAAATAAGATGATCCCTCATAATAATTTCAAGAAAGTGTTCCCCCTAACTGTGCACCGTTGCGACAGTTCGTTGTTTCGAAGCACCACGTGATGATCGGGTGTGATAGATTCTAACGTTCACATACAACGGGTGTAAGACAGATTTACACACGCGAAACACTTAGGTTGACTTAACGAGCCTAGCATGTACAGACATGGCCTCGGAACACAAGAGACCGAAAGGTCGAGCATGAGTCGTATGGTAGATACGATCAACATGAAGATGTTCACCGATGATGACTAGTCCGTCTCACGTGATGATCGGACACGGCCTAGTTGACTCGGATCATGTAATCACTTAGATGACTAGAGGGATGTCTATCTGAGTGGGAGTTCATAAGATGAACTTAATTATCCTGAACATAGTCAAAAGGTCTTCGCAAATTATGTCGAGGCTCGCGCTTTAGTTCTACTGTTTAGATATGTTCCTAGAGAAAATTTAGTTGAAAGTTGATAGTAGCAATTATGCGGACTAGGTCCGTAAACTGAGGATTGTCCTCATTGCTTCATAGAAGGCTTATGTCCTTAATGCACCGCTCAGTGTGCTGAACCTCGAACGTCGTCTCTGGATGTTGCGAACATCTGATATACACATTTTTTATAACTACATGATAGTTCAGTTAAACGGTTTAGAGTTGAGGCACCGAAGACGTTTTTGAAACGTCGCGAAACATATGAGATGTTTCGAGGGCTGAAATTGGGATTTCAAGCTCGTGCCCACGTCAAGAGGTATGAGACCTCCGATGATTTTCTTAGCCTGCAAACTAAGGAGAAAAGCTCAATTGTTGAGCTTGTGCTCAGATTGTCTGAGTACAACAATCATTTGAATCGAGTGGGAGTTGATCTTCCAGATGAGATAGTGATGTTTCTCCGAAGTCATTACCACCAAGCTGCTAGAGCTTCGTGATGAACTATAATATATCAGGGACATATATGATGATCCTTGAGATATTCGCGATGTTTGACACCACAAAAGTAGAAATCAAGAAGGAGCATCAATTGTTGATGGTTGGTGAAACCACTAGTTTCAAGAAGGGCAAGGGCAAAAAGGGATACTTCAT
The DNA here is from genome assembly GCF_002162155.2 of Triticum dicoccoides. Classification (NCBI taxonomy): domain Eukaryota; kingdom Viridiplantae; phylum Streptophyta; class Magnoliopsida; order Poales; family Poaceae; genus Triticum; species Triticum dicoccoides. The sequence continues at coordinate 127,281,967 of NC_041382.1, forward strand.
GAAACGGCAATTCAGCTACTGCTCTAGTGAAGAAACCCAAGGTTGAACCCACACCCGAGACTAAGTGCTTCTGTAATAAGGGGAACATCCACTAGAGCAGAATTACCCTAGATACTTGGTAGATGAGAAGGCTGGCAAGGTCGATAGAAGTAAATTGGATATACATTGTGTTAATGTGTACTTTACTAGTACTCCTAGTAGCACCAGGGTATTAGATACCGGTTCGGTTACTAAGTGTTAGTAACTCGAAATAAAAGCTACAGAATAAATGGAGACTAGCTAAAAGGTGAGATGACGATATGTGTTGGAAGTATTTCCAAGGTTGATCAAATATCGTACGCTCCCTCTACCATCAAGATTGGTGTTTGCGTTGAGCATAGACATGATTGGATTATGTCTATCGCAATACGGTTATTCATTTAAGGAGAATAATGGTTACTCTATTTATTTGAATGATACCTTCAATGGTCTTGCACCTAAAATGAATGGTTTATTGAATCTCGATCGTAGTGATACACATGTTCATGCCAAAAGATATAAGATAGTAATGATGGTACCACCTGCTTGTGGCACTGCCACATAAGTCATATCGGTATAAAACGCATGAAGAAGCTCCAGGTTGATGGATCTTTGGGCTCACTCGTTTTTGAAAAGTTTGAGACATGCGAACCATGTCTATTGGTGTATATGCATGAAGAAACTCCATGCAAATGGACCATTTGGACTCACTTGATTTTGAATCACTTGAGACATGCAAATCATACCACATGGGCAAGATGACTGAAACCCTCGTTTTCAGTAAAATGGAACTAGAAAGCAACTTGTTGGAAGTAATACATTTTGATGTGTGCAATCCAATGAGTGCTGAGGCATGTGGTGGATATCGTTATGTTCTTACTTCACAGATGATTTGAGTAGATGTTGAGTATATTTACTTGATGAATCATGAGTCTGAATTATTGAAAGGTTCAAGTAATTTCAGGGTGAAGTTGAAAGATCGTCGTGACAAGAGGATAAAAGATCTATGATATGATCATAGAGATGAATATCTGAATTACGAGTTTGGCATAGAATTAAGACATTGTGGAAATTGTTTCACAACTAATACAGCCTGGAACACCATAGCGTGATGGTGTGTTCGAACATCATAACTGCACCCTATTGGATATGATGCATACCATGATGTCTCTTATCGAATTACCACGATAGTTTATGGGTTAGGCATTAGAGACAACCACATTCACTTTAAATAGGGCACCATGTAATTCCGATGAGATGACACCGTATGAACTATGGTTTAGAGAAACCTAAGCTGTCATTTCTTAAATTTTGGGGCTGCGACGCTTATGTGAAAAAGTTTCAGGCTGATAAGCTCGAACCCAAAGCGGATAAATGCATCTTCATAGGACACCCAAAACAGTTGGGTATACCTCCTGTCTCAGATTCAAAAGCAATAAGGGATTTTTTCTAGAATCGGGTCCTTTCTCGAGGAAAAGTTTCTCTCGAAAGAATTGAGTGGGAGGATGGTGGAGACTTGATGAGGTTATTAAACCTTCACTTCAACTAGTGTGTAGCAGGGCACAGGAAGTTGTTCCTGTGGCACCTACACCAATTGAAGCTTATGATAGTGATCATGAAACTTCAGATCAAGTCACTACCAAACCTCGTGGGATGACAAGGATGCATACTACTTCAGAGTGGTACGTAATCCTGTCTTGGAAGTCATGTTGCTAGACAACAATGAACCTACGAGCTATGGACAAGCGATGGTGGGCCCGGATTCCGATAAATGGCTCGAGGCCATAAAATCCGAGAGAGGATCCATGTATGAAAACAAAGTGTAGACTTTGGCAGAACGGCTCGATGGTCGTAAGGCTATTGAGTACAGATGGATTTTAAAAGGAAGACGGACAATGATGGTAAGTATCACCATTAAGAAACCTCGACTTGTCGTTAAGATTTTTTCTGACAAGTTCAAGGAGTTGACTATGATGAGACTTTCTCACTCGTAGCGATGCTAAGAGTCTGTTGGAATTATATTAGCGATTACTGCATTATTTATGAAATCTTGCAGATAGGATGTCAAACATTGTTTCCTCGATGATTTTTTGAGGAAAGGTTGTATGTGATACAACCGGAAGATTTTGTCAATCCTGAAAGATGCTAACAAGTATGCAAAGCTCCAGCAATCCTTCTAAGGACTGGAGTAAGCATCTCAGAGTTGGAATGTGTGCTTTGATGAGATGATCAAAGATTTTGGGTGTATACAAAGTTTATGAGAAACTTGTATTTCCAAAGAAGTGAGTGGGAGCACTATAGAATTTCTGATGAGTATATGTTGTTGACATATTGTGGATCAGAAATGATGTAGAATTTCTGGAAAGCATATAGGGTTATTTGGAAAGTGTTTTTCAATGGAAAGCCTGGATTAAGCTACTTGAACATTGAGCATCAAGATCTATAAGGATAGATCAAAACGCTTAATGGTACTTTCAAATGAGCACATACCTTGACATGATCTTGAAGGTGTTCAAGATGGATCAGTCAAAGAAGGAGTTCTTGCCTGAGTTGTAAGGTATGAAGTTAAGACTTAAAGCTCAACCACGGCAGAAGAAAGAGAAAGGATGAATGTCGTCCCCTATGCTTTTGTCATAGGCTCTATACGGTATGCCATGCTGAGTACCGCACTTGATGTGTGCCTTGCCACATGTCTGGCAAGAGGGTACAAAGGTGATCCAGGAGTGGATCACTAGATAGCGGTCAAAATTGTCCTTGGAGTAATAAGGACATGTTTCTCGATTATGGAGGTGATAAAGAGTTCGGCGTAAAGGGTTACATCGATGCAAGCTTTAACACCTATCCGAATGACTCTGAGTAGCAAACCGGATATGTATAGTGGAGCAACCATTTGGAATAGCTCCAAGTGGAGCGTGGAAGCAGCATTTATAATATGACCTAGAGATTTGCGAACTACATATGGATCTGAATGTTGCAGACCCGTTGACTAAAACCTCTCTCACAAGCAAATCATGATCAAACCCAGAACTCATTGAGTCTTAATCACATGATGATGTGAACTAGTTTAGTGACACTAGTAAACTCTTTGGATGATGGTCACATGGCGATGTGACCTGTGAGTGTTAATCACATGGCGATGTGAACTAGATTATTGACTCTAGTGCAAGTGGGAGACTGTTGGAAATATGCCCTAGAGGAAATAATAAATTGGTTATTATTATATTTCCTTGTTCATGATAATTGTTTATTATCCATGCTAGAATTGTATTGATAGGAAACTCGAATACATGTGTGGATACATAGACAACACCATGTCCCTAGTAAGCCTCTAGTTGACTAGCTCGTTGATCAATAGATGGTTACGGTTTCCTGACCATGGACATTGGATGTCGTTGATAACGGGATCACATCATTGGGAGAATGATGTGATGGACAAGACCCAATCCTAAGCCTAGCACAAAGATCGTGTAGTTCGTATGCTAAAGCTTTTCTAATGTCAAGTATCATTTCCTTAGACCATGAGATTGTGCAACTCCTGGATACCGTAGGAATACTTTGGGTGTGCCAAACGTCACAACGTAACTGGGTGGCTATAAAGGTACACTACAGGTATCTCCGAAAGTGTCTGTTGGGTTGGCACGAATCGAGACTGGGATTTGTCACTCCGTGTGACGGAGAGGTATCTCTGGGCCCACTCGGTAGGACATCATCATAATGTGCACAATGTGATCAAGGAGTTGATCACGGGATGTTACGGAACGAGTAAAGAGACTTGCCGGTAACGAGATTGAACAAGGTATTGGGATACCAACGATCGAATCTCGGGCAAGTACAATACCGATAGACAAAGGGAATTGTATACGGGATTGATCGAATCCTCGACATCGTGGTTCATCCGATGAGATCATCGTGGAACATGTGGGAACCAACATGGGTATCCAGATCCCGCTGTTGGTTATTGACCGGAGAACATCTCGGTCATGTCTGCATGGTTCCCGAACCCGTAGGGTCTACACACTTAAGGTTCGATGACGCTAGGGTTATAGGGAATAGATATACGTGGTTACCGAATGTTGTTCGGAGTCCCGGATGAGATCCTGGACGTCACGAGGAGTTCTGGAATGGTCTGGAGGTAAAGATTTATATATGGGAAATCCTGTTTTGGTCACCGGAAAAGTTTCGGGGTTTATCGGTAACGTACCGGGACCATCGGGAGGGTCCTGGGGGTCCACCAAGTGGGGCCACAAGCCCCGGAGGGCTTCATGGGCCAAGTGTGGGAAGGGACCAGCCCCAGGTGGGCTGGTGCGCCCCCCCACAAGGGCCCAAGGCGCCTAAGGGGGGAGGGGGGCAAACCCTAAGGGCAGATGGGCCTTAGGGCCCATGCCTGGTGCGCCTCCCTCTCCCCCTCCCCTAGCCGCCACCCAGATGGGATCTGGGCTGGCCGCCGCCCCTAGGGTGGAACCCTAGGTGGGGTGCAGCCCCCTCCCTCTCCCCTATATATAGTTGAGGTCTTTGGGGCTGCCAATAAACGAGTTTCTGACCTGTCCCTGGCGCAGCCTACCTCTCTTTCTCCTCGTATCTCGCGGTGCTTGGCGTAGCCCTGCTGGATCACCATGCTCCTCCACCACCACCACGCGGTTGTGCTGCTGCTGGATGGAGTCTTCCTCAACCTCTCCCTCTCTCCTTGCTGGATCAAGGCATGGGAGACGTCACCGGGCTATACGTGTGTTGAACGCGGAGGTGCCGTCCGTTCGGCACTAGGATCTCCGGTGATTTGCATCACGACGAGTACGACTCCTTCAACCTGTTCTCTTGAACACTTCCGCATAGCGATCTACAAGGGTATGTAGATGCACTCTCCTTCCCCTCGTTGCTGGTTTCTCCATAGATAGATCTTGGTGACACGTAGGAAAATTTTGAATTTCTGCTACGTTCCCCAACAATGCTTTTCCATGAACCATTTTATACGGAGACATACCCATAGGATTTTTATATGCACTTCTATAGGCCCATAATGCATCATCAAGTTTCTTGGACCAATTCTTTCTAGATCTATTAACAGTCTTTTGCAAAATTAATTTGATCTCTCTATTACTCAATTCTACTTGACCACTAGACTGAGGGTGATAAGGGGATGCAATTCTATGATTAACATCATACTTAGCAAGCATTTTACGGAAAGCACCATGAATAAAATGTGAACCACCATCAGTCATTAAATATCTAGGGACTCCAAATCTTGGAAAAATAACTTCTTTAAGCATTTTAATAGAAGTGTTATGATCAGCACTACTAGTTGGAATAGCTTCTACCCACTTAGTAACGTAATCAACGGCAACTAAAATATGTGTATATCCATTAGAGGAAGGAAAGGGTCCCATATAGTCAAAGCCCCAAACATCAAATGGTTCAATAACGAGTGAATAGTTCATTTGCATTTCTTGACGTCTACTAATATTACCAATTCTTTGACATTCATCATCTATACCACTATATAGTACACATTTTTTTGAACTTGGAAGTGCCACTGCAGCATCCCACCAAATTCCCACTGGATAGATCCTAGACGTTCATTTGCAAGTTAGGATTGCTATCCACCACTCATCACAACGTGCTACTCAACAGATCGGATGGTTGAAAATCATTGGATTTGCCACCATGCCTTCCCGCCTGCGAACTTCTCTCTTGAAGCCGCTGGACACTTCTGGAGAGGTACATCACGTCAACAATAAAGTTCCACTATCTGCGATTAGTAGTACCTGTGAATTGGGCTTGTGAGCTAAGAGACCGACATGGTCATACACCTCCCAAGATCTTGTGTGAATGGAGACATTATGGCCTACGGTACAACCAATGTACATGGCGACATTACCTACAAAAATAGCTTTGTAAATAAATTACTCCTACGATAGCTCCCTCAAAGAAAAATAACTAATATGTTTGTTGTAGAGACATGACATTTTGGGTGTTCAAAAAAGAAAGAGACATGACATTTTGTTGTTTTCAAACTGAAAACATGACTATTTAATCATTTCGATTTGTTTTCGTGCGAATATTAGCATACACAGATTACGAAAATATGAGATTAATAAAATGATATCAACTACCATGGATTTGACAGTTTGTCTATGGTCCAAATTATCCATCAATCAAATCCTTGGACGTGTAACAATTTTTCAAAAAAAAGTGTTCATTGCCCCTACATCACAAAAGGAATATAGACTCACACTTACCCCAACTTGATTACAAATATGAGTGAATGATAAAATATTATTTGTAATACAAGTATTAAATAAATTTGATTGTTCGTCTCACACCGAACAAGAGAAAATGTTCATTATGTGGAAGTTCTCATTTTTGCGTTCATGTCAGCTTCTTATTTACTTAAGAATTGTAACGTGCATCGCACATGCAATTTACTAGTCACAAGATAAGACAAACTTACGGGCATCTTTGAAGAGAGTAGGCCAATAAAAACCAGATTGCAATACCTTATGTGCAGTTCTATCTCCAGCATGGTGTCCTCCATAAGCTTCAGAGTGACACTTGCGTAGGATCTATTCCTGTTCATGCCCAGGTACACAACGTCTAATAACACCATCGACTCCTTCTTTATAAAGATGTGGGTCATCCCAAAAGTAATGCCTCAAATCATAGAAGAACTTTTTCTTTTGTTGATATGTGAAACTAGGTGGTATGAACTTAGCAACAATGTAATTAGCATAATCAGCATACCAAGGAGCAGTATGAGAAGCATTTATAACATTTAGTTGCTCATCAGGAAAGCTATCATCAATAGGTAGTGGGTCATCAAGCACATTTTCTAACCTAGACAAGTTGTCTGCAATGGGGTTCTCAGCTCCCTTTCTATCAACAATATGTAAGTCAAATTCTTGTAGCAAGAGAACCCATCTAATAAGTCTAGGTTTAGCATCTTTCTTTTCCATAAGATATTTAATAGCAGCATGACCAGTATGAATAATTACTTTAGAATCAACAATATAAGGTATGAACTTATCACAAGCAAATACAACTTCTAAAAATTCTTCTTCACTAGTAGCATAATTTCTTTGGGCATTGTCTAGGGTTTTACTAGCATATTGAATAACTTTTAATTTCTTATCATCTCTTTGCCCTAGAACAGCACCTACAGCATAATCACTAGCATCACACATAATTTCAAAGGGTAAATTCCAATCAGGTGGTTGAACAATAGGTGCAGAGATCAATGCTTTCTTAAGTATTTCAAATGCTTCTACACAATCATCATCAAAGACAAATGGTATATCTTTTTGTAATAAATTAGTCAGAGTCCGAGAAATTCTTGAGAAGTCCTTAATGAACCTCCTATAAAATCCTGCGTGGCCAAGGAAACTTCTTATACCTTTGATGTCCTTGGGACATGGCATCTTCTCAATAGCATCAACCTTGGCTTTATCAACCTCAATACCTCTTTCAGAAACTTTATGCCCCAAGAAAATACCTTCATTAACCATAAAGTGGCACTTTTCCCAATTCAAGACAAGATTAGTTTCTTCACATCTCTGCAAAACTCGATCAAGGTTCCTCAAGCAATCATCAAAAGAAGATCCATAGAGGGAGAAATCGTCCATGAAAACCTCACAAATCTTTTCACAAAAGTCAGAGAATATAGCCATCATGCATATTTGAAAGGTAGCAGGTGCATTACATAGACCAAAAGGCATACGTCTATAAGCAAAAGTACCAAAAGGGCAAGTAAAAGTAGTCTTTGATTGATCCTAGGCTGACACGGGTATTTGAGAGAAACCAGAATAACCATCTAGAAAGCAAAAATGTGTATGTTTGGATAATCTTTCTAGCATTTGATCGATAAAAGGTAAAGGGTAATGATCCTTTTTAGTGGCCTTATTTAATTTGCGGAAATCAGTTACCATCGTATAACCTGTAATAATTCTTTGAGGAATCAATTCATCTTTATCATTAGGAAAGACAGTAATACCTCCCTTCTTAGGGACACAATGGACAGGACTTACCCACTGACTATCAGCAACGGGATAGATTATACCTGCCTCAAGGAGCTTTAGTATTTCCTTTCTTACCACTTCTTTCATTTTAGGATTCAGCCGTCGTTGATGATCATGAACTGGTTTAGCATCTTCTTCCAAATTTATTTTATGTTGACATAGAGTGGGACTAATGCCCTTAAGATCATCAAGAGTATTCCCAATAGCAGCACGGTGCTTCTTTAGAGTTTTCAATAATCTCTCTTCCTCATGCTCTGAAAGGTTAGCACTAATAATAATAGGATATATCTTTTTCTCATCAAGATAAGCATCTTTAAGAGTATCAGGCAACGGTTTAAGCTCAAACACGGGATCACCCTTGGGTGGAGGAGGATCCCCTAGGATTTCAACAGGCAAATTGTGTTTCAGAATAAGTTCCTGTTTAAAGAATACTTCATCTATTTCCCTTCTTTCATTCATAAACATATCATTTTCATGGTCTAGCAAATATTATTCTAAAGGATCACTAGGAGGTACGGCAATAGAAGCAAGACCAATAATTTCATCCTTACTAGGTAATTCTTCTTCACGGTGTTGTCTACTAAATTTAGAGAAATTAAATTCATGAGACATATCATCTAAACCGATAGTAACAACATCCCTTTTGCAATCTATGGTAGCATTAACGGTGTTCAAGAAGGGTCTACCAAATATAATGGGACAAAAGCTATCTTGTGGGGAACCAAGAACAAGAAAATCAGCAGGATATTTAGTTTTCCCACACAAGACTTCAACATCTCTAACAATTCCCATTGGTGAAATAGTATCTCTATTGGCAAGTTTAATTGTGACATCAATATCTTCTAACTCAACAGGTGCAATATCATGCATGATTTATCTATATAGGCTAATAGGTATTGCACTAGCACTGGCACCCATATCACATAAGCCATGATAAGAATGATCTCCTATTTTAACATAAATAACATGCATGCCTACCACAGGTCTAGGTTTATCTTTAGCACAAGGTTTAGCAATTCTAGCAGTTTCATCACAGAAATAAATAACATGCCCATCAATAATATCAGACAAGAGATCTTTAACAATAGCAGTATTAGGTATCAACTTTAATTTGCTCAGGAGGTGCATAAGTTTTAATATTGCTTCTACGAACCACAATTGAAGCTTTAGCATGATCCTTTATCCTGACAGGGAAAGGTGGTTTCTCAACATAGGAAGTAGGAACAATAGGATCATTATAAGTGATAGTCTTTTCTTCAACTTTAATAGCTGCAACTACTTTTACTTCTATGGGAGGGTGATATTTAAACCACTTCTCCTTGGGGAGATCAACATAAGTAGCAAAAGATTCACATAAATAAGCTACTATCTTAGAGTCAAGTCCATATTTAGTGCTAAATTTACGGAAAGCATCGGTATCCATAAAAGATTTAACACAATCAAACCTAGGTGTCATACCCGACTCCTTACCTTTGTCGAGGTCCCAATCTTCAGAGTTGCATTTAATTCTTTCCAATAAATCCCATTTGAATAAAATAGTCTTCATCATAAAAGAGCTAGCACAAGAAGTATCAAGCATGGTGCGATTGCTATCAGAAAGCCGAGCATAAATTTTTTGAATAATCATTTCTCTTGAGAGCTCATGATTGGGGCATGAATGTAACATTGATTTAAGCCTCCCCCAAGCTTGAGCGATGCTTTCTCCTTCGCGAGGCCAAAAATTATATTCATAATTGCGATCACGATGAACAAGATGCATAGGATAAAACTTCTGATGAAATTCCAATTTCAATCGTTGGTAGTTCCATGACCCCATATCATCACATAGCCTATACTATGTCGATGCATCTCCCTTCAAAGATAAAGGGAAGAACTTCTTCTTAACAACATCTCCGGGTACACCTGCAAGCTTAAATAATCCACAAACTTCATCCACATATATTAGATGCTCATCAGGATGCTTTGTTCCATCTCCTACAAAAGGATTAGCTAGCAGTTTTTCTATCATACCCGAAGGAATTTCAAAGCAGACATTTTCATTTTTAGTAGGTTCAGTAGGTTGAGGAGCAACTCTTTGCTCTATTGGTCGGGGTGAAGATACCCCGAACAAGCCCCTCAGAGGATTACTTTCCATAGTAACAAGTGACAGTAAATTTCAGCACACTATATAAATTTTTCCTTACCAAATTCCACCTACCAAATGTTCTTCACTCCCCGGCAACGGCGCCAGAAAAGAGTCTTGATAACCTACAAGTATATGGGATCTATCGTAGTCCTTTCGATAAGTAAGAGTGTCGAACCCAACGAGGAGCAGAAGGAAATGATAAGCGATTTCCAGCAAGGTATTCTCTACAAGTACTGAAATAAGTGATAGTGGTAACAGATAGTTTTGTGATAAGATAATTTGTAACGAGCAACAAGTAACAAAAGTAAATAAGGTGCAGCAAGGTGGCCCAATCCTTTTTGTAGCAAAGGACAAGCCTGGACAAACTCTTATAAGATATAAAGCGCTCTCGAGGACACATGGGAATATCGTCAAGCTAGTTTTCATCACGCTCATATGATTCGCGTTCGGTACTTTGATAATTTGGTATGTGGGTGGACCGGTGCTTGGGTACTGTCCTTACTTGGACAAGCATCCCACTTATGATTAAACTCTATTGCAAGCATCCACAACTACAACAAAAGTATTAAGGTAAACCTAACCATAGCATGAAACATATGGATCCAAATCAGCCCCTTACGAAGCAACGCATAAACTAGGGTTTAAGCTTCTGTCACTCTAGCAACCCATCATCTACTTATTACTTCCCAATGCCTTCCTATAGGCCCAAATAATGGTGAAGTGTCATGTAGTCGACGTTCACATAACACCACTAGAGGAGAGACAACATACATCTCATCAAAATATCGAATGAATACCAAATTCACATGACTACTAATAGCAAGACTTCTCCCATGTCCTCAGGAACAAACGTAATTACTCACAAAGCATATTAATGTTCATAATCAAAGGGGTATTAATATGCATATAGGATCTGAACATATGATCTTCCACCAAATAAACCAACTAGCATCAACTACAAGGAGTAATTAAAACTACTAGCAACCTACTAGCATCAATCCCGGACTTGGAGATAAGAATTGGATACAAGAGATGAACTAGGGTTTTGAGAGGAGATGGTGCTGATGAAGATGTTGATGGAGATTGCCCTCTCCCGATGAGAGGAGCGTTGGTGATGACGATGTCGATGATTTCCCCCTCCCAGAGGGAAGTTTCCCCGACAGAACAGCTCCGCCAGAGCCCTAGATTGGTTCCGCCAAGGTTCTGCCTCGTGGCGGCGGAGTTTCATCCGAGAAGATGGCTTCTGATTTTTTTCTCATCGAAAGACTTCATATAGCAGAAGATGGCCACCGGAGGGCCACCAGGGGGCCCACGAGGTAGGGGGCGCGCCCAGGGGGTAGGGCGTGCCCCCCACCCTCGTGGGCAGGGTGTGGACCCCTTGGTGAACTTCTTCCGTTGAGTATTTTTCATATATTCTGAAAACGTCTTCTGTGAAGTTTCAAGACTTTTGGAGCTGTGCAGAATAGGTCTCTAATATTTGCTCCTTTTCCAGCCCAGAATCCCAGCTGCCGGCATTCTCCCTCTTTATGCAAACCTTGTAAAATAAGAGAGAATATGCATAAGTATTGTGACATAATGTGTAATAACAACCCATAATGCAATAAATATCAATATAAAAGCATGATGCAAAATGGACGTATCACGTAACCCTTTACGACGAGCTCTTCGTCACCTCCATAAACGAGAAACATATCGTTAGTCCTTTTCAAGTACTTCAGGATATTCTTGACCGCTGTCCAGTGTTCCATGCCGGGATTACTTTGGTACCTTCCTACCAAACTTACGGCAAGGTTTACATCAGGTCTGGTACACGGCATGGCATACATAATAGACCCTATGGTCGAGGCATAGGGGATGACACTCATTTTTCTCTATCTTCTGCCGTGGTCGGGAATTGAGCCGTGCTCAATCTCACACCTTGCAATACAGGCAAGAACCCCTTCTTGGACTGATCCATATTGAACTTCTTCAATATCTTGTCAAGGTACATGGTTTGTGAAAGACGAATGAGGCGTCTCAATCTATCTCTATAGATCTTGATGCCTAATATATAAGCAGCTTCTCCAAGCTCCTTCATTGAAAAACACTTATTCAAGTAGGCCTTTATGCTTTCCAAGAGTTCTATATCATTTCCCATCAATAGTATGTCATCCACATATAATATGAGAAATGCTACAGAGATCCCACTCACTTTCTTGTAAACACAGGCTTCTCCATCAATCTACGTAAACCCAAACGCTTTGATCATCTCATCAAAGCAAATGTTCCAACTCCGAGATGCTTGCACCAGCCCATAGATTGAGCGCTGGAGCTTGCATACCTTGTCAGCATTCTTAGGATCGACAAAACCTTCTGGCTGCATCATATACAATTCTTCCTTAAGGAAACCATTAAGGAATGCCGTTTTGACGTCCATTTGCCATATCTCATAATCATAGAATGCGGCAATTGCTAACATGATTCAGACAGACTTCAGCTTCGCTACGGGTGAGAAGGTCTCATCGTAGTCAATCCCTTGAACTTGTCGATAACCCTTAGTGACAAGCCGAGCTTTATAGATGGTCACATTGCCATCTACGTCCGTCTTCTTCTTAAAGATCCATTTATTTTCTATGGCTCGCCGATCATCGGGCAAGTCTGTCAAAGTCCATACTTTGTTTTCATACATGGATCATATCTCGGATTTCATGGCTTCAAGCCATTTGTTGAATCTGGGCCCGCCATTGCTTCTTCATAGTTCGAAGGTTCACCGTTTTCTAACAACATTATTTCTAGGACAGGGTTGCCATACCATTCTGGTGTGGAACGTGTCCTTGTGGACCTACCAAGTTTAGTAGTAACTTGATCCGAAGTTCCTTGATCATCATCATTAACTTCCTCTCTAGTCGGTGCAGGTACCACAGAAACATTTTCTTGAGTTGTGCTACTTTCTGGTTCAAGAGGCAGTACTTCATCAAGTTCTACTTTCCTCCCACTTACTTCTTTCGAGAGAAACTCTTTCTCTAGAAAGGATCCATTCTTGGCAACAAAGATCTTGCCTTCGGATCTGAGGTAGAAGGTATACCCAATAGTTTCCTTAGGGTATCCTATGAAGACGCATTTTTCTGACTTGGGTTCGAGCTTTTCAGGTTGAAGTTTCTTAACATAAGCATCACATCCCCAAACTTTCAGAAACGACAACTTAGGTTTCTTTCCAAGCCATAATTCATACGGTGTCGTCTCAACGGATTTCGACGGAGCCCTATTTAAAGTGAATGCGGCAGTCTCTAAAGCTGAAGGAAATATGCCCTAGAGGCAATAATAAAGTTATTATTTATTTCCTTATATCATGATAAATGTTTATTATTCATGCTATAATTGTATTAACCGGAAACATAATACATGTGTGAATACATAGACAAACAGAGTGTCACTAGTATGCCTCTACTTGACTAGCTCGTTGATCAAAGATGGTTATGTTTCCTAACCATAGACATGAGTTGTCATTTGATTAACAGGATCACATCATTAGGAGAATGATGTGATTGACTTGACCCATTCCGTTAGCTTAGCACTCGATCGTTTAGTATGTTGCTATTGCTTTCTTCATGACTTACACATGTTCCTATGACTACGAGATTTTGCAACTCCCGTTTACCGGAAGAACACATGTTCCAAACGTCACAACGTAACTGGGTAATTATAAAGGTGCTCTACAGGTGTCTCCGAAGGTACTTGTTGGGTTGGCGTATTTCGAGATTAGGATTGGTCACTCCGATTGTCGGAGAGGTATCTCTGGGCCCACTCGATAATACACATCACTTAAGCCTTGCAAGCATTGCAACTAATGAGTTAGTTGTGGGATGAGGTATTACGGAACGAGTAAAGAGACTTGCCGGTAATGAGATTGAACTAGGTATTGAGATACCGACGATCGAATCTCGGGCAAGTAACATACCGATTACAAAGGGAACAACGTATGTTGTTATGCGGTCTGACCGGTAAAGATCTCGTAGAATATGTAGGAGCCAATATGAGCATCCAGGTTCCGCTATTGGTTATTGACCGGAGACGTGTCTCGGTCATGTCTACATAGTTCTCGAACCCGTAGGGTCCGCACGCTTAACGCTACGATGACAGTTGTATTATGAGTTTATATGTTTTGATGTACCGAAGGAGTTCAGAGTCCCGGATGAGATCAGGGACATGACGAGGAGTCTCGAAATGGTCGAGACGTAAAGATCGGTATATTGGACGACTATATTCGGACTTCGGAAAGGTTCCGAGTGATTCGGGTATTTTTTCGGAGTACCGGAGAGTTACGGGAATTCGTCGGGGAGTATATGGGCCTTATTGGGCTATACGGGAATAGAGGAGATAGGCCAAAAGGAAGGAGGCCTGCGCCCCCCCCCCCTCTGGTCCGAATTGGACAAGGGGTGCAGCCCCCTTTTCCTTCTCCCTCTCCTCCTCTTTCCTTCACTCCTACTCCAACAAGGAAAGGAGGAGTCCTACTCCCGGTGGGAGTAGGACTCCCCCCTTGGCGCGCCCTCCTCCTAGGCCGGCTGCCTCCCCCCTTGCTCCTTTATATACAGGGGCAGAGGGGCACATCTAGACACAGAAGTTGATCAAGTTGATCATCTCTTAGCCGTGTGCGGTGCCCCCCTCCACCATAGTCCACCTCGATAATACTGTAGTGGTGCTTAGGCGAAGCCCTGCGTCGGTAGAACATCAACATCGTCACCACGCCGTCATGCTGACGAAACTCTCCCTCAACACTCGGCTGGATCGGAGTTAGAGGGACGTCATCGGGCTGAACTTGTGCTGAACTCGGAGGTGCCGTGCGTTCGGTACTTGCTCGGTCGGATCGTGAAGACGTACGACTACATCAACCGCGTTGTGCTAACGCTTCCGCTTATGGTCTATGAGGGTATGTGGACAACACTCTCCCCTCTCGTTGCTATGCATCACCATGATCTTGCGTGTGCGTAGGAAAATTGTTGAAATTACTACGTTCCCCAACAGTGGCATTAGAGCCAGGTTTTATGCGTTGATGTAATATGCACGAGTAGAACACAAGTGAGTTGTGGGCGATATAAGTCATACTACTTACCAGCATGTCACACTTTGGTTCGGCGGTATTGTTGGATGTAGCGGCCCGGACCGACATTACGCGTACGCTTACGCGAGACTGGTTCTACCGACGTGCTTTGCACACAGGTGGCTGGCGGGTGTCAGTTTCTCCAACTTTAGTTGAACCGAGTGTGGCTATGCCCGGTCCTTGCAAAGGTTAAAACAACACCAACTTGACAAACTATCGTTGTGGTTTTGATGCGTAGGTAAGAACGGTTCTTGCTAAGCCTGTAGCAGCCACGTAAAACTTGCAACAACAAAGTAGAGGACGTCTAACTTGTTTTTGCAGGGCATGTTGTGATGTGATATGGTCAACACATGATGCTAAAATTTATTGTATGAGATAATCATGTTTTTAACCGAGTTATCGGCAACTGGCAGGAGCCATATGGTTGTCGCTTTATTGTATGCAATGCAATCGCCCTGTAATGCTTTACTTTATCATTAAGCGGTAGCGATAGTCGTAGAAGCATAAGATTGGCGAAACGACAACGATGCTACGATGGAGATCAAGGTGTCGCGCCGGTGACGATGGTGATCATGGTGGTGCTTCGGAGATGGAGATCACAAGCACAAGATGATGATGGCCATATCATATCACTTATATTGATTGCATGTGATGTTTATCTTTTATGCATCTTATCTTGCTTTTATTGACGGTAGCATTATAAGTTGATCCCTCACTAAATTATCAAAGTATAAGTGTTCTCCCTGAGTATGCACCGTTGTGAAAGTTCTTCGTGCCGAGACACCACGTGATGATCGGGTGTGATAGGCTCTACGTTCAAATACAACAGGTGCAAAACAGTTGCACACGCGGAATACTCAGGTTAAACTTGACGAGCCTAGCATATAACAGATATGGCCTCGGAACACGGAGACCGAAAGGTCAAGCGTGAATCATATAGTAGATATGATCAACATAGTGATGTTCACCATTGAAACTACTCCATCTCACGTGATGATCAAACATGGTTTAGTTGATTTGGATCACATGATCACTTAGAGGATTAGAGGGATGTCTATCTAAGTGGGAGTTCTTAAGTAATATGATTAATTGAACTTTAATTTATCATGAACTTAGTCATGGTAGTATTAGCATATCTATGTTGTAGATCAATTGCTCGTGATATTGCTCCCCGTTTAATTTTTTATATATTCCTAGAGAAAACTATGTTTAAAAATGTTAGTAGAAATGATGCAGGTTGGATCCGTGATCTGAGGATTAACCTCATTGCTGCACAAAAGAATTATGTCCTTGATGCACCGCTAGGTGACAGACCTATTGCAGTAGCAGATGCAGACGTTATGAACGTTTGGCTAGCTCAATATGATGACTACTTGATAGTTTAGTGCACCATTCTTAACGGCTTAGAATCGGGACTTCAAAGACGTTTTGAACGTCATGGACCATATGAGATGTTCTAGGAGTTGAAGTTAAGCAAATACCCGAGTTGAGAGATATGAAGTCTCCAACAAGTTCTATAGCTAAAAGATGGAGGAGAATAGCTCAAGCAGTGAGCATATGCTCAGATTGTCTGGGTACTACAATCACTTGAATCAAGTGGGAGTTAATCTTACAGATAAGATAGTGATTGACAGAGTTCTCTAGTCACCATCACCAAGTTACTAGAACTTCGTGATGAACTATAGTATGCAAGGGATGACGAAAACGATTCCCGAGGTCTTCGTGATGTTGAAATCGACGAAGGTAGAAATCAAGAAAGAGCATCAAGTGTTGATGATTGACAAGAACACTAGTTTCAAGAAAAGGGCAAAGGGAAAGAAAGGGAACTTCAAGTAGAATGACAAGCAAGTTGTAACTCCCATGAAGAAGCCCAAAGCTGGACCAAAGCCTGAAACTGAGTGCTTCTACCGCAAAGGAAATGATCACTGGAAGCGGAAATTCCCTGAATATTTGGTGGATAAGAAAGATGGCAAAGTGAACAAAGGGTATATTTGATATACAGGTTATTGATGTGTGCCTTACTAGTGTTTATAGTAGCCCCTGAGTATTTGATACTTGTTCGGTTGCTAAAATTAGCAACTCGAAACAGGAGTTACAGAATGAACAGAGACTAGTTAAGGGTGAAGTGACGATGTGTGTTGGAATTGGTTCCAAGATTGATATGATCATCATCGCACACTCCCTATACTTTTGGGATTAGTGTTGAACCTAAATAAGTGTTATTTGGTGTTTACGTTGAGCATAAATATGATTTGATCATGTTTATTGCAATACGGTTATTCATTTAAGTTAGAGAACAATTGTTGTTCTATTTACATGAATAGAACCTTCGATGTTCATACACACCAACAAAAATGGTTTGTTGGATCTCGATCGTAGTGATACACATATTCATAATATTCAAGCCAAAAAGATGCAAAGTTAATGATGATAGTGCAACTTATTTGTGGCACTGCCGTTTAGGTCATATTGGTGTAAAGCGCATGAAGAAAATCCATGCTCATGGGCTTTGGAATCACTTGATTATGAATCAATTGATGCTTGCGAACCATGCCTCATGGGCAAGATGACTAAGACTCCATTCTCTGGAACAATGGAGCGAGCAACAGATTTGTTGGAAATCATACGTACTGATGTATGTGGTCCGATGAATATTGAAGCTCACGGCAGGTATCATTATTTTCTGATCTTCACAGATGATTTGAGCAGATATGAGTATATCTACTTGATGAAACAAAAGTCTGAAATATTTGAAAAGTTCATATAATTTCAGAGTGAAGTGGAAAATCATCATAACAAGAAAATAAAGTTTCTATGATCTGATCATAGAGGAGAATATTTGAGTTACGAGTTTGGCCTTCAGTTAAAACAATGTGAAATAGTTTCACTACTCACTCCACCTGGAACACCACAGTGTAATGGTGTATCCGAACGCCGTAACCATACTTTATTAGATATGGTGCGATCTATGATGTCTCTTACCGATTTACCACTATCGTTTTGGGGTTATGCATTAGAGACAGCCGCATTCACGTTAAATAGGGCACCATCGAAATCCGTTGAGACGACACAGTATGAACTATGGTTTGGTAAGAAACCAAAGTTGTCGTTTATTAAAGTTTGGAGTTGCGATGCTTATGTGAAAAAGTTTCATCTTGGTAAAGCTCAAACCCAAGTCGGAGAAGTGCGTCTTCATAGGATACCCAAAGGAGACAGTTGGGTACACCTTCTATCACAGATCTGAAGGCAAGACATTCGTTGCTAAGAATGGATTCTTTCTAGAGAAGGAGTTTCTCTCGAAAGAAGTGAGTGGGAGGAAAGTAGAACTTGATGAGGTAACTGTACCTACTCCCTTATTGGAAAGTAGTTCATCACAGAAATCTGTTCCTGTGACTCCTACACCAATTAGTGAGGAAGCTAATGATGATGATCATATAACTTCAGATCAAGTTACTACCGAACCTTGTAGGTAAACCAGAGTGAGATCCGCACCAGTGTGGTATGGTAATCCTGTTCTAGAGGTCATGTTACTTGACCATGACGAACCTACGAACTATGAGGAAGCGATGATAAGCCCAGATTCCGTGAAATGGCTTAAGGCCATGAAATCTGAGGTGAGATCCATGTATGAGAACAAAGTATGGACTTTGATTGACTTGCCCATTGATCGGCGAGCCATTGAGATTAAATGGATCTTCAAGAGGAAGACGGACGCTGATAGTAGTGTTACTATCTACAAAGCTAGAATTGTCGCAAAAAGGTTTTTGACAAGTTCAAGGTGTTGACTACGATGAGAGTTTCTCACTCGTATCTATGCTTAAGTCTGTCCGAATCATGTTAACAATTGCCGCATTTTATGAAATCTGGCAAATGGATAAACAAAACTGCATTCCTTAATGGATTTATTAAAGAAGAGTTGTATATGATGCAACCAGATGGTTTTGTCAATCCTAAAGGTGCTAACAAAATATGCAAGCTCCAGTGATCCATGTATAGACTGGTGCAAGCATCTCGGAGTTGGAATATATGCTTTGATAAGTTGATCAAAGCATATAGGCCATGTTTGGTTCGGCTGTGGATTTCTAAAAGCAGCTGTGAAAAATCTGTTGTGGAATAACAGCTGTGAAAAATCTGATGTGAAAAAGATGCAGGTCATTTGGCAAACCAGTTGATACATCCTTTTCAGATTTTGGCCCACAGCAGAATCAGATTTTGGAAAGCACGTCCTGAGCTGCTTCCTCTTTTGGTTCAGATTTTGGCAGCGAATTTCTGGAATCGGATTCTGCTGGGTTCGTCCTTTGGTTCAGATTCTGCTATGCGGTATCAGAATCCATCGATAAAAGTTGAACCAAACAGGGCCATAGTTTTATACAGACTTGCGGTGAAGTCTGTATTTACAAGAAAGTGAGTGGGAGCACTATAGCATTTCTGATAAGTATATGTGAATGACATATTGTTGATCGGAAATAATGTCGAATTATTCTGCAAAGCATAAAGGAGTGTTTGAAAGGAGTTTTTCAAAGAAAGACCTCGGTGAAGCTGCTTACATATTGAGCATCAAGATCTATAGAGATAGATCAAGACGCTTGATAAGTTTTTTCAATGAGTACATACCTTGACAAGATTTTGAAGTAGTTCAAAATGGAACAGTCAAAGAAGGAGTTCTTGCCTGTGTTACAAGGTGTGAAGTTGAGTAAGACTCAAAACCCTACCACGGCAGAAGATAGAGAGAGAATGAAAGTCATTCCCTATGCCTCAGCCATAGGTTCTATAAAGTATGCCATGCGGTGTACCAGACCTATTATATACTCTACCCTGAGTTTGACAAGAGAGTACAATAGTGATCTAGGAGTAGATCACTGGACATTGGTCAAAATTTTCCTTAGTGGAATAAGGATATGTTTCTCGATTATGGAGGTGACAAAAGGTTCGTCGTAAAGGGTTACGTCGATGCAAGTTTTGACACTGATCCAGATGACTCAAACTCTCAATTGTCACATCCCTAGTTCTGGTATGATCTAGGCTTGCTTTGTGCATCATGTTTAAGTTTTAAATGAATTTGAAATGGGGAATGTTTCAAACCCTAGCACCAAAGCAAATCCAAATAGGTTCAAATTAAAAATGGAATTTCAATAAACCCAAAATGCTCTTCAAAAATGTTCATGGTCTTTGGAAAATGTTGTAAACAACAACCAGAGGTGATGCACATTTTTGCTAAACATTTTGGATTTTTGAATGAACCCATATGTATTTGAGTTGGAGCTGTTTAAATCATATAAATATTTTAAAAGGCTCCAAAAATGTTGGAAATTGGTGAGGGCCTCTGGTATATTATAACTAGTGGTCACAAGGAATCCCAACATTTTTAGAATTGTGCTAGTATTTATTTTAAATCAAAAACAAATGTCAAAAATAGAAAAGAAAACAAAAAAGGGAAAACTTACCTGGCTTACCTGGCACCCCCAGCCGGCCCAGCATTGTAGCTGGCCCAGCCCAGCCATCGCACCATCTTCAACCTCCTGCCAGTAGGCAGGAGGGCGTGTGTTCCGCGCGCGCGTGCACGCGCTGCGGCCACCTCCTCTCTCCCTGCCTGCCTGGACCTCCCTCGCATCGCCACGCACCTCCCTGGTCTCTCTCTCACTCTCTCTCGTTCTTCCCCCTCCTCTCCCTCGCTCTCTCTCACGCGCCCGAGCGCTGCCCTCGCCGCCGCACGCCGTTGCCACGCCCACCACCACTTCCTCGCCTCTCCGACAAGCCCATTAGCTCCGCGCTGCCGTCCTCAACCTCTTTGACGACTCACGCAAGCCGGGACGCCCTGCAGAGCTGCCCTCGACGTCGTCTTCCTCGTCGGTGCCGCGGATCGCCGCCATCAAATTCGTCGCCATCCGACCTCCCCCGAGCTCGCCGTCTGCTCCAACCGACTCGTCGTGAGCCCCTGCCTCCTCTCCCCTTGCTCCCATGCTCCTTTTCTCGCCATGGCCACCATTCCGCCGGTGACCGATTCGCGCCGCCGCCTGAGCTCCTCGCCGCCGTGGCCAGAGGCCATGTTCATCGCTCCTAGGCACATGGACATGCTCTAGACCTTGCCAGGAACCCAACCCGCACCCCAACTCGCTCTCTCAAGCACTGCAGCTGCGTCCCCGCACCCGGCCGAACTCCGGTCGCCGCCTCGCTCGCCGCCGTCGACGCCACAGCACACCCGAGCACCAGCCACTGCCACCGTTCGAAGCACCGCAACAGTAGCTTTCCAACGCACCCACCCGCGCAAGCTCTAGCCGCCGGAAACGGCCAGACGGGCATCGCTGCCGTACTCCGGTTATCGCTGGAGTTAATCCGGTGACATGGACGGATTAGATTAGTCTAATTGCTATGATTAGCCTAACTAAAGCTCCTGACAGCGGGCCCTACCACTGGTCAAACCCCAGTCAGCGCTAGGTTTGACCGGGATTAGTCCCTGTGTCACTAACATGTGGACCCCGCACATCAGGTTTGACCTGGGTCAACCCAGTTGACCTGCTGACGTAGTGCTGACCTCAAGCTGACGCAATAAACGATTTCTGGAATTATTTTAACTCAGGAAATTCCAGAATATTGCTTAAACTTCAAAAAATCATAATAATTCAACCGTAGCTCAGAATGAAATAATTTATATATGAAAAATGATCAAAAAATGCAAGGAATCCATTTATTCTAGTTACATGCATGAAAAACCAACTTATACATGTTGTATAAGTGAAAACATAATATGGGCATTTTAAATGCTTCATTTTGAATTTGCATTTGAATCTTTGATTCAAATGGGCTTCAACCAATTTGGTAGCATCTTGCATTAGCCCAAACACTACCATTTGCACATGTCATGTTCATGCATCATATTGTTGCATTGTTTGTGTATTGATTGCCGACACCGTTTCTTCTCGATAGGTTCCACTCCGGAAGGTGTTCTCGAGTACCTGTCAGAGGAGCGATGCCCCTTCGTCGTCTATCAGGAAAGCAAACCCCCTTGAGAATTTCGATAAATCCCACTCTCTCGCTCCTGCTCCTTATATTGCATTAGGACAACAACGATTCAACTGCTACTTTTCTGCTGCGGTAGTTGAACCCATTCCTCTGCATGACCTATCATTGCCACAGTAAATAGTTGAAACCCACTAGCATGAGTAGGAGTTGCTTGAGTCTTGATGTGCCTACTCATCCATGCTTGTTTT
This sequence comes from Triticum dicoccoides, assembly GCF_002162155.2. Lineage (NCBI taxonomy): Eukaryota > Viridiplantae > Streptophyta > Magnoliopsida > Poales > Poaceae > Triticum > Triticum dicoccoides. Next base: position 127,304,401 of record NC_041382.1, read on the forward strand.
CTTTATGCCAGCTATGCTTAGAGTTGTGTCAGGTCTGATTCATCGGGAATGAATCGGAGTGGTGAACATGTCCTACCAATAAAGGCTAAGTGTGTGAATACGTTTTGGTAAAGGTAGCGATGAGAGGCCATGTAGGAGTACATGGCGAGTTGTCTCATTGGAACCGTCCCTAAGCACTGAGTTCTGTGTATGTTATCCAAGTCCAGTTACTACCACGCATTGGGTTCCGGTTATCCAGCCCCTCTCGGCTTATTAATCCACTTGATCTCTGTCCAGGAGTTGCAACTAGTTTTTGGCGTTTGTAGGTAGTGCTACTTGTCTACCAGGTGGTGTCTGACGGGACGGGCTTGGGACAGACTAGGCACCGTGGCACGGTGTACCAAGTGGCACCCGGATGGTGGGCTTGGGAACCCTGCACACATCGTTTAGGGTCGTACTGGAGACTTCGGCCGGAACTCCTTGCGGATGGAACTCGAATAGGCGATAAACCTAGACGAGAGACTTGTGTGGTTAGTCAGGTCGTGGCCGACACCCTCGCCCGGTTTCCGCTTGAAGGTTGCCGAGGTACATGACGTGTACAGGGCGATAAGTGGCAAGAGCGTGTGTGAAGAAGTACACCCCTGCAGGGTCAACATTATCTATTCGAATAGCCATTTTCCTCGGATATGGAAACTTGGAGGACTTATGTAGTACATAGACAACTTGAAGTGGATACTCTAAAATCCGCAAGATAAGCGTGAGTGTTATGGACGGCCTTCTCGTAGGGAGACGGGAACGGATCCATAGTGGAGCATTGTTATGGTGAATATGTGGACTCGTGTGCGTCTCCTCACCTCAAAGAAGTTTCTGATACTCGTAGTATAGGTTAGCCACTGAGTCAAAGCTGGCTTGCTGCTGTTAAGACTCCACCACCCCCTTTGTTGATAATGTTGCATATGTAGATAGTTCTGATGTAAGACTTGCTGAGTACCTTCGTACTCACGTTTGATTACTTATGTTTTGCAGTTGGTTACACTAGTGACTTCGACGAGTAGGTTGTATCCCAGCTACGATCTTGTACCCTTGGGAGGGTCTTGTAGATAGTCAGGCTTCTCAGCCTTTTTCTTTTGTAGTTGTCTGTACTCAGACATGTAATGCTTCCGTTGCTTGTATGCTTTGAATGATGGGTCATGAGACCCCTGTTTGTATTGAATGCTATGTGGCTCTTCCGGGCCTTTATCTATATGAGTTTGAGTTATGTTGTGATGCCATGTTGTACAGCACATACTTGCATGTTATGCGTACGTGTAACGTGTATTGCTATGTGTGGGATCTGACGACCTAATTGTTTATCCCTGGTAGCCTCTCTTATGGGGAAATGTAGTCTTGTGCTTCCATGAGCCATAGTAGTCCGCTACAGCCCGGTTCACCGGAGTCCTGCTAGCCCAGCACTACTGCTCTGGAACACATGACTGGCCGGCATGTGATTCACTTTGTTCCTGTGTCTGTCCCTTCGGGGAAATGTCATGCGGTGACATCCGGAGTCCTGCCTAGCCTGCTACAGCCCGGGTTCCTGGAGTCCTGTTAGCCCAGTGCTACAACCCGGATTCACACGCTGCTGACCGACATGCTCGATGTTGATTCATGTATGCCTGTCCCCGTAAGTTGGTGCCACCTTGGGTTCACGACTAGTCATGTCGGCCCGGGTTCTCTGTCATATGGATGCTAGCGACACTATCATATACGTGAGCCAAAAGGCACAAACAGTCCCGGGCCAGGTAAGGTGGCACCTGTGGGAATACCGTGCGTGAGGCCGCAAAGTGATATGATGTGTTACATACTAGATCGGTGTGACTTAGGATCGGGGTCCCGACACAATCTGGATACATATTGAAAGTGGGAGCAATTAGCTAGAGTAGCTCCGTGCAGAGCATTGTTGACATAGAAATTTGCAAAATACTTACGGATCTGAATGTGGCAGACCCGTTGACTAAACTTCTCTCACCAGCAAAACATGATCACACCTTAGTACTCTTTGGGTATTAATCACATAGCAATGTGAACTAGGTTATTGAATCTAGTAAACCCTTTGGGTATTGGTCACATGTCGATGTGAACTATGGGTGTTAATCACATGATGATGTGAATTATTGGTATTAAATCACATGGCGATGTGATCTAGATTATTGACTCTATTGCAAGTGGGAGACTGAAGGAAATATGGCCTCGAGGCAATAATAAAGTTATTATTTATTTCCTTATATCATGATAAATGTTTATTATTCATGCTAGAATTGTATTAACCGGAAACATAATACATGTGTGAATACATAGACAAACAGAGTGTCACTAGTATGCCTCTACTTGACTAGCTCGTTGATCAAAGATGGTTATGTTTCCTAACCATAGACATGAGTTGTCATTTGATTAACGGGATCACATCATTAGGAGAATGATGTGATTGACTTGACCCATTCCGTTAGCTTAGCACTCGATCATTTAGTATGTTGCTATTGCTTTCTTCATGACTTATACATGTTCCTATGACTATGAGATTATGCAACTCCTGTTTACCGGAAGAACACTTTGTGTGCTACCAAACGTCACAACATAACTGGGTGATTATAAAGGTGCCCTACAGGTGTCTCCGAAGGTACTTGCTGGGTTGGCGTATTTCGAAATTAGGATTTGTCACTCCGATTGTCGGAGATGTATCTCTGGGCCCACTCGGTAATACACATCACTTAAGCCTTGCAAGCATTGCAACTAATGAGTTAGTTGCGGGATGAGGTATTACGGAATGAGTAAAGAGACTTGCCGGTAACGAGATTGAACTAGGTATTGAGATACCGACGATCGAATCTCGGGCAAGTAACATACCGATGACAAAGGGAACAATGTATGTTGTTATGCGGTCTGACCGATAAAGATCTTCATAGAATATGTAGGAGCCAATATGAGCATCCAGGTTCCGGTATTGGTTATTGACCGGGGACATGTCTCGGTCATGTCTACATAGTTCTCGAACCCGTAGGGTCCGCACGCTTAACGCTACGATGACAGTTATATTATGAGTTTATATGTTTTGATGTATTGAAGGAGTTCGGAGTCCCGGATGAGATCGGGGACATGACGAGGAGTCTCGAAATGGTCGATACGTAAAGATCGATATATTGGACGACTATATTCGGACTTTGGAAAGGTTCCGAGTGATTCGGGTGTTTTTCGGAGTACGGGAGAGTTACGGGAATTCGCCGGGGAGTATATGGGCCTTATTGGGCCATACGGGAATAGAGGAGATAGGCCAAAAGGAAGGAGGCCTGCACCCCCCCCCCCCTCTAGTCCGAATTGGACAAGGGGTGCAGCCCCCTTTTCCTTCTCCATCTCCTCCCCTTTCCTTCGCTCCTACTCCAACAAGGAAAGGAGGAGTCCTAGGACTCCCTCCTTGGCGCGCCCTCCTCCTAGGCCAGCCGCCTCCCCCCTTGCTCCTTTATATACAGGGGCAGGGGGGCACCTCTAGACACAGAAGTTGATCAAGTTGATCGTCTCTTGGCCGTGTGCGGTGCCCCCCTCCACCATAGTCCACCTCGATAATACTGTAGCGGTGCTTAGGCGAAGCCCTGCATCGGTAGAACATCAACATCGTCACCACGCCGTCGTGCTGACGAAACTCTTCCTCAACACTCAGCTGGATCGGAGTTAGAGGGACGTCATCGGGCTGAACGTGTGCTGAACTCGGAGGTGCCGTGCGTTCGGTACTTGATCGGTCGGATCATGAGGACGTACGACTACATCAACCGCGTTGTGCTAACGCTTCCGCCTATGGTCTACGAGGGTACGTGGACAACACTCTCCCCTCTCACTGCTATGCATCACCATGATCTTGCGTGTGCGTAGGAATTTTTTTGAAATTACTACATTCCCCAACAAAAGCATAACCCCAAAATGATAGCGGTAGATCGGTAAGAGACATCATAGATCGTACCATATCTAATAGAGTGCGATTACGATGTTCGGACCCACCATTACGCTGAGGTGTTCCAGGCGGCGTCAGTTGTGAAACAATTCCACATTTCCTTAAGTGCGTGCCAAATTCGTGACTTCAATATTCTCCCCCACGATCTGATTGTAAGAACTTTATTTTCCTGTCATGTTGATTCTCAACCTCATTCTGAAATTCCTTGAACTTTTCAAAGGTCTCAGACTTGTGTTTCATTAAGTAGACATACCCATATCTACTCAAGTCATCAGTGAGGGTGAGAACATAACGATAGCCACCGCGAGCCTCGATGCTCATTGGACCACACACATCAGTATGTATGATTTCCAATAAGTTGGTTGCTCGCTTCATTGTTCTGGAGAACGGAGTCTTGGTCATTTTTCCCATGAGGCATGGCTCGCACGTGTCAAATGATTCATAATCAAGAGACTCCAAAAGTCCATCTGCATGGAGTTTCTTCATGCGTTTTAAACCAATGTGACCAAGGCAGCAGTGCCACAATTATGTGGGACTATCATTATCAACCTTACACTTCTTGGTATTCACACTATGAACATGTGTAACATCACGTTCGAGATTAAACAAGAATAAACCATTGACCAGCGGGGCATGACCATAAAACATATCTCTCATATAAATGGAACAACCATTATTCTCAGATTTAAATGAGTAGCCATCTCGCATTAAACGAGATCCAAATACAATCTTCATGCTCAAAGCTGGCACTAAATAACAATTATTGAGGTTTAAAACTAATCCCGTAGGTAAATGTAGAGGCAGCGTGCCGACGGCGATCACATCGACCTTGGAACCATTCCCGACGCGCATCGTCACCTCGTCCTTCGCCAGTCTCCGCTTATTTCGCAGCTCCTGTTTTGAGTTACAAATATGAGCAACTGTACCGGTATCAAATACCCAGGAGCTACTACGAGTGCTGGTAAGGTACACATCAATAACATGTATATCATATATACCTTTGGTATTGTCGGCCTTCTTATCCGCTAAGTACTTGAGGCAGTTCCGCTTCTAGTGACCGTTTCCCTTGGAATAAAAGCACTCAGTCTCAGGCTTGGGTCCATGCTTTGGCTTCTTCCCGGCAGCTTGCTTACCAGGCGCGGCAACTCCCTTGCCGTCCTTCTTGAAGTTCTTATTACCCTTGCCTTTCTTGAAACTAGTGGTTTTATTGACCATCATCACTTGATGTTTCTTTTTTATCTCCACCTCCGCTGATTTCAGCATTGAATATACCTCAGGAATGGTTTTCTCCATCCCCTGCATATTGAAATTCATCACAAAGCTCTTGTAGCTAGGTGGGAGCGACTGAAGGATTCTGTCAACGACTGCGTCATCCGGGAGATTAACTCCCAGCTGAGACAAGCGGTTGTGCAACCCCGACATTTTGAGTATGTGCTCGCTGACAGAACTATTCTCCTCCATCTTACAACTCTAGAACTTGTCGGAGACTTCATATCTCTCGACCCGGGCATGAGCTTGGAAAAACCATTTTCAGCTCTTGGAACATCTCATATGCTCCGTGCTGCTCAAAACGCTTTTGGAGCCCCGATTCTAAACTGTAAAGCATGCCGCACTGAACCAGGGACTAATCATCACTACGCGACTGCCAGGCGTTCATAACGTCTTGAGTTGTTGGGAAAACAAGTGCTTCACCTAGCGGTGCTTCAAGGACATATGCTTTCTTGGCAGCTATGAGGATAATCCTTAGATTACGGACCCAGTCCCTGTAGTTGCTGCCATCGTCTTTCAACTTGGTTTTCTCAAGGAACGCGTTGAAGTTGAGGGCAACATTAGCGTGGGCCATTTGATCTACAAGACATATTGCAAAGTTTTAGACTATGTTCATGATAATTAAGTTCATCTAATCAAATTATTTAATGAACTCCCACTCAGATTGACATCCCTCTAGTCATCTAAGTGATACATGATCCCAGTCAACTAGGCTGTGTCCGATCATCACGTGAGACGGACTAGTCATCATCGGTGAACATCTTCATGTTGATCGTATCTTCTATACGACTCATGTTCGACCTTTCGGTCTTCTGTGTTCCGAGGCCATGTCTGTACATGCTAGGCTCGTCAAGTCAACCTAAGTGTATTGCGTGTGTAAATCTGGCTTACACCCGTTGTATGCAAACGTTAGAACCTATCACACCCAATCATCACGTGGTGCTTCGGAACAACGGACCTTAGCAACGATGCACAGTTAGGGGGAACACTTTCTTGAAATTATTGCGAGGGGTCATCTTATTTATGCTACCGTCGTTCTAAGCAAATAAGATGTAAAACATGATAAACATCACATGCAATCAAATAGTGACATGATATGGCCAATATCATTTTGCTCCTTTTGATCTCCATCTTCGGGGCGCCATGATCATCATCGTCACCGGCATGACACCATGATCTCCATCATCATGTCTTTATGAAGTTGTCTCGTCAACTATTACTTCTACTACTATGGCTAACAGTTAGCAATAAAGTAAAGTAATTACAAGACATTTTCAGTGACACGCAGGTCATAAATAATTTAGACAACTCCTATGGCTCCTGCCGGTTGTCATACTCATTGACATGCAAGTCGTGATTCCTATTACAAGAACATGATCAATCTCATACATCACATATATAATTCATCACATTCTTTTGGCCATATCACATCACATAGCATACCCTGCAAAAACAAGTTAGACATCCTCTAATTGTTGTTGCATGTTTTTATGTGGCTGCTATGGGTTTCTAGCAAGAACGTTTCTTACCTACGCAAAACCACAACATGATATGCCAATTTCTATTTACCCTTCATAAGGACCTTTTTCATCGAACCCGATCCGACTAAAGTGGGAGAGACAGACACCCGCTAGCCACCTTATGCAACTAGTGCATGTCAGTCGGTGGAACCTATCTCACGTAAGCGTACGTGTAAGTTCGGTCCGGGACGCTTCATCCCACGATGCCGCCGAATCAAGATAAGAGTAGTAACGGCAAGTAAATTGACAAAATCAACGCCCACAACAACTTGTGTTCTACTCGTGCATAGAAACTACGCATAGACCTAGCTCATGATGCCACTGTTGGGGATCGTTGCAAAAATTAAATTTTTTCTAAGCATCACCAAGATCAATCTATGGAGAGACTAGCAACAAGAGAGAGGGGAGTGTATCTTCATACCCTTGAAGATCGTGAAACGGAAGCATTACAAGAACGCGGATGAAGGAGTCGTACTCGCAGCGATTCAGATCGCGGTTGATTCCGATCTAAGCACCGAATAACGGCGCCTCCGCGTTTAACACACGTACAGCCCGGGGATGTCTCCTCCTTCTTGATCCAGCAAGGGGCAAGGAGAAGTTGGGGAAGAACTCCGGCAGCACGACGGCGTGCTGGTGGAGCTCGCAGTTCTCCGGCAGGGCTTCGCCAAGCTCAACGGAGGAGGAGGAGGTGTTGGGAGCGGGAGGACTGCGCCTTGGAAGTGGTGTTGCTGCCCTCCCTCCACCCCTCTATTTATAGGGTGAAGGGGTAAGGGGGCCGGCCCCTCTGATGAGATCTAGAGGGGGGGCGGCCCAGGGGAGGGGGCTTGCCCCCCAAGCCAAGGGGGCGCCACCTTTAGGGTTCCCCCCCCCAACCCTAGGTGCATGGGCCCTAGGGGGGTGGCGCCCAGCCCACTTAGGGGCTGGTTCCCTTCCACATACAGCCCATAGGGCCCTCTGGGGCAGGTGGACCCTCCCGGTGGACCTCCGGAACCCCTTCGGTGGTCCCGATATAATACCGATAAACCCCCGAACACTTCCGGTGACCGTATGATGACTTCCCATATATAAATCTTCACCTCCGGACCATTCCGGAACTCCTCGTGATGTCCAGGATCTCATCCGGGACTTCGAACAACATTCGGTAACTGCATACTATTTCCCATAACAACTCTAGTGTCATCGAACCTTAAGTGTGTAGACCCTACGGGTTCGGGAATCATGCAGACATGACCGAGACATCTCTATGGACAATAACCAACAACAGGATCTCGATACCCATGTTGGCTCCCACATGTTCCACGATGATCTCATCGGATGAACCACGATGTCGGGGATTCGATCAATCATGTATACAATTCCCTTTGTCTACCGGTATGATACTTGCGCGAGATTCGATCGTCGGTATCCCTATACCTTGTCCAATCTTGTTACCGGCAAGTCTCTTTACTCATTCCGTAACACATCATCCCGTGATCAACTCCTTGATCACATTGAGCTCATTTTGATGATGTCTTACCGAGTGGGCCCAGAGATACCTCTCCATCACATGGAGTGACAAATCTCAGTCTCGATTCGTGCCAACTCAACAGACACTTTCAGAGATACCTGTAGTGTGCCTTTATAGCCACCCAGTTACATTGTGACGTTTGGCACACCCAAAGCATTCCTATGATATCCAGGAGTTGCACAATCTCATGGTCTAAGGAAATGATACTTGACATTAGAAAAGCTTTAGCAGACAAACTACATGATCTTGTGCTATGCTTAGGATTGGGTCTTGTCCATCACATCATTCTCCCGATGATGTGATACCGTTATCAACAACATCCAATGTCCATGGTCAGGAAACCGTAACCATCTATTGATCAACGAGCTAGTCAACTAGAGGCTCACTAGGGACATGTTGTGGTCTATGTATTCACACATGTATTATGATTTCCGGATAACACAATTATAGCATGAACAATAGACAATTATCATGAACAAGGAAATATAATAATAACCATTTTATTATTGCCTCTAGGGCATATTTTCAACAGGTAGAACTTTGTCTACGGGAAGAGATCATGTGGCGACAGAGGGCGCGAATTCAGTGGCTTGCGGAAGGTGACAGTAACACAAAATTTTTCCATCGCAAAGCAAGTGCTCTTAAGGCCAAGAACCGCATTGTTGAGCTGCAACGGACGGATGGAACCACCTGTATGGACGAGCACGAGATGGCGGACATGGCTACATCCTTCTACAACAACCTGTATGCCTCAGAAAGTATGGTGGGTATCGAGGAAGTCCTTTCTCACATTCCACCAAGGGTAGACGCTTCCATGAATGCCTCACTTAATGCACCATACAACAATGCCGAGGTGAAAGCGGCTTTGTTTCAAATGTTCCCGGCAAAGGCCCCAGGGCCTGACGGTTTGCCTGCACACCTTTTCCAATGGCACTGGGAGTTGTGTGGTGATGAGGTTACTGCTATGGTGCTTCGAGTTCTTAATGGAGAGGATTCCCCGGAGGAGATCAACAAAACATTCATTGTTTTAATTCCCAAGATTGCTAGTCCAACCAATTTAGCACAGTTTCGACCGATAAGCCTCTGCAATGTGATCTACAAGATTGCATCAAAGGCGTTGGCTAATCGGCTTAAGCTTATTATCCCCCACATCATCTCCGAAGAACAGTCAGCACTCGTACTAGGGCGCCTTATTATACGGACAACTTCATATCAGCGTATGAATGCCTCCACTATATGAAAACAAGGAAGTTGAAGGGTAACAGGTTTTGTGCATTAAAACTTGATATGATGAAGGCCTATGGTAGGCTCGAATGGAACTATCTGGAGAGAGTTATGCTCAAACTAGGGATCAGCCCACGTTTTACACAAACAATGATGAGGTGTGTCACATCGGTTTCTTTTTCGGTCATCTTTAATGGAGGCAAGCAAGAGGAATTTAGACCCTCTCGAGGGCTCAGGCAAGGCTGTCCTATATCTCCATACTTATTTTTACTAGCTGTTGAAGGGCTTTCCTGCCTCTTGAAATCCACAAGCCCATATGAGATTGTCAATGGTATCACGGTGGCAGATGGCGCACCCCAGGTAAACCATTTACTTTTTGTGGATGACGGCCTTCTATTCTTTAATGCTACACCGAAGATGGCAAATAGAGTGGATACCCTTCTCCAAAAATATTGTGCGGTTTCAGGGCAACATGTCAACAAGGAGAAATCCTCCATATTTTTTAGTAAGGGCTGCTCGGAAACCATCAGACAAGAGGTCAAGCAAATACTTGAAGTTCAGAATGAGAAATTGTCTGAAAAATACCTTGACCTTCCTGCCGATGTGGGCAGAGCCAAGGAGGGGTCCTTTAAGTATCTTAAGGACAGGATTTGGAAACAAGTGCAAGGCTGGATGGAGAAGGCGCTTTCTCTTGGAGGAAAGGAAGTGCTCATCAAATCCGTCGCACAAGCAATCCCTGCATACTCTATGGCTTGTGTCAAGCTACCCAGAGGTTTGTGTCAACACATCAATGGTATCTTGAGGAAGTTTTGGTGGGGATCAAAAAATGGTGAGAGGAAACCTGCTTGGATCTCTTGGGAAGTCATGACACAGCCGAAATTCATGGGAGGTATGGGGTTCCGCGACATCGAGCTCTTCAATTTAGCCCTGCTTGCGCGGCAAGCTTGGCGTCTCCTCCAGGAACCAAAATCCCTGAGCGCCCGGATTCTTAAGGTTGTCTACTACCCTACCTCATCGATCCTTGAAGGAGAGCTGGGAAGGAACCCGTCACAAGTCTGGTGATCTCTGGTGGAAGGCAGAGACACATTATAGCTCGGGCTAGTGAGACGCATTGGGTCCGGTGAAGACACCAATATCTGGGTGGATAATTGGATACCGCGAGATTTTAAGCTGCGAACGGTGTGCCCCAAAACGCCAAACCCACCGCAGATGGTTTCGGAACTCATCAACCCCATCACCTCATCATGGGACAGCGACGTGCTTGAAACACACTTCTACACAATGGACAAGGAAGCAATCCTCAATATCCCTCTCAGCTCTCGAGTATGCGCTGACTTCTGGGCATGGCATTATGAACGCAAGGGAGTCTTTACTATGCGGTCAGCGTATAAGCTCTTGTCCTCCACAAAGCAGCAGCGCACAGACTGGCTAGAACACAACGAGGGACACTCGCGTATCGAATCAGATCGCCGGTCTTGGTCGACACTCTGGGGCGCTGCAGTTCCTTCAAAAGTCCGAGTTTTCACCTAGAGATTAGCAAAGAGTTCAATCCCTACAGGGGCTGTCCGAAAGCATCAAAGTATGGCTGATTCGGCGGAGTGCTCGATCTGTCACGTGGCAGTCGATACATGGCGCCATTCTCTCTTTGACTGTCGCATGGCTCGATGTGTTTGGGCTCTCACCGATGAGGATCTGACGGAAACAATTATCTCAAACGGGGAGGAAGATGCAAAGCTCTCGATGTTATGGCTCATTGACACTCTACCATCGACGGACCTAGCACGTGTCTTGGTAACAATGTGGGCAATATGGTGGGCGAGACGCCAAGCCATACATGATAATCAGTTCTAGAGTCCACCAAGCACCCACATTTTTGTTAACAAGTTCCTAACAGAGCTCGAGATGATCCCGGACAAGAAATCACGCACCAAGGACCTGCATGTAATTTCTAGGGACCTGCATGTGATTCCCAGGGACCCGCATGTGACTAGAGGCAGTCGTGCGGATCTATCTCCGCCTGGGTGGCTTCCGCCTGAGCATCACGAAGTCAAGATGAATGTGCACGAAGGCTTCTCGAAGATCGGAGATCGGGCAGCTTCAGCGGTGATATGCATGGAAAAAAGAGGCAACTACCTAGGTGCTTCGGTTGTCATCCATGAAGGCCGACTTGACCCAACAATACTTGAAGCACAGGCATGCAGCGAGGCCCTCTCACTTGCATCAAATTTGCAGGTCCAGTCCATGTGCGTGGCCTCAGATTGTTTGGAAGTAGTGACGAATATACAAGAGGAAGTTCCTTGTCGGTATTATTCCATCCCACAAGATATTAAGCACCAGAGTAAGCAATTCCAGGATATTAATTTATTCACGAAAATAGAAAGCATAATGGAGAGGCCCATGCCTTAGCAAAGGCAGCCACTTCTCTTAGCCCCGGGCGCCACGTGTGGCTTAGTGTTTTGCCCAACATCATCTGTATTCCCATGTGTTTGAACATCTAATAAAGGATGCAGTTGCTCAAAAAAAGTAGCTTCAATCAGGTTCATTCCATTTCCTACTTTATTTTATTATTTTATTTATGTTGTTTTATTTCATTCTCTTGTTCATATTTTCTAATATTATAAATACATATATTATATAAATTAAATGTACATAAAATAAAGAAATCAATTTGATAAAATATTAACATAGTGTATAAAATTGTTAGCATAATTTAAAAATAATACTGAAAGCATCATAAAAATGATTTTGACATTTAAAAACTATTCATGCATTTAAAATCACATTTTGAAAATATGTTTACAAAATGTTAAAAAAATGGTGTAACTAAGAAAATATTTTTTCATACCATTCAAAAATGCACGGAGCATTTATAAATGGTCATGCATTCATAAAATATATTTGTGATATTGGCCAAAATGTGTATAAAGCATACAAAATTATTTGCATTCTTTGAAAAAAATGTTTCCACATGTATCATGTTTCAGAACTGCGTTCAAACAGAAGTATTTGAAAAAAGTAATCATGTATTTCAAAAATTAAACGTGTATAAGATAATATTTCAGATGTGTACAAAAAACATATCATGTGTATGAAAATAAGTAGTCAGCAAAACTTGAAAAATGCAATTGTGCATTTGAAAAAGACAAATATGTATAAAAATGTTTGTGATGTATATGAAAAATATGCAATTTGTATGAAGCACATGTGTTAAAAAACATGAGAAAAAAATAAGAAAAGGTGATCAAGCATGAAAAACCGAAACAGAGAAGAAAACCATTGCAAACCAACACGGAAAACCCTTGAAAAACTGACACGAAAAACGATTAAAACACAGAGACAGAAAACCAAAAGAGAAAATGTGTATAAAAATACAGAAAAGAAAGGAAATAAAAAAACTGAGAAAATTATAAAGAAAATGCACCAAAAAAGAAAGAAAAAACCAACAAAATCCGAAGAAAACTAATGAAAACTATAAAGGAAAAGCACATAAAAGAAATAAGTAAAATAGTGAAAACCTGACTTCTCCAGCCAGTAGGCAACAGAGAAGAAGAAAAGCGTTGTATGACGAGCGAGTGGGCGTGCGCTACAGCGAGAGAACATGTTGACTAGAACCCGATTGTTGGGCCGAGCCATATGCGTGGACGCCAGATGGAAGACCGAGTAAACTCCGCGCTCCTCTGGGGAAAATCCTATGTGACGCACGTTGCGTCAAGCTGTCGAGGCTTCGCAAAGGTTCACGCGCGAGCGACGCGATCTGCGCCGGCCTGTTAGTTGTTAACGTAAGTACGGGCGGGTGGGTTCTCCGGGAGCAACTACTTAACGAGTGTTCCTTCCGAAGTCTCACAACGATCAACACTATTTGGCGCGCTCTCAATTATTTGTCATGTATCGCGTTTTGGGCATATTCTTTGATTTTTTTTTATTTTTTAGCACGCGTTTTCGGCTTTTTAAATGGTTTTTTCGGGTTTTTTTGACGTTTTGGTTCTCCACCGGTCTTCCTTAGCTTTTCAACAAAAAATAAAAAAAATGAGCGAAAAAATGATTTTTTTTCCCTTTCGCGAGAGTCACGGTTTTGCTTTCGCGAGAGTCACGGCCATGCCTCTCAAAATGAAAAAAAATATGTTTTTTTTTCTTTCGCGAGAGGCACGGGTGTGCTTTCGCGAGAGTCACGGTCGTGCCTTTCAGAAACAGAAAAAAATGTGTCTTCAGTTTTTTTTCTTTCGCGAGAGTCACGGTTTGGCTTCCGCGGGAGGCATGGTTGTACTTTCGCGAGAGTTACGGTCGTGCCTATCGGAAAAAAAAACGTGTTTTATGTATATTTTTTCCTTTCCGGAGAGTCACGATTATGCTTCCGCAAGAGGCATGGTTGTGCTTTCACGAGAGTCGCGGCCGTGACTCCTCGGAAATGGAAAAAAACACGTTTTTTTCCTTCAGCGAGAGTTACGGTTTTGCTTCCGCGAGATGCACGATTGTGATTTCGTGAGAGGCACGGACGTGCCTCTTTTGAAAAGGAAAAAACCCATGCTTCCAATTCGGGTTTTTTGTCCGGGTTTTTTCATGAAAAAAAGTTCGTCAAAACCTATCAACATTGTATCTAGTTTTGAAGATTTCGACGCGAGAAATCCAGCGGTGAAAGCAATTCAAGATTTGGACGCAAGTTTGAGAGAGAAAACGTTTTGACTAGATAGAACTACGAAAAAGGGCACACTCTCATGTTGCGACAACTGGCATGCTGCATGTGCGTCACTTGTCGCAACCAGGGGAATTGAAGTGATCTCTGCAACGAGTACTCCTCAATTAGTGATTTCGGGTTTCTCCTGATTTTGGGAACCTTATAGAAAGTTCCTTGAAACAGATTTTTTTTTCCTGTTGATTTTTTTGTCTGGTTTTCTTTTAGGTTATTTCTTTTTCGTTTATTTTCTCCTATGTTTTTTTCATTTTTTTATCTTTCATGTTTCTTTCTTCTTTTTTCATTTCTATCCTTTTCCTGTTACTTTCTTAAAAAATTCGTAAATTTTAAAAATGTATGCAATTCAAAATTGTTCGCATTTAGACAATATGAGCGGGGTTTCGAAAAAAATGTTCGTGCTTTCAAAACATGTTTAGAAAATTTAAAAAATGTTCATATTTTCAGAAAATGTTTTCAAATTTTAAAATAATCGTGTTTTCAATAAATGTTATCTTTTCAAAATTCTGTTCACATTTTTCAAAAAACGTTCAGCAATTCCAAAAAAATATTATCATTTTCAAAATTTTGTTCACAATTTCAAAAATGTTTATGTTTTGAAAAATATTCTCATTTTCACAATTTATTCATAATTTAAATTTTGTTCAGCAATTCAAATATACATTCGGAATTTTATAACTTGTTCTTGTTTTCAAAATTTGCTTGCAATTTAAACAATTGTTCAGGAACTTCAAAAAATGTTCTCTTTTTTCAAATTTTGTTCACAATTCAATGAAAATTGTTCATGTTTCAAAAAGTCTTTCAGGAATTTCATAAAATGTTTTTTATTTTGTTCACAATTTGAAAAAATGTTCTTGTTTTTAAATTTTTGTTCAGAAGTTCAAAAAATAGTGATTATTAAAAAAGTTCGCATATTAGAAAAATATTCTCCTTTCAAAAATGTTCCTGATTCAAATTTTGTTCGTATATTTGAAATAAATGTTTGTCTTTCAACAAAAGGTCATATGTAAAAATATGTTCTTGCTTTCAAATTTTGTTCACAAGTTCAAAAAATGTTCTTGACTTTTAAAAAGTTGTTTGCGTTTTTCCGAAAGGGTTCACCTTTCAAAAAATGTTCATAAGTTCAAAAACATATCCTCTTTTCGAATTAGTTCATAAATTCAAAAAATGTTCGCCATGTTCGCTTTTCTAGAATTTTGTTCAGACTTTTTTTTGCTCACAGAAGGCAAAATGTTGCTTTTTGTCCAAAATATTCATGGTTTCAGAAAATGTTCCTTTTTCCAACATTTGTTTTAAATTTGTTTGCAAATTCAAATATTGTTAACCAATTTGTTATCTTCAGAAAACATTTTAAATTTGTTTGCAAATTGAAATATTGTAATGGCAGCGTCGATGATTTTCGGAAAGTGTTTCAGTTTTTTATCTTCAATTTGCTAACTAATTTGAAAGTTTTTGCGTTTCACAAAACATTCAGGGTTTTGTTTCAAAAAAATTGCTCAAAATCTCAAAATTTCAAAATTCAGGGTTTTGCTCTTAAGGCCTTGGGCTGCGTTATCACGTGTGAAGCTTGATAGCTGGAGCGGCATTGTCGCTGTGTCTTTCCCCAAGGTTCCTGGGTTCTATCCCCCGCAAGTGTGCTTTTTTTAGCTACAGTATGCGATCACAGCCGGTCTGTACTTCATGGACGGCCCAGTTGTGGAGTCCCCTGTGTGTCCGGGCGACTGACTGCCGTAGAGAGCGGCACATTGGATCTCCCCTCCTCTGGGCGCGGCTATGTATCCGTTAGAGCGATCGTGAGCGCAATGTAGCCTGTAAAGCTACCTAAATGGGCCAGCCGTTGAAACATAGCTGTGTGGCATGCTGCTTCGTTCGCTTGCTTTCAATCGCTCGTTCGTTTCGGTTTTTCCAAAAAAGTCATTTATACTTTAATTATATTGTGAAAATATCCTAAAATTACTTTGTTTTACACGATCTTACCAGGTACCCCTCAGCCTGTGCTCTCGCAGCTCATGGAAGATTAGCGGTTCCTTGCCTCTTGTCGCCACCGGCGCCGAGGTCTACCTCATCTTCTGTGGCTTTAGACCATGGAGGCCTGGTGGATGTTGGGCCTTGTGAAAATGAGGCTCCTGCTCCTTTTTTAAATATATTTTTGTGTTTGTTTAGGGGTTATGTCCTGCTTAGGAAGGTGAAGCAATGATGACTCTCTGAAAATGAAATGTGGTTCTCCACGCCTAGCCCCCTATCCTAGCGGTACGTCTAGCACCATTGGAGGCGAGTGGAGGTGTTTCTTTGACGGATCTCACAACATTTGGTTAGTATTTGTCTTCAATGGGTCTACTTGGCTCCGGTCCTCGTTAGTCTGTATTCATGTGTTTACATGTTGGATACTTTATCTACTCTTCTCTTCATTGGCGGCGGTTGTTGTTTTGGGCGCTGGTTCTGTGAGGCATTAGCACAACGACTTGCCGATTGTTTACTACAACAAGATTTGTCCGGCTTTGGTAAGGAAGAGGCCACTAGGGCGGTGCGCCTTCGGTTGCTCCGGTGCTTGTAGTTGTCGCTAGGTAGTCTACAGATGTTAATGTATTTTTTTTGTTACTTCTGGTGTTCTTTGTACTACCATTAATATTGGTTAGAAATTTTTTCCTGCAAGATAGAATAATATCCTAGAATATAATTATTTATATTTCAAATGTTTATGCACTGTTTAGAAAAAAATTATGTGGTAAAGAAAATGTCCATGCCACCTTTAACAAAAAATAATGGCATGAAGAAAATATACATAAGGAAATGTTCACGTGTTCCCAAAAAATGGCGTGACTTTTACAAATTGTTTATACAGTGTAAAAAATGTTCGTTCAATTGGAAAAACTATTTTGTGCCATTCAAAAAAGTATGTGACATTAGAAAATGTTCACATGTTTCCAACAAATGTTCTTGAAATTTATAAAAAATATACAATGCAAAAATAATCGTGCAGTTTTATGAAAATGTCTCGTGCCATTAATAAAAATCCATTGTGCATTTAGAAAATGTTTAACATGTAATAGAAAAGTCGAAAAACATCTATTTGAAAAAATATACATCATGTATCTGAAAAATGTTCAACGTGTATAAAAAATTATCGAAATTTATATAAAAATTGTATAATAAAGTAGTCGGTACAAGAAACACACTTGTTGTTTCGTGCCGGCTTGCTTTACCGAGTCGGTTAGGCCGTGGATTGAGTAATCGGGCCGCTAGGAGAATATATCGCGTCTTGGGCTGGGCCTCCCGCACAATTGCGTGCTGATAGCACCCACAATCTCGCCTGGCTCCGGAGAGCCGCTCGTGTAGCGTTCGTTGCTGGCTTGTTCATCAGTTTGGGCAACGATCGTGGCACGGTGGTTCCGGTAGAATTCCCGTCCTGTGCACGGCGGTACGGTAATCAATCCCCTGCCCAGAGAAAAAACGTCAAAGACGACGTGAATGCCGCACTAAATACGCCCCGCGCCATTATTAACTCCGGGCTCCGGTACTCCCAAATCACCCGCGCCCACGCATTCAATCCGGGCAGCAGAGCAAAGCAAATGAAAGCAGCTCAAGGCGCACGCGCACACGCCGCGCGCCAGCGGCCGTACCCGTGTTCCGTCTCTCTGTCCACCCACATCGGTCACGCCTTGAAGTCTCCACGCAGCCAACCACCACCCCCGACACCCGCGCCGTCCATCTCCGGAGATGCACGGCCGGCTGCGAGCATGCGTGGATGCCCAGGTACTGGTAGTAGAAAAAGACTGGAGGTGGACGACGCGTTTGCTGCGGGCTTCTGCAGCTGTAGCGGCAGAGCCAAGCCAAGTACTCCCTCCGTTCGGAATTACTTGTCTTGGATATTGATGTATCTAGAACTAAAATACATCTAGATACATCCATTTCTGCGACAAGTAATTCCGAACGGAGGAGGTAGGAGGAGTAGCGGCTGGCGGTTCGCAATCAAGTCCTGGCTACCTAGCTCTAGCTGATCCATTTGCATGGATGGATGGATGGATCATGCCGAAATCACTATTTTGACTCTTTCAGCAAACTTTGTCACAAAGTGAACTTGACATAAAAATATTTCACGATCTAACCTTTTTAGAAACGTCATAGCCCGCGGCGTTTCTGTCCAACATAGCAACGACGAGATAGTTAGCGCTTCTATCCAACAAAGAAACGCCGAGGTAGCTCGCGTTTCGGACCAGGTGAGAAACGCCATAGGCTTTGGCGTTTCTTCGTTAGCACCCAACCCACTCGCTGCCTCGTCAGGGTTTTCCTCCTCAGCTGCCAGAGACGCCGGGCCAGAAACGCCAAGACTAGCGGCGTTTTCGGCCTTCTTAGAAACGCCAAGGTAAGAAACTACTCGGTAACCAGGGCCGCAACGCCAAGACATATGGCGTTTGTTTCTTGGTCAGAAACGCCAACGCCTATGGCGTTTCTTACATGGTCTAAAACATGAGCTACCTCAGCGCTTCTTTGTTGGACAGAAGCGCTAACTACCTCGGCGTTGTTATGTTGGGAAGAAACATCGTGGGCTATGACGTTGCTAAAAAGGTTAGATTGTAAAATACTTTCATGTCGAGTTTATTTTGTGGCAAAGTTTACTGAAAGGATCGAAATAGTGAAAAAGTCCGATGAATCACCGGGAACGTACAGCTGCAATGAAAGCACACTGGCGGGTGGCCACTGTTACTCGCTTGTAGCTGGTCGTCTCGGTCGCCAACTGTGTTCCTCCTTTGTTTGTACAGTAACTTGTAAGAGCATCTAAAAGATCCGGTATACCTGGTCCTGCAAAAATCGGTTCAAAGGAAACTGCAAAACGTTTTTTTTTGCATTTTTATGATAGGACTTTTGTTCTAGCAGATCGGATCCCGATAAAATATTTCATTGTTCCAGTAAAATTGCACAAACCCTTCTAAAAATGACCATTTAATTATAATTGGAATCCGTCTCGACTGCGACGGCAACAACGTACGGCAGCTCGCGTGCAGCGACCGTGGCATGCGCGGCGGCTACCTAGCTCGTTGGCTCGCAGCGGCTGCTAGCTAGCTAGCTCACGAGGGAAACAACGGCAACACTAGCTCGTGGGGGACGGTGTGCGGCAGGCAGCGTTGGCGACGGTGGCGGCGTGCGGCAGCTCGCATGCGGCACCGGCGGCGAGATTTGGTCGATATCGAGCTCGGGAAGTCATGGCGCCGACTCCAAGGAAAGCGGTTGGGGCTGAAATTTTCTTCCCACCAAAGAAAAGGGGATTCTTCAAAATCGGACGAAATTCCATACATACGCATATAGAGGAATTGGGCTTGTGGACGCGCGATCCCACACAAATTTAGGCCTTCTTTGATTCAAAGGATTCTCAAAGAAATTTTGGAGGATTCTAATCCTTAGAAATTTTTTTTATCTTGGTTGTTTGATTCGTAGGATTGTAAACCATAGGAATTTTTTTATAGGATTCATTTGCACTAGATTTCATAGGAAATATCCCATCCACTCAAACCTCTTTGAAAAAATCCTGCATTTTTTCTATGAACAATGAAACGCTCGTACAATCCTGTAGGATTCAAGACGACATTCCACTCTAATCCTATGTTTTTCCTATTCCCGCATTTTGGAAATCCTACGAATCAAAGAGGCCCTTAGTTTTTATGATTCATGGAATTATGCATTGTAAAGCATAAAGTAAAAAAAACAAATTTAGAGTATGTATTCGGGCAGGGGTTTACAGGATGGATCCCGCAAACCAGTGGTTATTATAGCGGACAGTCCGATTGGCGGGATCTGCTAGAGATGCTCTAAAGAGCATGTCTGTGCTGTCACAGTACATACATTGTGTAGTAGATTGTAGTAGAACCATTGTTGCAATGGAGGCGAATGGGTCTACCAGTAGCAGATTAAGAGGTTGGGTGTACATGTTGATGCACGCGATAACCGCCCGCATAGGTCCGGACCACGGAAGCCATCCAACGCGGTCCTGTATCGATCCGCAGGGCAGTCCAGACCGTAATTTTCTCGTAAATTGGAACTAAATGTGGGGTGTGTGTGCGGGAATTCGGACACGAGAAAGGACGGACTCTAACGCCGCTTGCCCACTCAAAAGGAAGGCGGAGCCCATGCTTTTGTAGCAACCCGGACTGTTTCAGCTCCAAAATTCACCACTCTCTTCTTCAATCCCCGCCACTCTCCACCCAATTCCTTCCCTTTTCTCCCACCCTCTCCTTCCTTTGTTCACTGACGCATGGAATTGTCGAAGAACCTGTCGAAGATGGAGGTGGCGTAGGTGCAGGAGTATTCAAGCATCACGCTCTCCTGGAAGATCAGCTCGGCTACGCGGCAAAATCGTCGTGTAAAAATGAAGGCCACAAAGGAGGGGAAGCTCAAGAAGTAGATGGTTGTCGGTGGGCGTGGTGGTGGCGTTGGGCGTGGTGGTCGTGGCGGATGCGGCAGACATCTTGGCGGAGGTCGCGGTGCTCAGACGGGCGCGCCCACAGTACAGACGAAGCCGTGGCCGGAACATTACAAGCCTCCGTACTTCTACGCCGCCAAGCAACCAGGAACAGTCGCTGGGAAGGTGCCTTACATCATCGACGTTAATGATAACCCACAAGTATAGGGGATCAATTGTAGCCTTTCTCGATAAGTAAGAGTGTCGAACCCAACGAGGAGCTAGAGGTAGAACAAATATTCCATCAAGTTTTATCGACCACTGATACAACTCTACGCACACTTTACGTTTGCTTTACCTAGAACAAGTATGAAACAAGAAGTACTTTGTAGACGTAAAGGGATAGGTTTACAAGATAATAAAGAACACGTAAATAAAAGCTAGGTGTTGTTTAGATAAGGAAACAATTAAGTTAGTTTTAGTAGAGAGCTTTTGTGTCACAAGAAAGTTATTTGTCCCTGGGCAATCGATAACTAGATCGGTAATCATTATTGCAATTTTATATGAGGGAGAGGCATGACTAACATACTTTCTCTACTTAAGATCATTAAGGTAAAACCCAACCACGACATTAAAGTATCAAGTCTTCTTTACTCCCATATGCAACAACCCACTTACTCGGGCTTATGCTTCTATCACTCACGCCACTCACCATATTGGCCGTATGCATCGACCAGATGCAGAGGCCAGGGGTCATCCTCCTTTTCTAAAAAAACAAAAAAAGCCACTCACCATAAGCGAATCATGAACATATTGCGACACCATACAGCAGGGATCCCTCACGCTTGCGCGACACGGAGAACACCATAGGACAACACCAATAATAAAACATACAACTCAAACCAATCATGAGCGTCAATCAATGCATAAGACAAAAAGGATCTACTCAAACATCATAGGATAGCCAAATATCATTGGATAATAATATATAGCGTTGAGCACCATGTTTAAGTAGAGATTACAGCGGGGAGAAGAGGTGTTACACCGCTGCATAGAGGGGGGAGATGAAGGAAATATGCCCTAGAGGCAATAATAAAGTTGCTATTTTATATTTCCTTATATCATGATAAATGTTTATTACTCATGCTAAAATTGTATTAACTAGAAACTTGATACATGTGTGAATACATAGACAAAACACAGTGTCCCTAGTAAGCTTCTACTAGACTAGCTCGTTAATCAAAGATGGTTAAGTTTCCTAACCATAGACATGTGTTGTCATTTGATGAACGGGGTCACGTCATTAGGAGAATGATGTGATGGACAAGACCCATCCGTTAGCTTAGCATAATGATCGTTAAGTTTTATTGCTATTGCTTTCTTCATGTCATATACATATTCCTTTGACTATGAGATTATGCAACTCCCGGATACCGGAGGAATACCATGTGTGCTATCAAACGTCACAACATAACTGGGTGATTATAAAGATGCTCTACAGGTATCTCTGAAGGTGTTTGTTGGGTTGGTATAGATCGAGATTAGGGTTTGTCACTCCGAGTATCAGAGAGGTATCTCTGGGCCCTCTCGGTAATGCACATCATAATAAGCCTTGCAAGCAATGTGACTAATGGATTAGTTACGGGACCATGCATTACGAAACGAGTAAAGAGACTTGCCGCTAACTATATTGAACTAGGTATGAAGATACCGACAATCGAATCTCGGGCAAGTAACATACCGATGACAAAGGGAATAACGTATGTGTCATTATGGTACAACCGATAAAGATCTTCGTAGAATATATGGGAACCAATATGAGCATCCAGGTTCCGTTGTTGGTTATTGACTGGAGAGGTGTCTCGGTCGTGTCTACATAGTTCTCGAACCCGTAGGGTCCACATGCCTAATGTTCGATGACGATTTTGTATTGTATGAGTTATGTGATTTGGTGAGCGGATGTCGTTCGGAGTCTCGGATGAGATCACAGACATGACGAGGAGTCTCGAAATGGTCGAGAGGTAAAGATTCATATATAAGATGATAGTATTCGGACACCAGAAGTGTTCCGGGGGTACCGGGTACGTATCGGGTCACCGGAAGGGGTTCCGGGCAACCCCTGGCAAACTATATGGGCCTAATGGGCCAAGAGAGGGACAGACCAGCCCCTCATATGGTGCCCCCCATATGGTCTGGCCAAATTGGAGTAGAAAAGGGGAAGGAGGAAAGGAAAAAAGGGAATAGGATTCCCCCTTCCCCCTCTTCCCTTCCTACTCTGAATAGAAATAGGAAAGGGGGGAGGCCGAATTGGGAGGACCCCAAGTAGGATTCCTCCTACATAGTGCTTAGGCGAAGTCCTACGCGGATCACTTCACCATCACCGCCACCACATCATCATGCTGATGGAACTCTCCCTCGACACTTTGCTGGATCAAGAGTTCGAGGGACATCATCGAGCTGAACGTGTGCAGAACTCGGAGGTGCCGTATGTTCCGTGCTTGATTGGTCGGAACGAGAAAAAGTTCGACTACATAACCCGCATTGTCAAACGCTTCCGCTTTCGGTCTATGAGGGTACATGGACACACTCTCCCCCTCTCGTTGTTATGCATCTCCTAGATAGATCTTGCGTGAGCGTAGGATTTTTTTTGAAATTGCATGCTATGTTCCCCAACAGTGGCACCAGAGCCAGGTTTATGCGTAGATGATATGCACGAGTAGAACACAAAGATTTGTGGGCGGTGATTGTCATACTGATTAACACCAATGTCTTATTTTGATTCGGCGATATTGTTGGATGAAGCGGCCCGGACCAACCTTACATGACCACGTTCATGAGACCGGTTCCACCGACAGACATGCAACTAGTTTTGCATAAAGGTGGCTGGCAGGTGTCTGTTTCTCCAACTTTAGTTCAATAGGATTTGACTACGGCTGGTCCTTGTTGAAGGTTAAAACACCAAACTTGATAAATCACCGTTGTGGTTTTGATGCGTAGGTAAGAACGGTTCTTACTGGAAGCCCGTGGCAGCCACGTAAAACTTGTAACAACAAAGTATTGTGAGGGAGTCCTGGACTAAGGGGTCCTCGGGCGTCCGGCCTGTTGGACATGGGCCGGACTGATAGGCTACGAAGATACAAGACCGAAGACTCTCACCCGTGTCCAGATGGGACTCTCCTTGGCGTGGATGGCAAGCTTGGCGCTCGGATATGAAGATTCGTTTCTCTGTAACCGACTTTGTATAACCCTAGTCCCCTCCACTGTCTATATAAACCGGAGGGCTTATTCCGTAGAGACAATCATAATCACATAGGCTAGACTTTTAGGGTTTTAGCCATTACAATCTCGAGGTAGATCAACTCTTGTAATACTCATATTCATCAAGATCAATCAAGCAGGAAGTAGGGAAATTTTTGTATGAGATGATCATGTTTTGTAAAAGTTATCGGCAACTGGCAGGAGCCTTATGGTTGTCGCTTTATTGTATGAAATGCAATCGCCATGTAATTGCTTTACTTTATCACTAAGCGGTAGTGATAGTCGTAGAAGCAATAGTTGGCGAGAAGACTACGATGCTACGATGGAGATCAAGGTGTCAAGCCAGTGATGATGGAGATCATGACGATGCTTTGGATATGGAGATCAAAGGCACAAGATGATGATGGCCATATCATGTCACATATTTTGATTGCATGTGATGGTTATCTTTTATGCATCTTATTTTGCTTAGTACGGTGGTAGCATTATAAGATGACCCCTCACTAAAAACTTAAGGTATAAGTGTTCTCCCTGAGTATGCATTGTTGCGACAGTTCGTCGTGCCGAGACACCACGTGATGATCGGGTGTGATAAGCTCTATGTTCACATACAACTGGTGCAAGACAGTTTTGCACATGCGGAATACTCTGGTTAAACTTGACGAGCCTAGCATGTACAAACATGGCCTCGGAACACTGGAGACCGAAATGTCGAACGTGAATCATATAGTAGAGATGATCAACATAGAGATGTTCACCATTGAAAACTACTCCATCTCACGTGATGATCGGACATGGTTTAGTTGATATGGATCACGTGATCATTTAGATTACTCGAGGGATGTCTATCTAAGTGGGAGTTCTTGAGTAATATGATTAATTAAACTTAATCCATCATGAACTTAGTCCTGACAGTATTTGTATATATATGTTGTATAGATCAATAGCTCGCATTGTAGCTCCCCTATGTTTTTGATATGTTCCTAGAGAAAACTAAGTTGAGAGATGATAGTAGCAATGATGCGGACTGGGTCCGTGATATGAGGATTATCCTCATTGTTGCACAGAAGAATTATGTCCTTGATGCACCCACTACTAGAAAAAGGCCTAGTAGTAGCGCACCTAATTTGGCCATTAAGGGCGCATTAGTGGTGCACCATTAGTGCCACGCCATTAGTATATTTTACTAATGGTGCACCAAAGGTGCGCCATTAGTATCTGGTATACTAATGGCGCACCTCAGATGCGCCATTAGTATATACAACAGTGCGCCATTAGTATGCCTTCCAGGGGGCCATGTATACCCAGGTGCTTTGGCATACTAATGGCGCACAACAACAAGATGCGCCATTAGTAACTTCGGCATACTAATGGCGCACTGTTTAATGATGCGCCATTAGTATCCTTTGGCATACTAATGGAGCACTGTGATGTGATGCGCCATTAGTATGAATATTAGTTTTTTTTTTTTTAATTTTCTGTTTTTTGCACAGGTTACAAAATGTATAATTGGACAAAATATAGACAGCACACATCAACAACAGATTCATCGAATACAATAGAATATTAGTCTCTGAATACAATTCATCATATTAGTCTCCGAATACAATTCATCATATTAGTCTCCGAATTGAAAAGACTGAACAAAGATAGAACATTATATTACAAGTCTCGAGACCGCGAGTAGCGAGTTTGTCTTCACATTACAAGTCGATATCAATCATCTAAACTACCATCACATAGAAGAGAGCTGCGGTCATCACGATGAGCATCATCATGATGAAACTCGTCTTCATCCGGTTCCTCCAACGCTCCCTCCCCTCTCCCGCTAGATAGCGGGCGTATCTAGAAAAAGTCCTAAACTAAACCTATACTAAACTATCTAGTTCTTCATCTTCTGCTTCTTTCTTCCAGTTCATCAACCTGCAAAACAAGAAACAACAAACATGAAAAACTTGATCAAGGTTTAAATCTAGCATTCCCCTTAGCAAAATGCCTTTGCTGTAGGAGCTAGCACTTACGAGTTTGGAAACATTAGTCAAACCCCAATCAGATTAAGTTGATCAAAGAAACAGTAGAAGAGAGCCAACACTGCATAAATGGAGCCAATAACCCAAAAGACAGAAGTAGAGCCAGCAAAGTATAGATCAAAGCCAAACCCAAAGATCAACTCAAACTAGAACTAACTCCATGATTAGGGGATCCCTCAATTAAGCTTGGGTTAGTTTTCAGATGAAATCCAACAAACCCACTACTAATCAACTAGCCCAGAGGTAGGGTTTGAAGTAGGGATTGTCCTCAGGCAGCCTAGTAGTGCTAGGACTATTGCATCATTGGATCAAGTAGTGCAACATCTTTAAGTAACGATGAGAGCCTCAGGACACCATCATTGGCATGGCAAGATTAAGGAGCACCTGTTCTTATCAGTGAGAGTAGGAGAGAAAGAAAGAAAGTGAAGAGACCAGTGCAGCATCTGTTCAAATCAGATTTAAGAGAGAGGGAATTGGCAAGGAAATATATAGTCCATAACCTGCAAGAAGAAATAGGCCATTGATAGCACATTTACTAAACATCTGCTATAAGCAGAACAGATACACCCACTTACACATGGGTACTATTCTGTATATAGGTACACAAGCACAACACATGCACCTGATATAGATAGGAGTATAAGCATGCATCTAAATTATCTGAAACATATGAAATAGCTAATGCAAAGAAATAATTATCACTACATGCAACCGTCAGGGCTATGTCCTGTACAATATACAACTAAACCACCAGTAGATGATGTACTAAACCATACAAGAAATACCAATACATGGTATTTAGATAAAGACTAGTATATATCAAACACAGATACCAGCTTGAAAGAGAAACTATAATTTTATACCACTACAGGAGCAAATCATGAAGTACACAGAGTAATTGCAGTAAAGAGATGAATCAGTATATGTTGATCAATAAGAGAGTTACGGCTATATACAAATGAAGGACTATATCCTTTATAAGATAACAAAGAAACAGTAGCACTTATGCATATGAACAAACAGAACCAGTAGCCAACCAATAAAGAAACTAGCATGTGCTATATGACAGGAACAATAACATCTATAAGACCAAGATAATTGAAATGATAGGCCAACATTAGGGTCATGCAATCATTCGATCCCATCATTGCAGCACTAGTTGAGCAACAAATCAAATATAACAGTAGTTCCATTGGTTCAACCAACAAGTTAACAAAAGTTTACTTCCCACTACTAATTTTGCAACTCGTGATAATAAAGAAAACAGAGCACAAATAAATAGGAATGATCTTTTCCATGACACAAGCAAAAACAAAATCACCCATACGCATGAAACAGAGCAAGGTACTAATATAGCAGCACAAGAGCGGGAGCTACAGGTAGGAGACGGATTCACAGGAGAGGAGGTTGGTCGATGCCGCACACGACCACGTCGCCGTCACGCGGTGGATGTTGTAGTCAAGTTGGACCATGTGCGGGGTGTCATCGTGGCGGTGGATGACCTGGTTGTCGTCATCGTCCATGGAGGATGCCTGCTGCTCCGAATCTAACAAACAAGTAAGTGCTAGTGTCGTTGATCTAGTACAGAAATTAAGCAAGCTAGTATAGGAGACACGCGTGCTGCTGCTAGTATCTACAGAAATAAATCAAGCTGCATGTGTGTGTGCTTGAGCTAGCTTAGTACGTACAGTCCATGGTTGGGCTCCAAAACTAATAGAGCATGCTAGCGTCAACAGAATCAATCACAAGGTTATTTTGTTGTTGTTGCTAGCAGTGCTAGCTGTATGTATTGATCCATCCATCCATGACCTAACTAATGTTGTTGTATCTCTAGACTAAGTGCAGCAACACAAGAAGGACTAAAACTACAGAGCACATGTGTACGTAACTACTATACTCATCCATGGCAAATTGTACCAAACCATCCATACATAGCCAGATTGCAATGGAGTGGATTTAACACAAGACATGAAAAATTGATGAGCCAAATGATTTTTAGTATTACTAACTTGAAAGGAAGCTCACTATTTCCATCTTCTATCTATCCATGATTTTATTTTTCTGAAGAAAGCATCAAAAAGCACAATGACAATCGAATTTCACACAAAAACTG
This sequence comes from Triticum dicoccoides, assembly GCF_002162155.2. NCBI lineage: Eukaryota > Viridiplantae > Streptophyta > Magnoliopsida > Poales > Poaceae > Triticum > Triticum dicoccoides. Next base: position 127,332,358 of record NC_041382.1, read on the forward strand.
AACCAATACTTGCTGTTATGTAGTGTCCATGACAATTGCAATTCATGTCCACTCCAGATCAGATTTGCAAGGGCTAGAAAGAGAGGTTGTAGCTCACCATGTATGGGGGTAGGAGGTGGATGCAGGGGAGGGGTGGAGGGTGTCCTGCAGAAGAAGCTTCGCCATTAGAGCAACCTGCACAAAACAGAGGAAGGGGAGATGAATAAATCATGGTGAGGAAAAGGGCCTTCCACATGATTAGATCGGGAAGAGAAACAACAACAAAAATACCAAAAAAATCCCTTCCATGGCGTGCTGTACTAGGAGCAGCTCCTCTCTCTCCGCTAGGGTTTGGGGCCCTGGGAGGCTCCATGGTGCCGCTGCGTGGTGGCGGACAAGGGAATCCATCTCCATGGCGGCGTCCCGCCCCACGGAGGTGCGCCCCTCCTGCCGTCGTCGTCGGCACGCCCATGGCGACCTGCAGAGAAGGAAGAGAAGATGAGGTGAGGTGAGGAGGAGATGGTGGGCGAAGAAGGAGGGGGAGGGGCTTACCAGTGCTGGATCCGGTCACCTATGGCCTCGCCGTGGCCTGCCATGGCGGATCTCGGCGAACAAAAGGGGATGCAAAACCCTAGCCAGTGGGGGAGCCGCGGATCTGCATGGAGGTAAGCCAGATGCGGACCAAGGGGATCTCGCCGGCGTGCTGCGCGCGGCCGGAGCTCGCCGGAACCGGGCGGCGTGGGTGGCGACGGCGGCGAGGGAGAGAGGGGTTCAGGGGGAAGAGAGGAGGCGACGAGGGTTTGGGTGGGTTTGAGCGAGAGAGAGAGAGTGTGTGTGTGTGTGTGTGTGTGTGTTGGGTCGGATGGATGGATGAATGTCTAAAATATCTTGTTGCTGCCCACTTACTAATGGCGCACCAACTCTAAATGCGCCATTAGTAATCCAGGTTACTAATGGCGCACCTTCTGGTGGTGCGCCATTAGTAGTTTTGCAAAAAAACATACTAATGGCGCACTGTTCCACAGTGCGCCATTACTAGTTTAAACTAGTAGTGGCGCACGGTGGAACAGTGCGCCATTAGTAGTTTTGCAAAAAAAGGAATAAAAAATATAATAAAAAAACAACATTAGTGGCGCACTTTCCAACAGGTGCGCCATTACTAGTTACAACTAGTAATGGCGCACTGTTTCTGGATGCGCCATTAGTATGTTTGGACAGGCGCACTAGTTAAAAATTTTTTTGATACTAATGGCGCACCCTGGGCCAGGTGCGCCATTAGTAGTTTCAACTCTAATGGCGTATCAGATGGTGGTGCGCCATTAGTATATACTAATGGCGCACCGCTTGTCTGGTGCGCCATTAGTGTCAATCCCATCTATAGCCCTTTTTCTAGTAGTGACCGCTAGGTGACAGACCTATTGCAGGAGCAAATGTAGACGTTATGAACGTTTGACAAACTCGGTATGATGACTACTTGATAGTTTAGTGCACCATGCTTTACGGCTTAGAACCAGGACTTAAAAACTATTTTGAATGCCATAGAGAAAATAAGATGTTCCAAGAGTTGAAATTGGCATTTCAGACTCATGCCCTTGTTGATAGGTATGAGACCTCTGACAAGTACTTTGCCTACAAGATGGAGGAGAATGGCTCGGCCAGTGACCATGTGCTCAGAATGTCTGGGTAGTACAATCGCTTGAATCAAATGGGAGTTAATCTTCCAGATAAGATAGTGATTGACAAAGTTCTCTAGTCACTATCACCAAGCTACTAGAACTTCATGATAAAATATAATATGCAAGGGATGACGAAAATGATTCCCGAGCTCTTTGCGATGCTGAAATTGGCGAAGGTAGAAATCAAGAAAAAGCATCAAGTGTTGATGGTTGACAAGACCACTAGTTTCAAGAAAAAGGGCAAAGGAAAAGAAAGGGAACTTCAAGAATAATGATAAGCAAGTTGCCACTCCCGTGAAGAAACCCAAAGCTAGACCTAAGCCTGAAACTGAGTGTTTCTACTGCAAAGGGAATGGTCACTGGAAGTGGAACTACCCCAAATACTTGGCGGATAAGAAGGATGGAAAAGTGAACAAAGGTATATTTGATATACATGTTATTGATGTGTACTTTACTAGTGTTTTTAGTAACCCCTGGGTATTTGATATCATTCAGTTGCTAAGATTAGTAACTCGAAACAGGAGTTACAGAATGAACAGAGACTAGTTAAGGGTGAGGTGACGATATGTGTTGGAAGTGTTTCCAAGGTTGATAAGATCACCATCGCCCACTCCCTCTACCTTCGAGATTAGTGGTGGACCTAAATAAATGTTATTTGGTGTTTGCGTTGAGCATGAATATGATTGGATCATGTTTATTGCAATACGGTTATTCATTTAAGTCAGAGAATAATTGTTGTTCTGTTTACATGAATAAAACCTTCTATGGTCATACACCCAATGTAAATGGTTTATTGAATCTCGATCATAGTGATACACATATTCATAATATTGATGGCAAAAGATGCAAAGTTGATAATGATAGTGCAACATATTTGTGGCACTACCGTATAGGTCATATTGGTGTAAAGCGCGTGAAGAAACTCCATGCAGATGGGCTTTTGGAATAACTTGATTATGAATCATTTGATACTTGTGAAGCATGCCTCATGGGCAGGTTTGGGTATATGCTTCGCACAAAGCGGAGCTTCTCACAACAAGCATGATGGTTTTCGGTAGGGAACGTCCCACCTTTGGGGACGAAACGATATCCATCGCCTCTTATTGCTTTCAAGTTTTTTTTCTCGTGTCAACATAGAACAACAGGAGTGTTGTGTGAATTTTTGTGGTTTTTCGGGGTTCATTTGGACATTTTTATGCATTAAGTGAGTTTTCAATGCATTTATGTGCATAATTCAAATTTGAACTACATGCGCATGCTCTAGTGCATATAAATTGGTTGAAAAATCAAATATGTGTCCTTGCACTACAAAAAAAATACACTTCCGTGATGATACGTGTTTGTCACAGTAGGTCGCATTTTCTGTCATGCATGTACATCCATGAAGATTTTATGACAGAATCAAGATAGTCATACATGTGCTGTCGTAGAAGTGTTCCATGACATTACCAAAATTATCATCACGGAAGTGTCCACTTCCATGACGATAAATCCCGCGTCATAGAAGTGCTTTCGTCAAGGGTGACCGACACGTGGCATCCACCGTAACGTAACGCTGTTAAGCTATCGGGTCGGGTTTCGGATCCGATAACCCGTTAACAGCCCCGACCAATGGGGATTTTCCATGTGTAAAATCATCATTGGCTGGAGGAAACACGTGTGGGCTCATCATTGGGACAGATGTCATCCACTCATTGGACATAAGGCGCATATGATACGTTGACACGTGGCACGGCCCAACAGAGGCCCATTCCTGTGAAAAGGCCGGCCCGTTTGACTTGGTCAAAAGGTGGCGGGCCGGACCATGTAAAGCCTGTTAACAGCCTGTTCGCATATAGCCCATTTACAGCCTGCTAACCCAAGGCCCGTTATGCCCTATCCGAATTAGGCCCAATAGCGTCATCTGGGCCACCCAATATGATTCCAGCCCGTTTTCACTTCTCGCCCATGTATGGCCCATGACGTCTTTCGGCCCATATGAGGCCCTATGTAACGCTTGGCCTATTAACGGCCCGTGGTGAAACTCGCCCGTAATGAACAGTGTATCACTTTACACCCATTAACGACCCATGGTGAAACTGGCCCGTAATGAACAGTGTATCACTTTATACCCATTAACGGCCCATTATTCCGTTGGGCCGTTTCCAGCCCATGTTATATTTCGGCCTTCTCAGAGCCCATTTATTCTTGGGCTCATTTCCAGCATTCATTTACTTACGGCCCGTTACTTTCATTTTCTGCTTGTGGGCCAAATTCAGCCCGTGGTTACAGGCGGCCCGTTTGTGGTCCATTAATACGTTGGGCCGTTTTCATAGCGTCATCAAATACGGCCTATTAATGATGTCCTGTTATGGTCGGCCCATGAAAGGATGATTCCAACTCTAGCCCGTTTACGACCATAATGCGGCCTATTATTGGCCCATGTTTGGCCAATCGATCATACTGCCCGTATAAGGCCCATTGATGATACGACCCGTAGAAGGTCCACTATTTCTACGACCCGTAGAAGGCCCATTGTTTCTACGGCCCGTAGAAGGCCCACTGTTTCTACGGCCCGTAGGAGGCCCAGTGTCACTACAGTAAATATTAGCCCATGGTTATTGTGGCCTAGTTTTAAAAAATAGGTTATTGCAGCCACTAGAAAACCACGGAAAAAGAACAGCAATGACTACAAGCAAACAAATAAACAAGACAACAAGGAAATAAATAAGCAAGCAACTTACGCTAGGCTATCACGGCTATCACACATATTACATCCACTGGGCATCAAAGTTCGCCACCAGTGCAAATAAACGCGCCGACAAAAGAATATACAAAACTGAGAGCACTTCAGAAGGCAGTAGGCCTGGCCAGGTCGGGCCCCCCAAACAGCTGAAGAAGCTGAGTAGACCTTAGTTGTGTTAACGATAGATGCATAAACACTAGATTTAAGGCATGATGGTGCGCATGGCAGTCCTCTGACATCTTCATTGCATCTTTGACTTCAAGTCGGAGCTGAGCTGAAGCAAGCCGTTCCACTTTAAGTTGAGACTGAAGAAGTCAAACTGGTTAAGGTAGCGACTGCACAGAGGTTGTCTCACACCTGCTGGTGAGTAGCTTCAACTCATTGTCTTCATCAAGACAGGACCTTGGGGTCATCTCGTTGTCCTCAAGATGGTTTGGCTCACTATCTTCCCTAAAGTTCTGCCTGGCGTAAGAGATACGAGTCCGAAAGAGAAACAAGGAGACACGTAACAGGTTTCACAATTATATAAGCAAATAAATGGATCTGTTCTGCATAAGGAACATGTTTTTACAACTACAATTTGAAACTAGTAGTTGTTGCAAACATCCAATCAGATGTAAACAGCAAAGCAAACAGCAGTGGAGGAAATGATGCCTATCCAAATCTATACTAGAACAAAGTTTGAAGGCTTGAGAAGGATGAACTTACATTACATGTTAACATGGGCTGGACAAAGCCCTTCTCCATGTTGATGGAAGGATAATTCAATAAATTCCCCAAAGAAAATTCTATATAAGCGTTGCCATTATTCTACATTTTGCAAAGAGTAAATATAGATCAAATAATATTGGAAGAAACAGAGGATAATGAAGCTCAGGTGCAGACTGATGATACATAATCAAATAGCAATTAATTAAGTACAGCGTTACAAGGCAAAAGGGAGAGAGGTACTGGCAAGGGCAATGCAGAGCCCATTATTGTTTTGAGATCGTATGATCCTTTGAGCAAGGAGATTCATCTGAAATTAGTTTTCATACAAGAGAGAAGGTAAGGCACAAGCAAAAATTTAGGAGTTCAAATTTTGAATTGATATCATAGACAGTACCTGACGCTGGGCTCCCAGCAGTTCTAATAGGGGTTTGACCACTGGAGTAGGGGTAAAGTGTGGTACAGTTGGGCCCGTGTTTTCTGTGGCTGCTGATCTATCTGATTTAACAGGTATCACTACCTTTTCCAAATACCTAGTTTGTACTCCTTGAGGATATGCACTCACCCTCTTCTTTTTGGACATCTATTACGAAAGAACAACATTTGACTGGAAAAACATAGTGTGACGACACATGGAATAGGTACAGAAAATGGATAGGTATGGCATATACTCATATATGATGCTTAAACTAAGCAGATGGTGTAACAAAGTAGAAGTAATGCAAGAGGTCAGATGCAAAATATGTGCGACCAATACAACTTTGCAAAGTTAGAGCAAGCACCTTGATGGGTGAATAAGATAGGCCATCCTCCACCATGCCAAGTTTGTTAGCCAGTGGATCATTCCGCAATATTCCTCTCGTGCGCCCATTCTCATATTCACTTTGATAATGTTCAATATGTGACATGCATGAAAACATAAAAACAAGTGAGATTTTCTTTGTAATGCAGAAGTGATTCTAATCCAATACTGCCTCCCTGTAAACCCCTTTGTGCTATCTCTGCAATTCTTTTAAAAGATGGCATGCATGCTGTAATTTGTTTTGTGCATTAATATAATGTGGCCTACTACTCAAAATATGAGAGCTTCAGAAGTGATGACACTTCGCAGATGATAGCTTCAACATATAGTAAAGAAGAAAAAGTCGACCTGACCTGACAGATTCAAAATATACTAAGGGAGAACAACTCGACGTGACCAGTCGACCGCAAGAGAAGAGTATCATCTTAAAGAAGAGCAGAAGAGCAAGCAGATTGAAGATATTACAAGTCTTTCAATACAATGTCGGTTGGCCACCCATGATGAACCAGAGCGCACAGAGAAATACTATTCTTTCCGGTCTCTCCATATGTGGCTCACATGCATTTCGAAACTAAAGTAGGAACATTTAGCTAACCAATTAAACATCTCTCAGTTTTACTAATATCAGCAATAATATCAGATATGAATTTGTACAACTAAGTTTGTTTAGCTCGATGGGTGGAGCAGTGCTATTACGACACGAACCACGTAGGCTGATTGTGGTCATCATAAAATGGGGAAAACATAAGCATGATGAGTACAGTGTTGACCATGGCAGTGGGATGGCAGATCTGAAGCTGCAAACCGCGCAAAGGGTAGTTAGCAACCGATGTTTGCTTTGAAATAACAACTAAGATTTGGTATGGACAAGAAAGTACGGTCAACAAGTGACAAAGAAATGCAATTATGCTATCTCTCTATATGTCGCGACATGCATTTGGAAACTCAAGTGGGACCTTTAGCTAACCAATTAAATGTGTCGGTTAACTAATATCAGTATCATATCACAATCATATTTGAACAACTAAGCTTTCGAATTATGAGTGTTGTGTTGTTTAGCTTGAAGGGTGGAGTAATGCTAGTACGACAGAAAGCACCTACGCAGATCATAGTAGAGTAGATAAAAGGGGAACAACCTAAGCATCAAGAGAAAAATCAAGAAAGTGGAACTAGCTGGACCAGTGGGTCACGCACATGCTTTTCGAAACGAATATAGGAACATTAGGTGACCAATTAAACGTTCTCTATTTTAGTGATATGAGCATCATATCAGATTCGTATTTCAACACGTAAGCTTTGGGTTGAGGTCTTGAGGAGCAGTGCTAGCACGACATGAAGCACCTACGATGATGGTAGTGAATATAAAGGGGGGGGGGGAAACCATAAGCTTTACGAGTATAGTGCCCGTGCCATGGCGGATCTGAAGGTACAAACCGTACAAAGCTACTTCGCAACCAATGTTTGCTTTCAACTAGCCACTATGATTTGGTACGGACAAGAAAAGTACAGTAAACAAATTACGATCTATTTTTCGGGTGAGATCAATAACTTAAGCACATGTGGAAGAGTACCACCTCTCTTGCTACACCGTGTAGGCCTATGCTGATATGTTGAGGGTGCTGCGGGTGCGATGGCTGTCGGCGGCGGGGAAGAAGACTTTAGATGGAAGACGGTCGGGTCGGGGGATATATCCTGTTGCCGTGGACGAGGCGGTCGTAGGAGCGGCAACGACAAGGTGGACGACGGCGCCGATGAAGCGAGAGGAGGCGATGAAAGGATCCTGGTCCAGCGCCATGGATGAGAGACGTCCATCTCTTGTAGTGGACGACGGGGTAGGGGTAGCGGCTCCGGCAAGGTGGAGGATGGGGTGGCGGATGGAGGAGGCTGGCCGCAGTGCGGAGGTTGTCGTGCCGCCGACGGTGTATGAATGGGGAAATGGAGGGGAGAGGGGTCTCAAACTTTGGGATGCGCTTCTCTGAAATGGGGGAAATTTACGAACTTATCCCCCGTTTAAAATTTCGGACATCGCATCGGTTGGGGATAGGATGGTAATCTTGCATCTCCCAAATATTTGCCGGTAACTATTTCAGGCGAGGAGAGGGTGTTTTGCCGCCCACGGTTGGCGCCCACAGTGTATGAACGGGGCTGACAGGTAGGGCGGTTGTGTCACGTTTGATGGAAGTTACACATCTGCCCCTATTTAAAATATTAGCCTACATCGATTTCAGACAAGGAGAGTTTGTTTTGTCGTCCACCGTGTATGAATGGGGAAATGGAGGAAGAGACACATGTCTTTGGGACGAGCTTGAATCAAATGTGTTTTGCCGCCCACGTTTGGCGCCCACCGTGTCTGAATGGGCTCAGAGGCTGTCGTGTCACGTCTGATTGAAGTTACTAGTCTACCCCTATCGACAACAGTGTAAATCCGATCGAGAAGGATGTCAAGTGTCAGGGGTAGACAGTAATTTCCATCTCGCAAACACTTGCTTCGGGCAGCCCACAAATTATAGTGGGTGTTTAGCCGCTTCGTTCAAAACTTGGGAGAATTAGCATTCACGTTTGCCCTGGGACCTGGCAAACTAAATTCAAATCCAATTTGTATTCGATTACGAATATCCACAGATAATTATACGTTTTGTTATTTATTTCTTCAAAACCACAACAAAGATTTATTCCACCTTTATATATGATTATGATTTAGAAATGTCGTGATCTTTGAATTCAGTAGGTTGGATATACTCTGAGTCAAACAGTTATTTCATCCAATACAATATGCTCACACGAAAAACAGTTCACCTTATGTGAATCATACAAGTACTGAGGATTACCTCGCCTAAAAATTTGGATCATTACAACACATGGACAACATAGGGGGTCTTGCAACATAATCCATTCAGAGACATGACATAACATGCATGTACAATAATCTAATGACAATTTTAACTGGTATCTAAAGAAGAACCGGGATTGCCTTGGGCTTCAGATAGCAGAAACAACAGGACCTCCTCCGTCTTCAAATGCAACATTCTTACTTCCTCCAATTCTTGGGTTGCTTGCATAATGCGTGCCACTAATTCCGTAATTTACAGCCTCAAGATAAAGATTACCTCATTCATGGCAGCCACACCATCTCTTTCTGCCTCTAGTAGAGCCTCAAGCACTATAATATCTGTGCTCAGACTGCTCTCCGGCGGTGTTACCTCTGAACTGCTACCATCTGGTAACATGGATGGCGCACTGCTTCCACAAATAGATTCTGGGGTTGTACATTGTGTCCTAGTGTGAACGACATCCTGAAAGGTTTCCGCTGGACATCAGTAAAAGATAGTTATCGTATGATCCATGTAGTAAGCTTACATGGTAAACGACGGATGAATTATTGCCGAGCATGGCAAACTATATTTAAATGGTTCGAAGCAACATCAGCCGAAAAGAAATTAAAATGGTAAGATGAAACTAGGGATGTAAGTGGCAAATAAACGACATCCGCCAGTCCCATCTAGTTAGTTTTTGCTACCTCCCTAGTTCATTTTCCTCAAAAAACAAAAACTCTTTTGAACTATCATACCACTAGTGGACTTTAATCGGGATTAAACGGGACCCAGTTGACATCCCTAGTTGAAAGGGAGTGTACAACCGCTATATTTAAGTTGCCAAGGCATCTAAGGAGTTGAACTAATCTAAGAAAGCACTTAACAGTGTGGCCTCATATAAACTACGAAGACAGTCTTGTGATGAAGTTGAGAGGAAAAGTTAAGGACTCAAATGAAATAGGCATGCATTTCTTTACGATAGTACATCAGACACTACTGACATATTGGCCAACTCAGGTATAGCGTAACAACAAATAAGTACTCGAATCAAGCAATACAGCAAAGCAGACAACTGAACTATTTGTAATTCGGTAGGATTACACGTTGAGGGCACAAGCCAAGAAAGCAGCCCACTTGCATTACATTTCACATGTACTAAAACACACTGGCTTACCATATGTTGCTGTGAAGCCTAGCTACTGTTGCAATGTTCTTTGAAGATATCGTCAGCATCCCGTGGTTGCAAATCTAGTTGTTATAGTTTATTCTGCACCATCTATTTAGGTAAAATTAATTTTAATCGCATGCACTGGACCGAATTGATCATCAATGGTTCATATAAACTAATGAAAGAAGGGTGTGTGTGCATACACGACAATATATCTGCTTCCCTCTATTTTTATGCTTGTTCGAGGTGCCAGCCTAAAAAGAACAAATATTTTTCTTGATGGGGTTGGCAGCTCCATAATTAATAGAAGCATCAAATTAGTCATGCAACTTGGGAAGATCAAGAACACACAAACAAGTAATGAACAGAGGCTCGGAGCAGTGATGTAATAGCTAGCATCAGAAAATGTAGGGTAAAACAAACAAAAAGCAGCGGAACCACATGCTAGTTTGCTGATGTGTAATTAAGCATAGAGAACATTAAGTAGTCTGATGAAACCAACAGGTGGCATCAGAACAAAACTAAAGCATATTAACTATACGTGCACTGGTATGTAATTTAGCACATGTAACATGTTCACTGCTAGAAGTATGGCCCTACAGGTGCAAGCGGAATAACGCGTCTCATGAAAAACTGAATGATGCCCTGAAGAAATTCAAAGGTGCGGTGCTTATGCTAGGAAAGTGAACGTAGGCGTCGGCCGTTGGATAATAGTACCTGATTCTCGGCGGTGTATGGGTATCGTTGTCATACTTGATAGCCAAGGATCATCGATGGTGCTCGTGTTGCGGTTGAGTTTGGGCCGGCTGTCGCCGTCGCTGAAGCGGCTCCGGTGCTACGGTTGCGGCGCCTGTCGACATACAAGAAAGCTCATCTGTGGTAAGTGAACAGTTGCACGATAAAGAGAAAAACCGAAGGAGTACAAATCGAAATAACCTGATGAGGCTGCGGCGTTGGTAAAGCAGGGCCTGTGGAGTTGAATATGGCATTCGTGGAGCGGGTCCGGTGCAGTGGATGAAGGCTTCAGCGGGCGTGTTGTACAGTGCTTTCGGTGAGGCAGATCTGTTGCGGCGGACGAGGGCTTGTATGAAGGGCCAGCAAAGGGGCGGACGAGGGAGTCAGTGAAGGGCCTACACTGTGGTGGACGAGGGCGCCGGTTAAGCAGATTCGGTGCGGTGGACCATGATGGCGGTCAAGGAGATCTGGAGCGGTGGAGAAGCCAGCCGCTGAAGCGGCTCCAGTGAAGTGGTGAGTTGGCAGTTGGGGGTTCCAAGGTGCAGAAGGTAGATCCGGCGGGGTGTGAGGTCCACCGCTGCGGCGAAGGACTAGATTCAGCAGCTTGCCATGGTTGGGAGGGTCGAGGAGGGGAAGGGAGGGGCTCTGGGGAAGAATGTTGGGGGCAAAGAGGGGAAAACAATGGAGTTACCAAAGCAACCCTTTTCCGTTCATGTGGCAGGGGTAAAACAGGAATATCGCAGGGCTAAACTTTTGGGCGCGTGATATTTCGATGTGAGCGGGAAGTTTGAAAGCTTTTGGCGCCTAAAATATAAGTATTCTTCTCTTGTACGGCCGACTATGATATCATGGCCGACAATTTGTTTGTTTTGCACGCAAAAAATGTGCAAGTTTTGAAAATCAATGTCTCCAACTCGAAATATAGATTGTCCATTCAATTCAGATATGGATCATTGAGCTACTACAAGCAAATACCATCATTCGGTCCAATTCAAATGAAATTCCAAATGTGTTTATCCTAAACATGATGACAAAAGCAAAAATGTGTATGTGTATGAATAAAGTGGATGATTATAAAGTTTGAACATCCCCGTATGTGTATATCTCTAGGTTTGATATATGAATTTCAAATCACGAAATCCCGACTTAAAAAATGTACCTCCGTTTAAATGAATTACAAAAGCTAATGATGGAGTCAAATTCCAAAATTCCAATCTTAGGTTTGTAATTCTGGTACATCAAGGTATATCACGCATGTTCAAAAGTATCGTTACATCATAGTACAAACTGTGAAACAAATTGATCAACCATGAGTGGACAATATCTCAATTACACTAAAGTCCCTCAAATATAGACAACTCACTCTTTATCTGAAGTCAACCCCCCACCACACACACACACACATAGAGAGAAGTCGTTCTCTCCCCCAAACACCAACACACGAGCACATTAACACCCCTCTCTCTTGTAAAGTCCGAACCCCAACATAGGTCTCTATCACTTTGTTTCTCGGGCATGCACACATCTCTTCCCTCATTCTCTAGGTCTCCCGCTATCTCTCTTACCCAAGCACACGTGCTACCTCTTTTAGCACTGCGTTGGTTTTCCCCGAAGAGGAAGGGATGATGCAGCAAAGTAGCGTAAGTATTTCCCTCAGTTTTTGAGAACCAAGGTATCAATCCAGTAGGAGGCTACGCGCGAGTCCCTCATACCCGCACAAAAAAAATAAATCCTTGCAACCAATGCAAATAGGGGTTGTCAATCCCTATAGGGCCACTTACGAGAGTGAGATCTGATAGATATGATAAGATAATATTTTTGGTATTTTTATGATAAAGATGCAAAGTAAAATAAAAGCAAAGTAAATAGCAAAGTAAATAACTAAGTAGTAGGAGATTAATATGATAAAGATAGACCCGGGGGCCATAGGTTTCACTAGTGGCTTTTCTCGAGAGCATAAGTATTCTACGGTGGGAACAAATTACTGTTGAGCAATTGACATAATTGAGCATAGTTATGAGAATATCTAGGTATGATCAAGTATATAGGCATCACGTCCGAGACAAGTAGACCGACTCCTGCCTGCATCTACCACTATTACTCCACTCATCCACCGCTATCCAGCATGCATCTAGAGTATTAAGTTAAAAACAGAGTAACGCCTTAAGCAAGATGGCATGATGTAGAGGGATAGACTCATGCAATATGAAGAAAACCCATCTTGTTATCCTCGATGGCAACAATACAATACGTGCCTTGCTGCCCTTACTATCACCGGGAAAGGACACCGCAAGATTGAACCCAAAGCTAAGAACTTCTCCCATTGCAAGAAAGATCAATCTGGTAGGCCAAACCAAACCGATAATTCGAAGAGACTTGCAAAGATAACCAATCATACATAAAAGAATTCAGAGAAGATTCAAATATTATTCATAGATAGACTTGATCATAAACCCACAATTCATCGGTCTCAACAAACACACCGCAAAAAGAAGATTACATCGAATAGATCTCCACAAGAGAGGGGGAGAACATTGTATTGAGATCCAAAAAGAGAGAAGAAGCCATCTAGCTACTAACTATGGACCCGTAGGTCTGAAGTAAACTACTCACACTTCATCGGAGAGGCTATGGTGTTGATGTAGAAGCCCTCCGTGATCGATGCCCCCTCCGGCGGAGCTCCGGAACAGGCCCCAAGATGGGATCTCGTGGATACAGAAAGTTACAGCGGTGGAATTAGGGTTTTGGCTCCTGTTCTGATCGTTTGGGGGTACGTGGATATATATAGGAGGAAGAAGTATGTCAGTGGAGCAACAAGGGCCCCACGAGGGTGGAGGGCGCACGTGGGGGGGGGGGGTAGGCGCGCCCCTACCTCGTGGGCTCCTGTTAGCTGGCTTGACGTAGGGTCCAAGTCTCCTGAGTTGTATTCGGTGAGAAAATCACGTTCCCGAAGGTTTCATTCCGTTTGGACTCCGTTTGATATTCCTTTTCTTCGAAACCCTAAAACAGGCAAAAAACAACAATTCTGGGTTGGGCCTCCGATTAATAGGTTAGTCCCAAAAATAATATAAAAGTAGATAATAAAGCCCAATAATGTCCAAAACAGTAGATAATATAGCATGGAGCAATCAAAAATTGTAGATACATTGGAGACGTATCAAGCATCCCCAAGCTTAATTCCTGCTCGTCCTCGAGCAGGTAAATGATAAAACAGAATTTTTGATGCGGAGTGCTACTTGGCATAATTTTAATGTAATTCTTCTTAATTGTGGTACGAATATTCAGATCCGAAAGATTCAAGACAAAAGTTCATATTGACATAAAAATGATAATAGTTCAAGCATACTAACTAAGCAATTATGTCTTCTCAAAATACATGGCCAAAGTAAGTTCATCCCTACAAAATCATATGGTTTAGTCATGTTTCATTTTTGTCACACAAGAATGCTATCATCATGCACAACCCCGATGACAAGCCAAGCAATTGTTTCATACTTTAGTAATCTCAAACCTATCTACTTTCACGCAATATATGAGCGCGAGCCATGGACATAGCACTATAGGTGGAATAGAATATAATGAGGGGGTTATGTTGAGAAGACAAAAAAGGAGAAAGTATCACATCAACGAGGCTAATCAATGGGCTATGGAGATGCCCACCGATTGATGTTAATGCAAGGAGTAGGGATTGCCATGCAACGGATGCACTAGAGCTATAAATGTATGAAAGCTCAACAAAAGAAACTAGTGGGTGTGCATCCAACTTGCTTGCTCATGAAGACCTAGGGCACTTGAGGAGGCCCATTGTTGGAATATACAAGCCAAGTTCTATAATGAAAGATTCCCACTAGTATATGAAAGTGATAACATGAGAGACTCTCTACTACGAAGATCATGGTGCTAATTTGAAGCACAAGTGTGGCAAAGGATAGTAACATTGTCCCTTCTCTATTTTTTTCTCATTTTTTTTCTTTTTTTGGGCCTTCTCCTCCTTTTTATGGCCTTTCTCTTTTTTTGGCCTTCTCTTTTTTTTGGCCTTTCTCTTTTTTTATTCCTCACTTGGGACAATGCTCTAGAAAATGATGATCATCACACTTCTATTTATTTACAACTCAATGATTACAACTCGATACTAGAACAAATGATACCTCTATATGAATGCCTCCGGCGGTGTACCGGGATATGCAATGAATCATGAGTGACATGTATGAAAGAATTATGAATGGTGGCTTTGCCACAAATACTATGTCAACTACATGACCATGCTAACCAATATGACAATGATGAATGTGTCATGATGAACGGAATGATGGAAAGTTGCATGGCAATATATCTCGGAATGGCTATGGAAATGCCATAATAGGTAGGTATGGTGGCTGTTTTGAGGAAGATATAAGGAGGTTTATGTGTGAAAGAGCATATCATATCACGGGGTTTGGATGCACCGGCGAAGTTTGCGCCAACTCTCAATGTGAGAAAGGGCAATGCACGGTACCGAAGAGGCTAGCAAGGATGCAAGGGTGAGAGTGCGTATAATCCATGGACTCAACATTAGTCATAAATAACTCACATACTTATTGCAAAAATCTACAAGTCATCAAAAACCTCGCTACTACGCGCATGCTCCTAGGGGGATAGATTGGTAGGAAAAGACCATCGCTCGTCCCCGACCGCCACTCATAAGGAAGACAATCAATCATGTTTCAAATTTGTTACATAATGTTTACCATACGTACATGCTACGAGACTTGCAAACTTCAACACAAGTATTTCTCAATTTCACAACTACTCAACTAGCACGACTTTGATATTATTACCTCCATGTCTCAAAACAATCATCAAGCATCAAACTTCTCTTAGTATTCAACACACTCATAAGAAAGTTTTATTATTAATCTTGCATACCAAGCATATTAGGATTTTAAGAAAATTATCATGCTATTTAGACTCTCAAAATAATCTAAGTGAAGCATGAGAGATCAATAGTTTCTATAAAACAGATCCACCACCGTGCTCTAAAAGATATAAGTGAAGCACTAGAGCAAAATTATATAACTCAAAAGATATAAGTGAAGCACATAGAGTATTCTAACAAATTCCAAATCATGTATGGCTCTCTCAAAAGGTGTGTACAGAAAGGATGATTGTGGTAAACTAACAAGCAAAGACTCAAATCATACAAGACGCTCCAAGTAAAACACATATCATGAGGTAAATAAAAATATAGCTCCAAGTAAAGTTACCGATAGAAGTAGACGAAAGAGGGGATGCCTTCCGGGGCATCCCCAAGCTTTGGCTTTTAGGTGTCCTTATATTATCTTGGGGGTGCCGTGGGCATCCCCAAGCTTAGGCTCTTGCCACTCCTTGTTCCATAATCCATCAAATCTTTACCCAAAACTTGAAAACTTCACAACACAAAACTTAAAGTAGAAAACTCGTGAGCTCCGTTAGCGAAAGAAAACAAAAGACCACTTCAAGGTACTGTAATGAACTCATTCTTTATTTATATGGGTGTTATACATACTGTATTCCAACTTCTCTATGGTTCAGAAACTATTTTACTAGCCATAGATTCATCAAAATAAGCAAACAACACACGCAAAACAGAATCTGTCAAAAACAGAACAGTATGTAGTAATCTGTAGCTAGCGCAAGATCTGGAACCCCAAAAATTCTAAAATAAATTTCTGGACGTGAGGAATTTATCTATTAATCATCTGCAAAAAGAATTAACTAAATAGCACCCTCCAAATAAAAATGGCAGCAGTTCTCGTGAGCACTAAAGTTTCTGTTTTTTACAGCAAGTTCAACAAGACTTTCCCCAAGTCTTCCCAACGGTTCTACTTGGCACAAACACTAATTAAACACAAAAAACACAACCAAAACAGAGGCTAAATAATTTATTTATTACTAAACAGGGGCAAAAAGCAAGGAATAAAAATAAAATTGGGTTGCCTCCCAACAAGCGCTATCGTTTAACGCCCCTAGCTAGGCATAACAAGCACGAATAGATCTAGGTATTGCCATAATAATAAGATAGATTGTTAAAACTTATTTGATATTCCTTTTCTTCAAAACCCTAAAACAGGCAAAAAAAGCAATTCTGGGCTGGGCCTCCGGTTAATAGGTTAGTCCCAAAAATAATATAAAAACAGATAATAAAGCCCAATAATGTCCAAAACAGTAGATAATATAGTATGGAGCAATCAAAAATTATAGATACGTTGGAGACGTATCAACACGCACTATGTAGAGTGTATATTTCCCATACACACAAAACGTCGCCCCCAAACGTTTATCTCCCTATGTGGTTCTCGCGCACTAACCTCACACACCACCCACACTGCAAACAAGCACACGTTGTCTCCTTGTGCACCACTCTCCTATTTCTATCTCTCCCACATGCGGGCCCGCCCCAGCTCCTTCCCTGTATACATATATGTCGTGACTCTTTGCATAGCTCCCTAATGTATAATCGTTCTCGATCTCGCACATTGTTCTCTACACCATCTATTCTAGATCTCTCATGAAGTCCCTATCACACACACGATGACTCGCTTCCCTTGCGTCTCCGTTCATATGCCAATTTCAGACAACAGCAACATTGTCTCCCTATCTATACGCCATTTATGGACACAAACGACCCCTCTCGCCCCCTCTCTTCCTCTCTCTCTCTCTCTCTCCATCGCTAGCTCTCTCTTTCTCTCGATCTCACACCCCTCTCCCACACACACACTCGATGTCTCTTCCAAATAGTCTGCTCCCCCCGCCCGCACCCGTGTTATCTCGCTACTACACATGTCACACCATTCCCCCTTCCCTTATACTAGGTTTACATCATCAGTGGTCTCTCTACTCCACATACACTCTCTCCCCCTCACACACAAACGCGTGCACAAACACACATAGACACGCACAAACACCCATTTATCTGGATCCTCATCTCTCCTCATGTCCGCATGTGTATCTCACACTCACACTCTAATTATGTATATGTGTCTCCACTTTACACAACACAAAGCCCCATGTACATGTCTCTCTCTATCCTCCACACACATAGACACAAAGAATTTGTTATCATTGCCTCAGTCTCTAACATATCACACACGCACTCTCTCTCTCTCTCTCTCTCTCTCTCTCTCTCTCTCTCTCTCTCTCTCTCTCGCAAACACGCTCAGCAAGGGTTTCCCTGTGAATAACTTACCGTCTAATCATCAACAGTCATGGCAGTACCGCGAACACGAGACATGAAAAAGAATAAATCTACACGTGCTTAGACCACCTAGTATGACTACTAGGACTAGAGCAAGCCAAAAAGAGCGCCACCGTCACCCCCTCCTTGTCAGCGACCGGAAAATCTTTGTTTTACACAGTCAAGAAGTCATTGTGCTAAGGCCCCACATGCCGAGGCGTTGAATAGAATGTAGATGCTAGTTTACGGAAGCAAGTATCGATAATACGTTTGTATCTCCATACTTATATTTTTTCTCTTATAAAAAACCGAGTTGGTGATGATGGTACGTGTGCCATCTTGCAATATAGACCGTCCGATCTATATCTGACGGATGGAAATTAAACTAAAAGATACCCGCACCCCTCTCCACATTTGCAGACAAGGCCTTCCCTCGTTCATCCTTATCTCCAACAAACCTCATTGTTGAGCAATTAAGAAAGGAAGCCTCTGGAACAAACTGGCCTGGTGGCCGCTGCCGGCGTCGTCAATCCCCATGCCTCCGCTCAGTCCGACCACCAACCACCACCACACCCCACTCCTCTTCACCTTATCTCATATTTCTCGAGATATCATTAGTTTTTACACATGGGATTACTCCCACAAGGGTCAATCACAACAAGTGTTTTATAAAAAATGCATCTTGATGTTCCGTGCAATGCACGGATCTTGCTAGTACTCCTACACAAGAATAAGTTGGTGATGCTGGTGTGTCTGCAATCCGTCGTTTCTGACCATTAGATCTACATCTAACAATTGTGAGGTAAGTTGTTGCCTTTTCTCACCAACATCCCACTTGTCTACCAATTTACAGTAGAACCCATAATTAGTATCTTAAAACCAACCACATCCCTCCATGACCTCACCAAAACAGCCCAAGGAATATATTCTAATTGAAACATAATATATCTCTAGTGACATATGTATATCAAAATTAGAGTGTTTTGTACCAAGTTTGTGAATAAGTATTATTCTAATT
The DNA here is from genome assembly GCF_002162155.2 of Triticum dicoccoides. Classification (NCBI taxonomy): domain Eukaryota; kingdom Viridiplantae; phylum Streptophyta; class Magnoliopsida; order Poales; family Poaceae; genus Triticum; species Triticum dicoccoides. Next base: position 127,351,174 of record NC_041382.1, read on the forward strand.
ATGATTCGTTGCAACGAACATGAACATTGCTAGTATTTCCAACCATGCATTTTTTTCCTAGTATTCCATAGTTTCGAGTTTTCCATCAAGATATTAGTCACTCATGGTTGATATTTACTTTCAATCATGTACACATATGCACTATGTAACTAGCCTTGCTTATTGGCTTCCAAAGCTTAACTTCCACTCCTACTTACAATATGTAGAGTATTTAACAAAAAACTACCACTTGCAACCAGCCCTAGGAAGAATCTATTATACAAAAAATAGCAAAAACATAACCAAAATTTCTTAATCCACGCCAAAAACTACCTAGTACTCCTACCGATTAGGTTCATTTAAACCCATTTATGACAGGGTTGGCCCACACGTCCGTGCTAACGAGGCAGCTTAAACCAACACATTTTGTTTGACCGTTGACACGAGGGACCTATCGTGGTTCTAAGTCTGATAGTAATGTAGGGGGGTAGGTATGGAGAGGCAAGATCTTAGCTATGTAGCAGTTGTAAGCACACGAGGTTTACGAGTTCAGGCCCTTCTCGGAGGAAGTAATAGCCCTACGTCTTGGAGCCCGGAGGCGGTCGACTGGATTATGTGTGTATGAATCACAGGGGTGTGAACCCTTTACACTGAGGAGGAGGTGGCTTATATAGAGTTCGCCAGACCCCTCTGGCCCTCAGTTATGCAGGGTTTTAAGTACATTAAGGTCGGGCATTACTGGTAACGCCCCTAATAAAGTGCTATGATGACCATAAAAGCTACTTAATGACCGACCGTTAGCATGCGGAGTGACTTTAGGTCTCCTGGTCGTCGAGTGGTTGGATCTTGGTCGAGTGATTGCTTCTTGGTCGAGTGTCTTCGAGTCTGTCGAGTGGAACACCTCCAAGTCGATTGAAAGGTGATTTCTTCTAGAGATGTCCTTGGGTAGGGCAGTTAGGACAGGTCCATGACCCTACCCTAGGTACATAGCTTCATCATTAGCCCCCGAATGGATGGCGGTTTGAGTGGGGAAGGAGTTGAGAACTTCTCCGACTCATTTTTCATGCCATGAGCATATCTTGTTTTGGACCAATGAACGTGAGTGACGACAGCAACTTCCGTTTCAGTCGCCTTGATCCATTCTTAGTTTTTTGTCGAGTGAGTTTCTTTACTTGAAGAGCTCCGAGTGACGGTGTGGAGGAGATCTTCCGTCTGACAAGTTGTTCTGCTGCCCGTGGATTTCGTGGGATTTGAATTTTGGGAAGCGCGCGGGATGGGGGAGGCCGCAGTAATCGGATGGGATAGGGCGGAGCCGCCTCGATCCCCGCGCCACCTTTTTCGCCACGTATCGCACGCGCGACTGTTGCGGGATTTGACAAGATCGTCCGGGGCTACCAGTCAGCCACTCGAAAGTAACCTCATATAAGGCGTCGGACCGGAGTTTCTTGAACAGTGCGTTCTCATTTCCTTTCCTCCTCTCCAGGCTTCTTCGTCGCGCTCGTTCTCGGCCCAGCGCCGCCGCTCCGTATGTGTCTTGCTGGTGATGATGGGGAAGGAGAAGACGGCAGCTCTGGAGCAGGCGAAGAAGCCGACGGCAAAGGCGAAGGGGAAGGCGACCAGTCGGGGTGGATCTTCCTCACGAGCCGGCCTGCCGAAGGGCTGGATCCAGGGCGACTGGATCCGCTCGACGATCTGCCAAGAAGACCTCGATGACCTAGCCGACGGAGGACTGATCCCCGATGGATCAGCGCGGCTTCCGGGGAAGGAATCCAAGCCGCAACCTCAGGAGGGTGAGCGTGTTCTCCTTGCCACCCACGTCGATCGTGGGTTTTCCTTGCCTCCTCACCCTTTCTTTCAGGGATTTCTGAATTTCTTTGGGGCACAACTCCACCACTTCACTCCCAACACAATCGTGTATCTCGCTGCTTTCGTGTCTTTGTGCGAGAATTTCTTGGGTTGTCGGCCTCACTGGGGTCTTTTCAAGCACATTTTCACCTGTCGTTCTCAGACGGTGAAAAAGGCCAATCCGAGTGATGAGAGAACACAAGTGATTCAGATGTGTGGGGGTCCTGGTGTTCAGGTGAGAGGGAAAAGTTCCTTTCCAGCCATGATTCTTCCCGACTCGGTCCGCAGATGGCAGTCGACCTGGTTTTACTGCAAAGACCAGCCGACGCCAGGGCAGTCAATTGGCCTCCCTCCTTTTACCATGGACCGAGTGAGGAAACCCTCCTCTTTGAAGGTGATGCTGGAGGAGAAGGCGCAAGTTAGGGTGCTGGTTGAACGAGTGGTCCAGCTTATCCGTGACGGGGTCACTAGTATGGATCTCTTGGAGGTTTTCCTTCGGCGGCGCATCCAGCTTCATCAAGCTCGAGACCATCCGATGTGGATGTATTCGGGTCTTGACGACACCACTCGGATTCACCCAGAGGAGGTCGATGATGACACACTGGAGGGGTGGCTGTCGGGCATCACCGGAAACAAGGACAACCCTAGGGGAGCCAGGAGAGTTCCTCCATTCGACCAGTCCCATGAACCAGAAAAGGTCTGATTCTGAGCTTTTGATTATAATCTGAATTCACTCGCGCAGCTGCCTATACTGCATCGACTATCTTTATTCTTCCTGCTTTCTTTCAGGCCCTTATCGAAATGTACTCAGTGCCCAACGGAGAGCAAGAGCAAGACTCGGAAGGAGAGGCGAGCGGCGGCGACAGTGGCGAATGGCATTCTGATGGAGAAGAGGACAAAGAAAGTGACGACTCAAGTGACGAAGAAGAAGTCGAGTCGCCTCTTCGCAGGGAGAGGCGATCCAAGATTGACCAAGAACGACCGAGCGCCCGTGAAAAGGCGATTGCTCAGACTGGTCAGTCTTCAAAGCGTCCTCTGACATCTTCACCAACCCCAACTGAAAAAGTGTCAAAGCATCTCAAAGTTGCAGAGCAGAAGCCTTGGAAGGCATTGCCAAAGATTAAGATTGACACCCCCGTCGCTTCTGCGTGAGTGTCTCCCTTTGTATTCACTCGACGCTCCGTGCTGTTTATTTTTTCTTGATTTAACCAGAAGAACTTTGGAACTGGCAGCGCTGCTACTTCCGGGACCTCAGCTTACAGAGATGAGGATGAGGTAATGGAGGATGCAGTCACTTCCAATCTGGGTATGATTTATGTCATTCTATCTTTATTTGGTCGACTCAACTACAATGTGTACCATTGGGTGATGTGATTTTGGCGATTGATCTTTGAACAACTCCTAACATTATTGACCTCCCTGATGATGATGATGAAGAGCCTGAGAGGCCTTTGACGAGGAAAAATAGGAAAGCTCCTGCAAGCAAGGTGCCACAGTCGACGCTGATGGCGGAACCAGTCGTTCAGGACACTGGTGATGCTAATCGGGGTTTTGTTACCTTCGACGTACCATTGTCGAGTGCCCTGCCTTCTTCGTCGACTGCTCAAGCTCCTGCCGACCCACCTTCAGTTTTTGCGATCCATCATGTCCTAGAGGACGAAGTGAATACTGCCAAGGAAGCCATACGCCAGGCGGGCATTATGATGGAGAAGGTGAAGATGGTGCGGGACGCCAGTCAGGCCGCCTATGACGCCAGCTCGGCTCTCCAAAGCAATGTTCAGGTTAGTTGGTCACCGCTTGTTCTGTTAGGATATGCTATCTCAAGACTCTCTTTCCGAAAATCTTTGCATCTGTACACCCACTGGGTGCGTCGATTGAATTTTTGTACTAGTGGGGGCATGCTGAGTGCACCCACTGGGTGTAGTCCCCGAGACTACGGTGGACTGCTAGCAGTCAACTGTAGTCTTTGTATTTTGATTCTTTCGCTCGATCTGGTCTGACCATGTCGAGTGTAAACCGAACTGGTGGGGGCACGCAAAGTGCACCCACTGGGTGTAGTCCCCGAGACTATGGTGGACTATGGGCAGTTGACCGTAGTCTTAGTATTTATTGTCTTTGTCATTTTTTGCTATAAAATAACTTCCCCTCCCTGATTGCAGAAATCTTGTGATCTTGGAGCTCGCTTTGCTGACTTGGAGAAATCGCAGATCCAGCTAAACCTTGACTTGGAATTGGCCAAGACAAAGCTGCAAAAGGCCAAGGACAACGCCAATGGTAAGACGAGTTTGTCGACTGGTTTGTCTTGGGCTTGAGTTCCCTTCTGCTCTTTCTGAATCAAGCACCATTTCTTTGCAGAAAATCTGAACGAAGCTCTGGCAAAGAAGGATCAGGATTTGGCTGCTGCTCAAAAGAAAGCTGACAACAGAACCGCTCTGGATGAACAGAAACTGGCTTCAGTCGGCCAATTGGAAGAAGAGAACGCCAAGATGAAATCTGCCCTGAACGAAGCCAACAAGGAGGTCACGTGCTTGAAGAAGGACAAGGTCAACCTGAACGAGAAGATGGAAGGCATCGCTCGCAGTAGGGACAATCTGGAGAGCTATCTGAGGAGCCTTGCCAAGAAGTTGTTCATCAAGCTTGAAGGTATACATTTTGTTCCGACTGATGTTTTTTTTGTCGACTCAGCATACGAAAATTGACTTATCCTTGGATCGTGAATGCAGAGTTTTGTCAGAACTTCGAGGAGGAGACTGGGCAGATTGAGCCAGGTTTGGACCCCATCAACTCTCCCGTGAAAGATGAAACTGCCATGAATCTGCTCCGACTGGAATCCCGCATCGACGGTGTTGTGGACTACTTGGCTCGACTGAAGGTCGCCACGTCATAGATCGACACGGCACTTTGGCCAGGGGCCACGCTCCAGAATGATCTCGAGACTCTAATGGCTCGACTTAACGAGATCCCTGGTCGAGTGCAGGAGTGGAAGAAATCTTCTGCCCGGTGTGGTGCTGATGTGGCTCTGTCTTTGGTTCGTGTCCACTGCAAGGAGGTGCGACAAGATAAGCTGGCAGCAATCAAGGTCGCCAACACCCAGAGGCATGGCTTCTGATCTTTTATGGAGACTTTTATTGTTGCAGCCACTCGAATCGCCGACGGCATCGACCTGGACGAGTTCGTCGAGCCTGCCAGTCCTCCTCCTACGGAGTAAACAAACTTTTATGCCCCACCTTAAATTTGCCTCGGAGTGCCGAGTGGTTTTTGTAACCGTTAAACTCTTTCGGGCTGAATGCCCGATGTCACATCCCTAGTTGTGGCCTGTCCTATGCCTGCTTCCATCTGAGCATCATGTTTAAATTTTTGAAACCTGAACTGAGGAATTTTGGAAGCCTCAAAAACTTAAATAAAAGAAGGGCAAAAACCCTAGAAATCTCATTCATTGCTCCAAAATGCTCTTCCTAAATGTTTGATAATTTTTGGCAAGGGTTCTGGTCCCAACCAAAATATTGAACATTTTTAAGGATTTATTTTTGGGACTTTGAATTTAATTCATTAGCTATTTGAATTTGAATTATATTCATATAATTAGAATATAATTTCAAATATCCCTGAATTATTTTATGAGCTCTTGGAAAAGTCCATCTAGCAAAATAAAAATATTCAGAGGAGTTTTTGGCATTGTTTGAATTTGTTTAAATTCAAACAATGGCAAAAGATATTAAATAAAAGAAACAGAACAGAATAAAAATAAAAAGAGTAAAGCCTACCTGGCCTCACCCGTGCAGCCCACCAGCCGGCCCAGCTCCCCCACCTGGCCGGCCCAGCCCACCTCCTCCTCCCCCTTGTCCTCTTCCTCCTCTGCCAGGAGGACGAACAGAGGCGAGGCGTGGCGCGCGCCGACGCTGCCTCGGCCACCTCCTGCTTCCCCTGGCCACCTCCTGCTTCCCCTGGCCGCGTGGATGAATGCCCAGTGACGTCCCGATCCGCCCGACCTCTCTCACTCTCCCTCGACCCTTTCCCCCTTCTCTGCTTTTTCCCCTCTCGCTCCCGAACGCCTCCGTCGCCGCCGCACACCGCCACCGCGCTCACCGGCCGTCCCTCGAGCAACCGTCATGCTCGTTGGCTCCGCCTCGTCGTCCGCGTCATCCCAGATGAGCCACGCATCCTCAGGCGCCCTGCAACGTCGCCGCAATCGTCGTCTTCTACCTTCGGCCGCCCGGATCTCCGGCGACCCTGTGCTGCCTCCAACGCTCCCCCGGCCTCGTCTCCGCCTCGAATGAATCCGCTGTGAGCCCCTGCTGCTTCTCCTGTGCTCGCCCCCTCCGTTCTCGCCCCCTAGCCTCTTCCTCCACCGCGGCCGAGAGTTTCTCGCCGCCGGCCATGGCGTGGCCGTGGCCACAGCCACGCCAGCTCGTATCCGAGCCCACTGACGTGCTCACCGCGATCTCAGGAGTCCGTAGCACGCCCCAGCTCCTCCTACCGTGCTCCCTAACCCCGACCCCGAGATTGCCCGAACTCCGGCGGCCGCAAAAGAGCTCGCCGCCATTAACTCCGGCCACCCCAGCACCAAACACCGCCACCGTTGGATGCGCCACATCGCCAGCTACTCGTAGCACCCACCCGCGCATCAAACCGTGGCCGGAGCAGCATTTCCGACGCTCTCCGTCATCTCGGCCTCGCCGGCGGCTAGACGCCGGCGGGTTTGACCCGCTGATCGTTGACTGGGTGGGCCCAGTTTGACCCCTGGGTCAATGACATGTGGGCCACCCTTGCTAATTTTAGTTAGATTAGTTTAGCGCTAATTACCTGGATTAGTGACTAACCTAACACTAGCTAACCCTGTTTAGTTAGTCAACTAACCACTGACATGCAGGCCCAGGCCCATTGACAGTTTAGTTAGTATTAACTTAATCCTGTTAACTAGTTGTTACGCTGACATATGGGTCCCACAGGTCAGTTTGACCTGGACGGCGCCCGTTGACCTGCTGAGGTCAGCATGAGGTCATGCTGACGCAATAATTCCTTTCTGGAATTAAAATAAATTAGGAAATGATTTATAATTCCAGAAAATTGTAAAAACTTCTAAAAATCATAGAAATTCAACCGTAACTCCAAATTAAATAAATTATATATGAAAAATTATCAGAAAAATTCAAGGAATCCATCTGTACCATTTTCATGCATGTTAGAACAACTTATAGCTGCTGTTTAGCACAAATCAATTAAAGGGCATTTAAATAATCACATATGGAGTTTGAATTTGAATCTTGTATTCAAACCAACTTCATTTAATCTGGTTTTAGTTGCATTAGCTCAAAACACATTCATTTTGCCATGTCATGATCATGCATCATATTGTGCATTGCATTGATTGTGTTCCCTTCTGTGTTGCTGGTATTTGTCCCCTCTCGATAGACGTGATACCGATGATGTGATCGTTGACACTGATGAAGACTCAATGTTATCTTCAGAAGTGCCAGGCAAGCAAAACCCCCTTGTTCATTCCGATACAATCCTACTCTCTCGCTCCTGCTCTCTTTTACTGCATTAGGACAACACCGATTCATCTGTTACTTGCTGCGGTAGCTGAACCCCTTTATCCTTTGCATGACCTATCATTGCCACAGTAAATAGATGAAACCCACTAGCATGAGTAGGAGTTGTTTGAGCCCTGATGTGCCTACTCATTCATGTTTGTTTGTCATGCCTGCTACTGCTTAGAGTTGAGTCAGGTCTGATTCATCGGGGATGAATCAGAGGTGTGTGAACATGTCCTACTATGTGTGAGCTAAGTGTGTGAACACGATTTGGTAAAAGGTGTCGGTGAGAGGCCATGTAGGAGTACATGGTGGGTTGTCTCATTGAAGCCGTCCTCAGGAACTGAGTTCTATGTCTGTGATCCATGATTCAGCTACTACCATACATTGGGCCCTGAAATATGACCCCGCTCGACTTCTTATTCACCCTAGTCCTCTGTCCAGGAGTTGCAAGTAGTTTCTGGTGTTTGTAGTATGCTGGAGGCCGTGGACAGCGCTGACCGTAGGGGTGGGCTGTGATGCGGTAGGCACGTGGCCGGGTAAACCGGGCACCCGTTTGGTGTCACGGAACCCTGTTCACATCGTTTGGGGCTGTGAGCGAAACTCCGGCCGGATCTCCTCATGGATGGAACCCGAATAGGCGATAAACCTGGACTAGAGACTTGAGTGTTTAGGTAGGTCGTGGTCTACACCCACGTCGGCTTTCGCTTGAAGTCTGCCGAGCACATGTCGTGTGCAAACGCTAAGTGGTGGAAACATGTATGAAGAAGTACACCCCTGCAGGGTTAACATCATCTATTCGAATAGCCGTGTCCGCGGTAAAGGACTTCTGGGTTGCTTATATTAGTTCATAGACAAGTGAAAGTGGATACTCTAAAATACGCAAGATAAGCGTGAGTGCTATGGATGGCGTTCTCGTAGGGAGACGGGAGCGAATCCATAGTGGTGTATTGATATGGTGAATATGTGGACTCGTGTGCGCCACCTCAAAAGAGTTACTTGCAGTCATAGTTCAGGATAGCCACCGAGTCAAAGCTGGCTTGCTGCAGTTAAACCCCACCATCCCCTTTGTTGATAATGATGCATTTGTAGTTAGTTCTGATGTAAGTCTTGCTGGGTACAATTGTACTCACGTTTGCCTATTTTATGTTTTTGCAGAGACACTTCGGTCTCACTATTAGTTCCACGTGGTCTTCGACGTTTAGCTTGTTACCTCAGCTACGATCTTGAGCCCTCGGCAGGATCTGGTAGATAGTCAGGCTTCTCAGCCTTTTTCATTTATAGATGTCTGTACTCAGACATGATAGCTTCCGTTTGTGCTTTGTTTTGTATGCTCTGAATGTTGGGTCATGAGACCCAGGTTTGTAATATCTCGCTCCCCGGAGCCTATTGAATAAACTACTTGAGACGTAGAGTCATTTTGTGATGCCATGTTGTATTGCACATATCGAGCATATTGTGTGTATGTTATTGAAATGCTTGGTATGTGTGGGATCTGACCATCTAGTTGTTTATCTTTAGTAGCCTCTCTTACCGGGAAATGTCTCCTAGTGTTTCCACCGAGCCATGGTAGCTTGCTACTGCTCCGGAACACTTAGGCTGGCCGGCATGTGTCCTTCTTCGTTCCTGTGTCTGTCCCTTCGGGGAAATGTCACGCGATGAATACCGGAGTCCTGTTAGCCCGCTACAGCCCGGTTCGCCGGAGTCCTGCTAGCCCAGTGCTACAGCCTGGATTCACTCGCTGATGACCGACACGTTCGATGCTGGGTCATGGATGCCTGTCCCTGTAAGTCTGTGCCGCTTTGGGTTTACGACTAGCCATGTCAGCCCGGGCTCCTTATCATATGGATGCTAGCGACACTGTCATATACGTGTGCCAAAAGGCGCAAACGGTCCCGGGCAAAGGTAAGGCGACACCCGTGGGAATACCGTGCGTGAGGCCGCAAAGTGATATGAGGTGTTACATGCTAGATCGATGTGGCATTGAGTCGGGGTCCTGACAGCGTTGGTATCAGAGCTTGACTGCCTGTAGGATTACCAAGCCAAACTGGTCGAAGTTGAGTCTAGAAAGTCTTAGTTATATAAGGGAATTGATTGTGGGATGGAACGTAAGGCTCTTTTTACTCCTTATACCTCATGCCTTCTGATCTGAGTCATCTTATCTTTCCTACGGGGATTAAGAACTAGGCTATCTCTTCTTTCTATCAGGATCACGTGTTACTAATCCGTGGACTTATAAGATTGTTGGATTAAGCTTGAGTTCAGTTCCTACTACTTCCGTATGTTAATTGTTGATCTCGAAACCTTGATATTGTGCTTCTGAGTGGTTATGCCACCATTTTTGTGAATGTCTCAAATCTTTTCTGAGCATTTACAGTCGTTATGCTGTCCGAGTCATCCCAGGTTTCTAAGTAGTCTGATGCATTTGCAAATCCTTTCTTCCCATTTCAATGTTCCCATGGGCCAGATTAACCACACTAATCAGTGAGTGGAGGTACTCCGTTACCTTGACATATATGTTGGAGATATTATTATGACCCTAGGTGTCTTAGGGGATCATCTAGTAATTTAGCCATGATTTGTGTTCCCAGTGTGATGATTCTGGCCATCATTCTCGAAAGCATCCCGTGATGTTATTAGTTAGTAGGCATTCTATTTCTGGGTTTTGAACCCGAGATTCACTCTACTTACTTCATGTTGATAGTGTTTGCTAGTTCCTTCAGGATATTAGAAACTTTGTGATAGTCCTCGAGGTTCGTGGTATTTCCTTCTTTCAAATACTATGAACCGCTTATGGCAGATGTTTATTGGATCAAAAGATCACAATTAGAGTACTCTTGAGGAGATCTCCATTCATAAATCGTGACTCTGCCAGTCCTACCTCTCTGCATGGGTTATCTGGAAGAAATGTTGATCTCGCTCGACATACTAATCTATGCATCCACAACTCAGAAAATTATATGTTCCTTTGAGTTGTCCCTCTTTAGTTGTCTACTGACCTTCGTCTATCAATTGATATCAAGGGTATGCATGCATTCGTTTATCGATGCCTATTACCCTTGTGGTCCGTCAAGCCATTCTGTCCTGAATGACTTGGAGAAACAAACTCCAGTACCTCGTCCATATCTAGGATTGGGTCAAAGTAGTTGTATTCCGCAGATCAAATGCCAATCCAGCTTTTGGTTCTGTTCTACCTTGGAGTATTACCCCCTTTATGTCAGAATTGTCATGAGAACTGCACCAACTCTCATGAATTTTGACGTAGTGATACTTCTCACCATCATTAGTCATTCCTCGGCCCTCGTGTTGATGCAACCGGAATACCGACAAATGAATTGTGATGTGTGAAATCAATACTCCCAGCAACCTCGTTGCTTGGTAGTTAAAGGACAATAATTTCATTCTTAGTGTGTTGGTTATTGGAATCATCCTTCTAAGACTGATCGTGCTATCTAGTTCTTATTTCGGTGCACCCTTCGATTGATGAGTTAGGATCTTGTCAAGTCCTCACTCATTTGATCATATCGTCTTGCCCCAAAAAGCAAGATTGTTCTCGAGCTTAGTAACATATCGGTGGTTCTTGATTTTCCGAAGATCTTCTCGGAAGTATTACCAGGTTGTCACCTGACCGCTGTGTTGAGCTCGTGATCAAGTTGGTTTGTCCTGTAAACCACCCTTTCTCCAAGAATCCGTGTTGGATATCCCTGAGCTAGTTGGTTAAGCTAGACAACAACTTGGAGAGTTGGAGGATAAAAGCTTGCCTGACTTAGTTCGTTCCAAAGGGATATTCTTGTGTAGTGTGTGTTGAAGAAAGATGATATCTTCATCGATTGGTCCCTGTGATCAGTTGCTGGACCTATTGTCTTATCAATCCTTTGATTTGAGTGTGGGCTATCGTCAAATCAAATCAGTACCAACGATGCTCGTAATGTTGTCTTATTCGTGGTTGATCCCTCGAGCATACACCATTACATCCTTGGTCTGACCAATGCTATCACCGTGTTCACTTAACTATGGAATTCCTTTTAAAAAGGAAACCTAGATGAATTGTTGTTGAGCCCATTGACAACATCCTTATCTCCTCCATGATTTTGTTGAACATTAAGCTAGTGTTGGAAACTTTTGAAAGCATTTGTTCATGCTAGCTCATGAAGCATATGTTTGGATGAAGGTAGTGACTTCCTTTAATTCATGTGCATCTGATGCAAGTTGCCGCCGTGGATTCGAGAAAGTCAATGTTGCTTCCTCTAGAATCATCGCAAGTCAGTCATGCACACGTGCGAAGTATTCTGTGGTCTGGAGACTTGCAACCTTCATTCCATACGTGTATCCTAGCATACCAAGCCACTGACTGATTTGTTCAAGGAGAAGGAGTATCTTCATAAGAGCTAATCCGGACTTATGAAAGAACTTCGATATCCTCGCTGATGGTTCCCAACCAGAACTCGGTAGTGTTTTATTGTAAGACTACCCTGTGATCATGTTTGCCTGGAACATCGTGTTCACACGTGCGTAGCAGAACCAGCTCATGTTTTGGAGTTCGCTATCGTAGTTCATTCCCGAGAATCTCGCAACGTCATCTCATCGATTTGTGTTGCAAACTTTCATTTTTCTTCCTAAGACTCGATGAGCCTGGAATATCCTAACACCAACCAGAGCTGAATCTCAGGCAGATATGATGGTTGGAACATTTCCCTAAGAACTATAATATTGGTCTCTCGATAACCGGTAAGGTGGATGTCGTGGCCAACACACCCATCCGGTAGACCTATTATTATAGTATCTTGTTTGAGGAAGTTGGCCACCCCCCCATAGGGATTTCGTAGGATTTACTCCCTAGTTGCCCCTATGGATTTTGAGATCCCGAAGTCCGACCTTTTTACTTGATGTTCTAGATATCAAACCATATCTATGAATGGGTTATGCTAGCACATCAAGGAGAACATTAGAAGCGGAGTGCTAAATGTCTCTCGGTCGGTCATCCAGATTTTGTTCCTTGGCTCGCTAAGGTGAAATCTGAGAAAGTGTTATCTTCCTTTGCATCTGCATCCTCCATCACCATTCATCATGGTAGTAAGTTGTTTACCGGACCCTTGACACGGATGTTGGTAAAACCTTGATGAATGTGGAAATGCTCAAGTTCTTGAGAGCACGCACAAGCGCTAGGTATTATCGCTGGCACTAACCGGGATTGCTCCTAGTCTCGTCGGTTATGCTATAACCACTCCAACAGTGAATTCACTCTTTATTATTGGGTTCTTCCCCAGTTACCAGAACCATTCCCAGCATTTGCATTTTGTTCCCAGCTTGCACCGCCAATGTGTCATTCTACCATGGGTCTCCTCCATTTCCGGTGATAAGCAAATTCATCCATTACATTGTCTTCAACAAGGTAATCCACATCATCCAAGTCCGGGTATGCCATTCTACCGACCCCCGCCAATCAATTGCTGTGATTTGCCTTAGGCTGATATAGAGAGTCTAAATGATCTCTATATCAAAGGTAATTCTTTTTGCCACTTAAGGAAATAATCTACGAATCACCCTCCTCCAGGATGTTTCGTCGTGATATCATAGCAACTCAACTCCTTGCTACGTTGACAATCGATTACCACCTTCTTAAAGCGTGAAATTGTGGTCTACCTAGTGAACCTTCGTCATCCGTCTCTTTCCACCCCTCTTGATGTGTATCTCGTGTCTCAACCCGAGAGATGGTCCTATGTCTCGTTCCGTGAGTTGTTCGATCTTCGAGAAGATCGACCCTGCTAGAGTCTCCTTCTTTCCTCCATGTCATGTTGACAGGATTTTTCAAGGCAAGACTTCAAGACAATGATGGTGAATGAATCAACGTTCATTTGAAGTGCACCCTGGATCATGAAGATTATACTAGTTTGCGTTTTCCCTTCGTCTTACCCTACCCTTGAATCTCGGGTCGAGATTCTTGTTTAGTGGGGGTGAGTTGTCACATCCCTAGTTCTGGCCTGTCCTATGCCTGCTTCCATCTGAGCATCATGTTTAAATTTTTGAAACCTGAACTGAGGAATTTTGGAAGCCTCAAAAACTTAAATAAAAGAAGGGCAAAAACCCTAGAAATCTCATTCATTGCTCCAAAATGCTCTTCCTAAATGTTTGATAATTTTTGGCAAGGGTTCTGGTCCCAACCAAAATATTGAACATTTTTAAGGATTTATTTTTGGGACTTTGAATTTAATTCATTAGCTATTTGAATTTGAATTATATTCATATAATTAGAATATAATTTCAAATATCCCTGAATTATTTTATGAGCTCTTGGAAAAGTCCATCTAGCAAAATAAAAATATTCAGAGGAGTTTTTGGCATTGTTTGAATTTGTTTAAATTCAAACAATGGCAAAAGATATTAAATAAAAGAAACAGAAAAGAATAAAAATAAAAAGAGTAAAGCCTACCTGGCCTCACCCGTGCAGCCCACCAGCCGGCCCAGCTCCCCCACCTGGCCGGCCCAGCCCACCTCCTCCTCCCCCTTGTCCTCTTCCTCCTCTGCCAGGAGGACGAACAGAGGCGAGGCGTGGCGCGCGCCGACGCTGCCTCGGCCACCTCCTGCTTCCCCTGGCCACCTCCTGCTTCCCCTGGCCGCGTGGATGAATGCCCGGTGACGTCCCGATCCGCCCGACCTCTCTCACTCTCCCTCGACCCTTTCCCCCTTCTCTGCTTTTTCCCCTCTCGCTCCCGAACGCCTCCGTCGCCGCCGCACACCGCCACCGCGCTCACCGGCCGTCCCTCGAGCAACCGTCATGCTCGTTGGCTCCGCCTCGTCGTCCGCGTCATCCCAGATGAGCCACGCATCCTCAGGCGCCCTGCAACGTCGCCGCAATCGTCGTCTTCTACCTTCGGCCGCCCGGATCTCCGGCGACCCTGTGCTGCCTCCAACGCTCCCCCGGCCTCGTCTCCGCCTCGAATGAATCCGCTGTGAGCCCCTGCTGCTTCTCCTGTGCTCGCCCCCTCCGTTCTCGCCCCCTAGCCTCTTCCTCCATCGCGGCCGAGAGTTTCTCGCCGCCGGCCATGGCGTGGCCGTGGCCACAGCCACCCCAGCTCGTATCCGAGCCCACTGACATGCTCACCGCGATCTCAGGAGTCCGTAGCACGCCCCAGCTCCTCCTGCCGTGCTCCCTAACCCCGACCCCGAGATTGCCCGAACTCCGGCGGCCGCAAAAGAGCTCGCCGCTGTTAACTCCGGCCACCCCAGCACCAAACGCCGCCACCGTTGGATGCGCCACATCGCCAGCTACTCATAGCACCCACCCGCGCATCAAACCGTGGCCGGAGCAGCGTTTCCGACGCTCTCCGTCGTCTCGGCCTCGCCGGCGGCTAGACGCCGGCGGGTTTGACCCGCTGATCGTTGACTGGGTGGGCCCAGTTTGACCCCTGGGTCAATGACATGTGGGCCACCCTTGCTAATTTTAGTTAGATTAGTTTAGCGCTAATTACCTGGATTAGTGACTAACCTAACACTAGCTAACCCTGTTTAGTTAGTCAACTAACCACTGACATGCAGGCCCAGGCCCATTGACAGTTTAGTTAGTATTAACTTAATCCTGTTAACTAGTTGTTACGCTGACATATGGGTCCCACAGGTCAGTTTGACCTGGACGGCGCCCGTTGACCTGCTGAGGTCAGCATGAGGTCATGCTGACGCAATAATTCCTTTCTGGAATTAAAATAAATTAGGAAATGATTTATAATTCCAGAAAATTGTAAAAACTTCTAAAAATCATAGAAATTCAACCGTAACTCCAAATTAAATAAATTATATATGAAAAATTATCAGAAAAATTCAAGGAATCCATCTGTACCATTTTCATGCATGTTAGAACAACTTATAGCTGCTGTTTAGCACAAATCAATTAAAGGGCATTTAAATAATCACATATGGAGTTTGAATTTGAATCTTGTATTCAAACCAACTTCATTTAATCTGGTTTTAGTTGCATTAGCTCAAAACACATTCATTTTGCCATGTCATGATCATGCATCATATTGTGCATTGCATTGATTGTGTTCCCTTCTGTGTTGCCGGTATTTGTCCCCTCTCGATAGACGTGATACCGATGATGTGATCGTTGACACTGATGAAGACTCAATGTTATCTTCAGAAGTGCCAGGCAAGCAAAACCCCCTTGTTCATTCCGATATAATCCTACTCTCTCGCTCCTGCTCTCTTTTACTGCATTAGGACAACACCGATTCATCTGTTACTTGCTGCGGTAGCTGAACCCCTTTATCCTTTGCATGACCTGTCATTGCCACAGTAAATAGATGAAACCCACTAGCATGAGTAGGAGTTGTTTGAGCCCTGATGTGCCTACTCATTCATGTTTGTTTGTCATGCCTGCTACTGCTTAGAGTTGAGTCGGGTCTGATTCATCGGGGATGAATCAGAGGTGTGTGAACATGTCCTACTATGTGTGAGCTAAGTGTGTGAACACGATTTGGTAAAAGGTGTCGGTGAGAGGCCATGTAGGAGTACATGGTGGGTTGTCTCATTGAAGCCGTCCTCAGGAACTGAGTTCTATGTCTGTGATCCATGATTCAGCTACTACCATACATTGGGCCCTGAAATATGACCCCGCTCGACTTCTTATTCACCCTAGTCCTCTGTCCAGGAGTTGCAAGTAGTTTCTGGTGTTTGTAGTATGCTGGAGGCCGTGGATAGCGCTGACCGTAGGGGTGGGCTGTGATGCGGTAGGCACGTGGCCGGGTAAACCGGGCACCCGTTTGGTGTCACGGAACCCTGTTCACATCGTTTGGGGCTGTGAGCGAAACTCCGGCCGGATCTCCTCATGGATGGAACCCGAATAGGCGATAAACCTGGACTAGAGACTTAGGTGTTTAGGTAGGTCGTGGTCTACACCCACGTCGGCTTTCGCTTGAAGTCTGCCGAGCACATGTCGTGTGCAGACGCTAAGTGGTGGAAACATGTATGAAGAAGTACACCCCTGCAGGGTTAACATCATCTATTCGAATAGCCGTGTCCGCGGAAAAGGACTTCTGGGTTGCTTATATCAGTTCATAGACAAGTGAAAGTGGATACTCTAAAATACGCAAGATAAGCGTGAGTGCTATGGATGGCGTTCTCGTAGGGAGATGGGAGCGGATCCATAGTGGTGTATTGATATGGTGAAAATGTGGACTCGTGTGCGCCACCTCAAAAGAGTTACTTGCAGTCGTAGTTCAGGATAGCCACCGAGTCAAAGCTGGCTTGCTGCAGTTAAACCCCACCATCCCTTTGTTGATAATGATGCATATGTAGATAGTTCTGATGTAAGTCTTGCTGGGTACATTTGTACTCACGTTTGCCTATTTTATGTTTTTGCAGAGAGACTTCAGTCTCACTAGTAGTTCCGCGTGGACTTCGACGTTTAGCTTGTTACCTAAGCTACGATCTTGTGCCCTCGGCAGGATCTGGTAGATAGTCAGGCTTCTCAGCCTTTTTCATTTATAGATGTTTGTACTCAGACATGTTAAGCTTCCGCATGTGCTTTGACTTGTATGCTCTGATTGTTGGGTCATAAGACCCATGTTTGTAATATCTCGCTCCTCGGAGCCTAATGAATAAATACTTGAGTCATAGAGTCATGTTGTGATGCCATGTTGTGTTTGCACATATCGAGCATATTGTGTGTATGTTATTGAAATGCTTGGTATGTGTGGGATCTGACTATCTAGTTGTTTATCCTTAGTAGCCTCTCTTACCGGGAAATGTCTCCTAGTGTTTCCAATGGTAGCTTGCTACTGCTCCGGAACACTTAGGCTGGCCGGCATGTGTCCTTCTTCGTTCCTGTGTCTGTCCCTTCGGGGAAATGTCACGCGATGAATACCGGAGTCCTGTTAGCCCGCTACAGCCCGGTTCACCGGAGTCCTGTTAGCCCAGTGCTACAGCCTGGATTCACTCGCTGATGACCGACACGTTCGATGCTGGGTCATGGATGCCTGTCTCTGTAAGTCTGTGCCACTTTGGGTTTACGACTAGCCATGTCAGCCCGGGCTCCTTATCATATGGATGCTAGCGACACCATCATATACGTGTGCCAAAAGGCGCAAACGGTCCTGGGCAAAGGTAAGACGACACCCGTGGGAATACCGTGCGTGAGGCCGCAAAGTGATATGAGGTGTTACATGCTAGATCGATGTGGCATTGAGTCGGGGTCCTGACACCCGAGCACTTCGATCTGCGGTCTGAAACCTTTAGGATTTATCTGAACTTGGTTTATCGTTGAATATCTTCATGAATTCTCCGTCGAGTGGAACTCGTTCTTCACTCAAGACAACTTTTGTATTTGTGGCGCAGCTCCGAAGGAGAAGGTAGTAGTCGACCTGCACCTTGTCGTCCTTGCGGGTCGGGATGGAGCGCATGTCGTATTTGTGGCGAAGCTCCGAAGGAGAAGGTGGCAGTCAACCTGCACCTCGTCGTCCTTGCGGATTGGGATGGAGTGCACGTTGTATTTGTGGCGAAGCTCCCAAGGAGAAGGTGGGAGTCGACTTGCACCTTGTCGTCCTTGCGGATTGGGATGGAGCGCATGTTGTATTTGTGGCGAAGCTCCCAAGGAGAAGGTGGCAGTCGACCTGCACCTCGTCGTCCTTGCGGATTGGGGTGTGTTTTGTACTTAGGCGAGTACTGGACTGCAGCTAAGCCTCCGAGTGGGAGGGTCTCTCTCCACTCGGTAGGATTTTTCAAACTTAGGCGAGTACTGGACTGCAGCTAAGCCCCAAAGTGGGAGGGTCGCTCTCCACTCGGTAGGATTTTTCAAACTTAGGTGAGTACTGGACTGTAGCTAAGCCCCCGAGTGGGAGGGTCGCTCTCCACTCGGTAGGATTTTCAAATACTTAGGCGAGTACTAGACTGCAGCTAAGCCCCCGAGTGGGAGAGTCGCTCTCCACTCG
>NC_041382.1:127370133-127381899 GCF_002162155.2 Triticum dicoccoides
CAGCTAAGCCCCCGAGTGGGAGGGTCGCTCTCCACTCGGTAGGATTTTCAAATACTTAGGTGAGTACTGGACTGCAGCTAAGCCCCTGAGTGGGAGGGATGCTCTCCACTCGGTAGGATTTTTCAAACTTAGGCGAGTACTGGACTGCAGCTAAGCCCCCGAGTGGGAGGCTGGCTCACCACTCGGTAGGATTTTCAGATACTTAGGCGAGTACTGGACTGCAGCTAAGCCCCCGAATGGGAGGGTCGCTCTCCACTCGGTAGGATTTTTCAAACTTAGGCGAGTACTGGACTGCAGCTGTCGGATTTCGGGTTCCGGCAGACCCTTGAGGTTCGAACTCTGGGGTGCGCGCGGAGATTTCACCCCCTACCTACCTGCACCCCTCCGCCATGCTAGGATCTAAACTAAGGAAAGAACAACACAAGAGACACAGGGTTTATACTGGCTCGGGCCACCGTTGTGGTGTAATACCCTACTCCAGTGTGTGGTGTGGTGGATTGCCTCTTGGGCTGAAGATGATGAACAATACAAGCGAGAACAACCTCACGAGGGGCTGTTCTTGGCTGGGGCGATGAACTGCTCGGAGGAGTTCAGTCACCCTTTTCTCTCTCTCTCTCTCTACTTTCCTCCAACTGTCCGACCCTGATTTCGACCCCAGCTTGTTTCTGGGTTGGCTGATTCTCGATCCCCTCTACCCTGGGGGTGGCTAGTCCTATTTATAGAGGCCTTGGTCCTCTCCCCAAATATTGAGCGGGAAGGGAGCCAACAATGGCAGGCTAATTTTGAGGGGGACAACAAGTATCAGCTCTCCTGACAAAAGCAATCTTCGCCTGTGCAAAGCTCTGGTGATGACGCCGTCTTGGGCTCCACGGTGACCTCCGTCTCGTAGTCCTCCTGGTCTTGGTCTCGTTGCACCGAAATGGCAACCTTTGCCTGATGCCTCGGTACTCCGCGGCTGCGCTTGCCCCCTTTGCACCAAAGAGGGAAGGAGGATGCTGCGCGGGCTGGCACCCGCCTGGCGCCCTGAATCGTCATGGCTTGCGTCACGGGCACCTCGTGAGGTATCCCACCTTGATCTCTCCGCCCCCTCGTGAGCCAGCCTGATGAGGCCGTGCCTGAGGAAGCTCCGTGTCGTCCGCCCCGCGAGGCTTGGCCCCTCGCGAGGGTCTTGGGTTTGTGTTGGTGAAGATGGGCCGTGCTGGGCCCCCCTTTGAGCCACGCCACAGGCCGCAGGTAGGCAAGTCTGGGGACCCCCGTTCCCAGAACGCCGACAGTAGCCCCCGGGCCCAAGGCGCGCCCGGGCTTGGCCGTGCAGGGAGGCGGAAGGGCAAGAGCAAAGTGTCGCGGGCCCTAACAGCCTGCGGCCTTGGGCACCGCGTGGCGGTTGATTGGACGTGGGCGGCACTGTTCCCCCACGCCCTCCTTATCTTGTGCCGTGCTAGGCGGACCCGCAGTCGTACACAGCCGTTCCCCTTTTATCGCTCGAGCGCCCTCTGTCCTTCCTCCGCTCGAACTCCGGTTTCTGTTTTCAACTCAATCTCGAACCTCCCCCCCTTCCCATCGCCATGGCTCCGACGAAGAAGGGGAGAGGGAAGAAACCCGTGTCTCCGCCTTGCCTGCCGCCGTTGGCGGCCCCCGCCGAGGGCTTGGGCAAGGTCAGCTTGGCTCTGGCCACCATCTTCAATGAATGCGGGAGGACGACGGCCTGGCCCGCGTCCCACTTCTCCATCGACAGGACAGCCACCGAGGTCCCGTATCTTGCCGACGCCCTGTGGGCGGGTCTGGTTCCCCCCTTTTCCGATTTCTTCAACGCCGTGCTTTCCCACTATCAGATCCACATGATGCATCTGGGTCCTGAATCCATCACCCTCCTTTCAGTCTTCGCCTTTGTTTGTGAAGCTATGGTGGGCATCCCTCCTTCGGTTGCCTTGTTGCGCCACTTCTTCTCGTTGCATCTTGTCGACCCTACCCAATGCTGGGCTTGCGTGAGCTTCGTTGCCGCGCCTGAGACGGCGGCCTCTGGGATTGACTTCAAGCTCCCCATGCCCGCGGTTGGGTTCCGCGAGCGGTGGCTGTATGTGGACGCAGGGGTGCCCAGCCCCCTGCTACTGGAGCCGACCTCACCTGCCATCCCCAATTCGGGCTGGGGCCAGGAGACGCTTGAGAGCCCCCGGCTCGTCTTCGTCTGGCGCCGCTTTGCGCTCTTGAGGTCGCTTGGTGTGACAGCGCCCAAGGTGGTGAAGGAGTTCCTGCTATGCCGCGTTGCTCCTCTTCAACGCCACTCTCGCCGGATGTGGGCCTTCCGTGGGCGTGAGGATCGTATGAGGCTCCAGGAAGAGGACCTGACTCCCGAGGTGCTGAGGACGGCGCTCTTGACCCTGGCTGGGGACCCCAACCCCGGCAGCATCCGACAGGGAGGGACCTTGCTGTACCTCTGCCAGAGTAGGGGCGACTTTGTGAAGCAGATGCCTGTCTTTGATGAGTGGGGGCCGCACCCCGCCGGCCTTCAGGGGCCTCGCGAGAACCCAGTGGTGGTGACTGTCCTTCCAGTCGGCCAGCAGGTGACAGCATGGGGCGAGGCTCATGAGGAGGCAACTCTTGGGTCCCGTGCTGCTGAGGCTGAGGGTGGCGAGCAGCTGCCCTTAGTGCCTGCGACTGGGGCCCCTGAGGCTCCAGCTGCGTCTCTTGGGGAGGCGATTGGCAGCGGACATCAGGCAGGCGCCTCTGCCGCAGATCGCCTTGACGCTCCGTCTTCGTTGAAGGTTGATCTATGCGCCCAACTCTTGGGCCGCTTCCGCGTGAACTTCAAGGCTCTCCGGAAGAGAAGGGAGGCCCTGGGCGACGATTACCCTTGTCGCCTGCTGAAGCGTAGGAAGTACTTCGCCACTGATGAGTAAGCCTTCTCCTTTCTCGGCTCCCGATCCTCCTGTTACTTGTACTGACCCTTGCTCCGCAGGCCCCTTCCAGCTGAGCTTGCGGAGACGGTTGAGGAGCCGTCCCCCTTGGCTTCGCCCCCTCCACCGTCCTCGAGTGCTCCGAGCAGCGGAGCCCTTGTGGTGAGGGCGATCGAAGAGGCGAACCATCCCGAGGCGCACCGTGGCCTCGCGCACCTCGCGATCCTCCTTCGCGGGCCTTCTCGTGGCATAGCCAGCCTGCCATGGGCCTCTCGCCTGGTCGTGAACTGCGATTGGCTGAGGCGCTTCCTGCGCTCTTCTCCTGAGGACGGGCTGGCCCCAGGCCGGACTTCTGACGCGGCGTGCCCGACCGTCGCGAGGGTGCCAGCCCCCAGCCCCCAGCCCGGAGGGGGAGTGCTGACTCGCGGCCCCCGGCGCTTGCTTGGAGCGGATGACGGTGTGGAAGACGTGCTCGAGCGCGCTCGGGAGCGTCGCGCTTTCTGCCAAGGATTCCTTCGAAGGGCGGCTGACGCAGTGAACCTGCTTGGCGAGGAGCTTGCTGATGAGGACGTGCGCCTTGAGGCCGAGGGCCTGCGCCTGGCTGCAGAGAGGCGCGAGCTAGAGGGTGCCACCGCCCTTGCGCGCCGCCAGCGTGATCTTGATGAAGCAGAGGCCAAGGCGTCGTTTGTGGCCTCTTGGGAGGCCCGGTCTCGGGCCGCTGAGGAGGCTCGGGAAGCTGACCGGCGGCGAACGGCTGCGGAGGAGCGGGCTCGGGAGCTTCTGGCCTGGTGCCACTCGCTGGAGGAGCAGGTGGAGCTGCGCGAGGCAGCCCTCGCGTTGATGAAGGTGGCCTCTGGCGACTCAGCAGAGCTCCAGAAGCATGAGGAGGCGCTGACACTGGAAGCCGCCGAACGTACCCGCGAGTACGAGCGTCTGGAGACGAGGGAGCGCTTGGTGACGCAGGCGGAGGATGATGTTGCTGCACAGGAAGCCCGCGTCCTGGAGGAGGTCGGACGTCGGGTGGCGATGACGCATTTGAACCTCGAGCACGAGTTCGAAGAGAAGCTAGGGTTGATCCGGACCGAAGCTGAAGGCAAGAGTGCCGCCTTGAGGGCCAAGCTGGAGGAGGCGATGCGGCGGGCCGATGCTTCCCGGGCCGCCCTTGAGGTGGCGCGAGGCGAGTTAACCACCTCCCAGGCTGAGGTGCTCCTTCTTTGCCAGCGGGTGGAGGAGGCTGAGGCCGTCGCGTGTCAGAATGCGGACGAGATACGTCAGCGGCGGATCTTGGAGCATGAGCATGGCCCCATGCTCACCACTCTCCGGGAGAGAGCCAACGCGGCCTTGGGCAACATCTGCGAGGAGGCCGTCGGCGAGCCGCACGCAGTCAACTACGCGGGCAATCTCCAGTTCTTCACCGATGTGGTGACGCAGCTGGAGGCGCGGTCGACCAGGGCTGACAGGTTGGTGGAGGAGAGGAGCCGCGCCCTGCTCAGGCGCGCCTTTTTCCATGTCTTCAGTCACCTCCGGAACATGGATCCCCATTTTGATTTTGATGCTGCCATCGCCCCAGTCCCCCAGGCTGTCCGAGGCGACCTGGCGCACTGGGTGGAGGACAATGTGGACGCTCTTATCAGGGCCTTCGCCTCAGACAACGATGATGAGATCGTGGCGGCCGACGAGGGCGGCGCGATGGGCGGCCCTGATGCCGCTGGCGACGACGCGGACATCGATGGCGAGTTCAGCGACGCCAGCAATGGCTCAGGTGGTGCTCCTGAGGACGCATTGGGGGATTCATCCAACTGACTGTACATCGTTCCCGCTTCCTTACCCTGCATGAATAGAACTCAGGTTTGGCCTGATGACTGTGAGAGCATTTTGGAGGGGGGGCCTCATGTAAAACTTGTGTTTATCGTATCAGTAGAAGCTACATCGCCCATGCGCCCACGCCAAATGGCTGGCTTAAGAGACGTGCTGGTCGGCTAGTATACCTTTGTTCCGCGCTGGCCCTGAGGCAGCCCGCGGGGGGTCGGGGTGTCCTGAGTGTCCCCTAATTGAATCCGTAGGATCTGCAGTAAAACACCCTCCTGAGAGGACGCGGCGGCGGCAGTCTGGGCTGCGCGCAAGCTAGGCCTGAGCCGGCTCGCGAGGGGAGGCGGCTGAGGCGAAGTGGTAACCAAAACGCGAGAAATTGCTCGAACGAGACTAAGCACCCCTTCCCCGAACACACGCAAATCTCAAATTCGAATCCAACTTGAATCCAGCGGGGAAAAGCGACAACCGAGGGGAAGAGCAACGAAAGCAAACAAAAGGCCGCGTCCGGCACCTAGTCTAGTCTTGGACGTCTTCTCACCAACGCGGAGCTAAGTGCTGCCACTGGGCGTGGGAGGGAGCCCCAGGGCCTGAGGCCGGCACCCCTGAGACTCCGGGGCGTGTACAGCCCCACTCATTATTACGTGAGAGTGTCACGGGGCGGCGAGCTTCACAAGCACTGGGCCTTCTTCACAGGTACTGGCCTTGCTTCATATCGCCAGATGAGGGCCCCGCCTTGCGCCACACTCTAGTGCCATCGATGACGACTGGAAACCAGGACGTCGCCGATGGGGTAGAGCAGTCGCCAGCGGTTCCCCCAACGACCACGGGTCCTCCGCCAGGGGCAGGCCCTGGGGCACCTCCCCAGCGGAGGGCCTACCTCCTGAGAACACCTTGCTCCGAACACCGCGGTGGTGATGTCGAATCCCTGCCCCTCTCCTGCAGCCCCCTGCGCCCTCCTCCCGAGGGGTAGGAGGCTGTGGGAGTGGGGCAGTTGCCCGCTGTGGCAACCTGCACCTCCTGCGATCCATGGTTAGCGTATGCCTGCTGAAGAATTAGCGGTACTCGATAATCGTTGCTTCCAGCGTGCCCAGTGGGACCGTCCCGAGACTCCTGGAAGGGCTCAGCTTCTGGCGCCTCGTCCCCCCGGCTTGGGCTGAGGAGCGAGCCTGGTTCGCCCTCGTATGAGTGTCCTTGGTCCATCATGAGGGGCACGTATTCCTCTGGCGCCGCCACCCCGAAGGCCACGCTGTAGTGCTCTGCGCGCCACGCGGTCCTGCCTGACGCGCCTACCATGGGGTGGCAGCGCGGCTGTCCACTGGGGTCGTGGGTCGCGTCGAGCCCTTCTTCTTCGCGAACCAAGAGCGGGGGCTGCGACGCCGCCGGTCCGGTGCTGATAGCCTCGCTGGTGTTGGAGTAGCCTTGGAGCCAGCGGGCGCGCGCGGGGCCCCGCGCGGGCCGCCCTGGGTTGGAGATGGGAGCTGGGTGCAGAAGGGGTGAGCCCCTGAGGCGGCGAAGCCTAGGATCTCTGCCACCCGCTCCAGCAACACGTCGCGGCCGCCCTCCAGCAGTCTGCACTGCAGCAGCTCTCGGGCCACCGTGAGCGTGGCCCTCGAGTTCGCTTGCTCCCCGCGGGTGTACGGTGTCGTGGTCGCGGCGTGATTGGAGGCCCTTGCTGCCGACCGCGCCTGCCGCGGTGTGAGAGCTGTCGAAGCCTGTCTGCGTCGCCCGCGGCACGGAGCACCCTGCGGACCGCGAGCTGCCTGGGGCACGGGGTCGCCTGAGGCGAGCGGCTCTGCGCGGGCGGGCCATGCCGCCCATGGGTCTGGGTTGCCTTCCTGGTCGCCGGGCATGGTGATGACGACGCGACGGGGCACGGAGCGGTGGAAGACGAATTCCGGCGCACCCCTACCTGGTGCGCCAAATGTCGGATTTCGGGTTCCGGCAGACCCTTGAGGTTCGAACTCTGGGCTGCGCGCGGAGATTTTGCCCCCTACCTACCTGCACCCCTCCGCCATGCTAGGATCTAAACTAAGGAAAGAACAACACAAGAGACACAGGGTTTATACTGGTTCGGGCCACCGTTGTGGTGTAATACCCTACTCCAGTGTGTGGTGTGGTGGATTGCCTCTTGGGCTGAAGATGATGAACAATACAAGGGAGAACAGCCTCGCGAGGGGCTGTTCTTGGCTGGGGCGATGAACTGCTCGAAGGAGTTCAGTCACCTTTCTCTCTCTCTCTCTCTCTCTCTCTCTCTCTCTCTCTCTCTCTCTGCTTTCCTCCAACTGTTCGACCCTGATTTCGACCCCAGCTCGTTTCTGGGTTGGCTGATTCTCGATCCCCTCTACCCCGGGGGTGGCTAGTCCTATTTATAGGGGCCCTGGTCCTCTCCCCAAATATTGAGCGGGAAGGGAGCCAACAATGGCGGGCTAATTTGAAGGGGGACAGCAAGTATCAGCTATCCTGACAAAAGCAGTCTTCGCCTGTGCAAAGCTCTGGTGATGACGCCGTCTTGGGATCCACGGTGACCTCCATCTCGTAGTCCTCCTGGTCTTGGTCTCGTTGCACCGAAATGGCAACCTTTGCCTGATGCCTCGGTACTCCGCGGCTGCGCTTGCCCCCTTTGCACCAAAGAGGGAAGGAGGACGCTGCGCGGGCTGGCACCCGCCTGGCGCCCTGAATCGTCATGGCTTGCATCACGGGTACCTCGTGAGGTACCCTGCCTTGATCTCTCTGCCCCCTCGTGAGCCAGCCTGATGAGGCCGTGCCTGAGGACGCTCCGCATCATCCGACCCGCGAGGCTTGGCCCCTCGCGAGGGTCTTGGGTTTGTGTTGGTGAAGATGGGCCATGCTGGGCGCCCCTTTGAGCCACGCCGCAGGCCGTAGGTAGGCAAGTCTGGGGACCCTCGTTCCCAGAACGCCGACAGCAGCTAAGCCCCCGAGTGGGAGGGTCGCTCTCCACTCGGTAGGATTGTTCAAACTTAGGCGAAACGGGTTCGCAGCTAAGCCTCCGAGTGAGAGGCTGGCTCACCACTCGGTAGGATTTTCAAACACTTAGGCGAAACGGGTTCGCAGCTAAGCCTCCGAGTGAGAGGCTGGCTCACCACTCGGTAGGAAATTATTTTTACAAACTTAGGCGAAATAGATTCGCAGCTAAGCCACCCACTGGGGGATTTCTCACGCAAACAAAAACAATAACAATCACTGGGAAAATTATAACGCTCTTGTCTTTGATAAATAAACTACAGAAGTTTTTCTTATTACATCTCATCCGAGTGAGAATTCAAATATAAAAGGGGCGGAGCAGCTCTGCATTCCAGGCTCGTGGCTCATCAATCTGGCGATCGACATTATAAAGGTGGTACGCTCCATTGTGGAGGACTCTGGTGACAATGAAGGGGCCTTCCCAAGTAGGAGTGAGTTTGTGTGGTTTCTGTTGATCCACTCGGAGGACAAAGTCTCCTTCTTGGAAGGCTTGACTCTTCACATTTCTGGCATGGAATCGACGCAAGTCTTGCTGATAGATGGTCAATCGAATCATGGCCATTTCTCTTTCTTCTTCCAGGAGGTCGACTGCATCCTGCCGGGCTTGTTCTGCTTCATCTTCAGAGTAGAGCTCGACTCGGGGTGCGTTGTGAAGCAGGTCACTCGGCAAAATTGCTTCGGCTCCGTAGACCAGAAAGAATGGGGTTCTTCCAGTCGATCGGTTCGGGGTTGTCCTCAATCCCCAAAGAACTGATGGAAGCTCGTCGACCCATGCACCTGCTGCGTGCTTGAGATCACGCATCAGTCGGGGTTTCAGTCCTTTGAGAATTAAGCCGTTTGCTCTTTCCGCTTGTCCATTCGACAGGGGGTGAGCGACTGAAGCGTAGTCCACTCGTGTGCCTTGAGAGGCGCAAAAGGCTCTGAATTTGTCAGAATTGAAGTTTGACCCATTGTCAGTGATGATGCTGTGCGGAACTCCATATCTGAATATCAACTCTCTGATGAAACTGATAGCAGTGCAAGCATCAAGATTCTTGATAAGCTTAGCTTCAATCCATTTGGTGAACTTGTCGACTTCTACTAGCACATGAGTGAAGCCGCTCCTGCCCGTTCTCAATGGTCCAACCATGTCTAGTCCCCAAACAGCGAAGGGCCAGACGAGTGGAATGGTTTTCAGGGTGGACGCGGGTTTGTGCGACATATTGGAGTAAAACTGACATCCTTCACATTTGTCGACTATCTCTTTCGCCATTTCATTTGCCATTGGCCAGTAGAATCCCGCTCGGTATGCTTTAGCCACAATGGTCCGAGAGGACGCATGATGACCACAGGTCCCGAGTGGATATCATCAAGGATTATCTGACCTTCTTCTGGTGTTATACACTTCTGACCGACTCCAGTCGCGCTTTCTCTATACAACTGTCCCTTTATGACTGTAAAGGCCTTGGATCGACGGACGATCTGTCGAGCCTCTTCTTCGTCCTCTAGGAGTTCTTTCCTTAGGATGTACGCGATGTACGATACCGTCCAGTCGGGAGTGATGACCAAAACTTCCATCATCAGGTCGACCACAGCTGGAACTTCAACTTCAATCGGATCCGAGGCACTTTTTGGCTGCGGGGCTTCTTCAGTGAAGGGATCCTCCTGAACTGATGGTGTGTGGATGTGTTCCAAAAACACACTGCTGGGAATGGCTTCTCTTTTGGAACCTATTTTCGCCAAATCATCAGCTGCTTGATTTTTCAGTCGGGGTATGTGATGAAGTTCTAACCCCTCGAATTTCTTCTCCAGCTTTCTCACCGCATTGCAATAACCAGTCATGGCTGGACTTCTGACGTCCCACTCCTTCATCACTTGATTAACCACCAAATCTGAGTCGCCATAGACCATGAGGCGACGGACGCCGAGTGAAATGGCCATGCGCAACCCATATAAAAGTGCCTCATATTCTGCTTCGTTATTGGAGGAATCAAAGTGGATTTGAAGAACATATCTGAGCTTATCTCCTCGGGGGGAGACCAATACTACCCCGGCACCGGAACCATTCAGCATTTTGGAACCGTCGAAGAACATGGTCCAATGCTCCGAGTGAACCTGAGTCAGCAATTGTTGTTCAATCCACTCGGCGATGAAATCTACTATTGCTTGGGACTTGATAGCTTTCTTTGCCTCAAACTTGATATCTAGAGGAAGGAGTTCAATCGCCCATTTTTCCACTCGACCAGTTGCATCTCTGTTGTGCAGGATCTCTGACAATGGAGCATCGCTGATGACTATAATGGAATGATCAGAGAAGTAGTGAGCAACCTTCTTTGTGGTCATATAAATCCCATATACAAGCTTCTGATAATGAGGATATCTTTGCTTCGACGGGGTCAAAACTTCAGAAACATAATATACTGGGCGCTGAACTTTGAAGCTTTTTCCTTCTTCTTCCCGCTCGACCGTAAGTACCGTACTGACGACTTGTCCCATGGCTGCGATGTAAATCAGCAAGGGCTCTTTGCTGATTGGGGCAGCAAGCACCGGCTGGGTGGAGAGCAGAGCTTTGAGCTCTGCAAACGCTGCATCAGCTTCAGGAGTCCACTCGAACTTGTCTGACTTCTTCATCAATCGGTAAAGAGGCAATGCCTTTTCACCGAGACGAGAGATGAATCGACTTAAAGCGGCCAAGCAACCAGTAAGATTCTGGACCTCGTGCACTCGCACATGACGTTTCATCCGGAGTGTAGTACCGACTTTTTATGGATTGGCGTCGATTCCCCGTTCGGAAATGAGAAAACCGAGTAACTTTCCGCTAGGAACTCCGAATGTGCACTTTGATGGATTAAGCTTGATATCATACCTCCTGAGGTTGGCAAAGGTTTCAGCAAGGTCAGTCAGCAGGTCGGAACCCTTCCTTGACTTGACCACAATATCATCCATGTATGATTCCACATTCCGACTGATTTGAGTGAGCAAACACTTCTGAATCATCCTCATGAATGTGGCTCCGGCATTCTTGAGGCCGAATGGCATGGTAACATAACAGAAGCACCCGAATGGAGTGATGAAAGCTGTTTTGATCTCGTCAGGTCCATACATGTAACACCCTCGATGCGACTATATCTCCCACGTGTCGAGGCACGACTTAGAGGCATAATCGCATTGAAGGCATATGTCGCAAGTTAGGCAATCTTCACAACATCCCATGTAATATGATAATAAAAGGGGAGATAACATAGTTGGCTTACACTCGCCACGTCAATCAAGTACATAAATAACATTACATCATCCAAACACTCATGGCCCGACTACGGCGCCAAAATAAAAGAGAACCCAACATGCGACACGGTCCCGTTCACCCACAACTGGGCACCACTACTGATCATTGGGAAAGGAAACATAGTAACGTTGAGAGTCTTCGTCGAACTCCCACTTGAGCTCATACGCGTCTGCTGGAGCGGAATCATCAGGCCCTGCATCTGGTGTAATAGTAATTTGTGAGCCACAGGGACTCAGCAATCTCGCACCCTCGTGATCAAGACTATTTAAGCTTATAGGTATGGCAAGGTAAATATAGGTGGAGCTGCAGCAAGCGACTAGCAAATATGGTGGCTAACCTATTCACAAAAGAGAGCGAGAAGAGGAGGCAAAGCGCGAGCGAGAAACTAGAGAACGACCTGCGCAAGCATTACTCCAACACCGTGTCCACTTCCCGGACTCCGCCGAGAAGAGGCCATCACGGTAACACACTCAGTTGATTCATTTTAATTAAATTAAGGTTCAAGTTATCTACAACCGGATATTAACAAATTCCCATCTACCCATAACCGCGGGCACGGCTTTCGAAAGTTCAATCCCTGCAGGGGAGTCCCAACTTAGCCCATGACAAGCTCTCACGGTCAACGAAGGAATAGACCTCCTCCCAAGATGTTCCGATCAGACTCGGTATCTCGGTTCTTCAAGACACTTCGACAGGTTAAAACAAGACCAGCAACACCGCCCGAATGTGCCGACAAATCCCGATAGGAGCTGCACATATCTCGTTCTCAGGGCACACTCAGATAGGTCAAGCTACGAGTAAAACCAACCCTCG
>NC_041382.1:127382144-127384374 GCF_002162155.2 Triticum dicoccoides
AGATGACCCTCGGGCTCCGGAAACCCAAGGGAAAAAGAGGCTAGGTGGCGAATGGTAAAACCAAGGTTGGGCATTGCTGGAAAAGCTTTAATCCAGGCGAACTATCAAGGGGTTCCCATTATAACCCAACCGCGTAAGGAACGCAAAATCCGGGAACATAACACCGATATGACGGAAACTAGGGCGGCAAGAGTGGAACAAAACACTAGGCGGGAGGCCGAGCCTTCCACCCTTTACCAAGTATATAGATACATTAAGATAACAAGATAATATAATGATATCCCAACAAGTAATTAAAGGTTCCAACAAGGAACGGCCTTCAATCTTCACCTGCAACTAGCAACGCTATAAGAGGGGCTGAGCAAAGCGGTAACATAGCCAATCAACGGTTTGCTAGGACAAGGTGGGTTAGAGGTTTGACATGGCAATATGGGAGGCTTGCAAGCAAGTGGTAGGCATCGTAGCATTGGCATAGCAAAAGAGCGAGCAAACTAGCATAGCAAAGATAGTAGTGATTTCGAGGGTATGATCATCTTGCCTGCACAGCTGTCAGAGTTGACTGGATCCTCGAAAGCAAACTCAACGGGCTCCTCGTTAGCGAACTCGTCTCCCGGCTCTACCCAAACAAGATAAACAAGCAACAAGGATACAATCAACCACGTGCAAGACCAAGCAATATGATGCAATGATGATATGCTATGCGGAATGCGATGCGGGATGCAAAATGCAAGATATGACAGGAAATGCATGAACCTGGCCTCAACTTGGAAAAACCAAGTGTGCCACTGGAAATATGAGATGAAATCGCTTGAAAACGATATAAAGAACGCCGGAATCGGAGTTACGGTTTGGAAATGGCAAGCGATTCAAAAATGACACCGGTCTACGATTTACAACAAGTAGGCATCTAAATGCAATGAGATGAACATGCTACATCACCCAAACATGACAAGAAAATACATGGCAGGGATGCACACAAGATGCTTAACAAAAATCTAGCACTGAGCTATGGCCAAATCATCTATTAACAGGTTCAAACAAGCATGGAAAAAATGCATATGGCAAACAGATTTCAGACAGTGAAATTAACACTTGTCTAGAATTTCAGATCAGGTAGCCCTCTTCGGAGCCACAAAACTACATGCTACAGGACCTAAACATGTCAAAGTAAAGCATGGCATGGAGATAATCAAAGAGCTTAACAAAAGTCCCTTAGTGACCTTGAGCCAAAAGGGATCAGAAAATACAATTGCAAGCATGCGAACATAGCAAAAACATAATCAGTTTTCATACTAAGTGAAAACTGGAACATGCTGAAACATAACTCAAGTAGGCATGTTTACGAGCTCGATGCACTCACTACGGTGCAAGTCATGGCAAGAAAATCATACACCCACCAAGAAGGCACAAAATGCAAGCTAGACAAGGCAAGAACAATAGCATAGCATGCACGGATCAACTACAACATCATCGGCAAAATTGCAAACAAGTTGACAATCTGCCCAGATTCACAAAGTAGCAAAAGTAGAGCTCGATTGACTCAAGCTAGGGTGCTCCATAATTGCAAACAAAGACATGGATGGATAGAGCACTACAATATTAACAAAACATCCTTACTGATCATCCTTAAAAGAGGCACGGATCACTAAGAAACAACAAGAACATATGGCATCATGAGATAAACAGCTCCAGGACTTAGTGAAATTGCTAAGTCCTTGAAAACAGACTTAGCAAGTGCACCACTTTGTAAGCTTGCACAAGTCACCACACACATCACAAAATACATGGGTTGCACCTCTGGAAAGATGACAAAACCCTTAACAAAACATATGTAGAGCATCAGGGCATATCATGCACACATTAATCATGGCAAAAATGACAAAAACCTAAATGGAGTAGCAGATCTGACAATTAACTCAAGTAGCCCTCTTGTAACAGCATTTCGGGCATCAACATGAACTCAAATGAAAATGATGCAATGGAATGGAATGATGTACTCTCTGAGATGAACATTTTGATATGCTATATGCATGAATCGGAGCTACGGTTGCAAAGTTACGGGGCCACGAACAGAGGCACTTGGATCTGCAATTTAGGGAGTTAGAGAAAAAAATGACCTAGGGTTTCCAGATCTGCATGCAAACCGAGGCGGCCGGCGAGGGCGAGGTCGCCGGTGGCCGGGGCCCGCGGTGGCCGGAGCTGGGGCCGGCAGGCGTCGCGGGGCCAGGCC